>NW_012116788.1:1479695-1512834 GCF_000951035.1 Colobus angolensis palliatus | reverse complement strand
TGGACTCCTTCCCTATCTTATGCCATTCTTGGGCCCCCTGCTTTGCCTATTGCTCTTACTCTCTGTAGGACCTTTGGTCTTTAATAAGCTCATAACATTCCTTAAGCAACAAGTCGAGGCTATCGAAGCAAAACCTATACAGGTTCATTATCATCACCTAGAACAAGAAGATCGTGGTGGTTCATACTCACACCCATTATGACCACCTTCCCTATGTGCTGAACTGGACAGCCAATGATGGGTAAGAGAGTATCATCTCTCACTAACCTAAGACAGGAGGGCCGTCATAAGCTACTGCCTAATCCCATGACGGGTACCAGTGATGAGATATATTACTTCAACCTAAGACAGGCACAGTTCCCGAGGGATAATCTCCTAGCCACTATTATATATAAAAAAAGGGGGACCTGTCCAGAGCCATGAGGCCCAGAATTAGTTGACCTCTGTTGCTTGATCTCCGCAAAGCGGAGACAAGATGGCACATTTCTGGGTTCTTTATTATAAATTGTTCCCGTGTGCGCCTAAACTTTTCCTGCGCACGCCTAGACTTTTCCCACGTGCGCTAACCTTTCCTGCGCGCGCAAACATTTTCGCGCCCAGGAAGATATGCAGCCTACAGTGCAGGTGCAATTCCGTGCCTGGGAAAAATACCAATTAACGGCGCATGCGCAATTGTAATTTGAGAAAACCCAGCCCCCCATCACCGCCCTGGCCCAACCTCTTCCCCTGCCAGCCTATATAAGGCATTGCACTGCCACCATTAAACGAGACTTGATCAGGCTATTTGTCTTGTCTCCATTTCTCGTGTTTTCTTGTCTCCTCCATTCCCACTCCCCCTTCCAGGGTCCGTGTCAACTGTCCTGCAGGTCAGGACAGACTAGATAAAGAAAATGTGGTATATATGCACGATGGAATACTATGCAACCATCACATAGAACAAAATCATGTGTTTTGCAGCAACATGGATGCAGCTGCAGACCATTATCCTAAATGAATTTATCCTCTAACTGAGAACCGAACACCACATGTTCTCACTTATAAGTGGGAGCTAAACATTGAGTACACATGGACTTAAAAGTGAAAACAATAGACGCAGAGTACTGCTCAAGAAGGTAGGATGTGGGGGGAGCCAGGGTTGAAAAACTACCCATCAGAGGCTATGGTCACTACGTGCGTGATGTGATCATTTGTACACCATATCTCAGCAACACACAATTTATCCACATAAACCTCCACATGTACCACTGAATCTAAAATAAAAGTTGAAAGAAAAAACAACCCACAGAAATGATGAGGCTGGGTGCTGTGGCTAATACCTATAATCCCAGCACTTTGGGAGGCCTAGGTGGCAGGATTGCTTGAGGCCATGTGTTCGAGACCCTACCCTGGGCAAAATAGCAAGACTGCATCTCTAAAAAATACAGTAAAATTAATAAAATTTAAAAATAAGATACAAACCACAATGGAAAAATATTTGCATATTATATATTTGCTCAGGGCCTAGTATCTAGAATATATAATTTTATTTTTAACCTCTCTGAAGTTTCAATGAATATTTACAATTGCCAAGTGAATATTGTTTTGCTCTGATCTTTAATGCAATGAATCTGAATTCAGTTTCTTGTAATGGTAGCATTGTTGAGCAATTGATTCAGGCTGAAAGTCATTTTCTAACTTTGATTTCTTCGTTTCTTTCTCCATAGCCAATAAGCTACTAACCCTTTCTCCACTACACAAGCCTTCTGCTTTTGCCAGACAGCAATCCATTGTCGACAAGTACACACTATGCTAGGAGTTTTAAAGCCATGGCCAATGAGTTACCTTTTAGGGGACATTTCAGGAGTTTAAAAACCAGGTGTACAAACACTTAGACTTATAATTTATTTTTTTCAAATTTTCTTCCTGTTTTTCAGAAAATGGTATTGTGAAAAAATGTTTTTTTGTGAAAAAATGTTTTATGTTAATGTGTAAAATTTACTATTGTGGTTTGTTTCATCTCAAATACCTTGTACTGCAACTGTTTATGAGCTAATAATGGATTGTTACCATGTCACAGCATCTAAGATTTGTTGATTAGAATTAAAGCAAATGTGCTCTGCCATTATGATTATTAAGTTTTTTGTGTGTTTGTTGATATCGGGTTTAACATAAAATTAGAAAATGTTGAAGAAAATAAAATATGACTATAAATATAGTTACTTGGAAAACCTAACCCTCCTAAACTCTTCAAATTAAATATATGCACACTCACCACAACGATGCACAAACACACAAACTTAGATGATTCTTTCTGAATGCCTAGGTTACCTCTATTTTTCCTCCCTTAAGTAAGCACATCTTTCTAATCTAGTAAGTGCTTGTGATTCCAGGAAAATAATTAATAGGAAAGTATCTCAATAGAAGATAAGAAATCAGGACCTAATATTCTTTTTATCTCCCTTTCCCCACCTTTGGATGGCATCTGTAATTTTAATTTGCTTTAACTTTCCATGCCTGTCTATGCCACAATAATATCAGAACACAATGAAAAAAATACCAGGCTAACCTTAATGGCCCAATCCAGCCACTGCTAACTAGTCGCGGAATTCCTATTAAGCGACCATAGGCCATTTAGAAGGCTAGATCTACATAAAACTGCAAAACTGACTTTTATAAAGGAACAATTGACTCAAGCTTCTGTGTTCTCTTTCCTTATTGTGATCTGTAGTTAGATGCCAGGCCCATGGATATAGTGCAATGGTGACAAAAAAAGGCTGGCTCAGGATAGCCCAGTCTACCAATGGTACCATAGTAGAGACTCAAGGCTCATAGCAATGGAACTCCTATTGTACCAAACGTCCTATGAGTCAAGTGTACAAAAGTATAACATAAGTATCAGAAGGGATTCATTGTCCCTAAGATCTAGAAAGGTTTCACTTAGCCTCTATTCCACACTCTGTGGAAAAGTCCAGTGCTGTTTCCAAGATTTTTGTGGACTCTCTAGGGACACACCCTTGAGGTATCTCTGAGTCTGATTTCTTCTTTCTTGAGTTCTGGTTCTCCATTCTGTGCTTTGTGACTTTTTCTTTGCCTCCTCTCTGGCATCAATCTGAGTGTGAAATCAGCTCTTTGTTTTCTTTTAAAACCCCACTCAATGTGTATGGATATAAAAGGAAACTTATTATCATTACATTTCAAACAAAGTAAAATTGAATATTAGGCATCCCTGCTCTTAAAATTGTTTTGGCCACTCTCTCCCACTTCTTCTACTCTTTCTCTCTTTCTCCTCCATCCAGTCCTCTCAGTATAAAATAAAACAATATCCCCCCAAGTCATTCCCCAAACCTTCACCCCTTTCTCTTAATTGTCATTCTCTTCAAACACACATTCTGGCCTCCCTTTAGCATGGGACTCAGCAGAAACTCATAAATCACCCCATAATTAGAGGTTCACAAAATTACTTTCTTAGGTGTGGGTTATAGAATATTCTTTTACTGCTTCACATAAAATTTGTGTCTGCATATATGTTTTTATTACAAAATTAATAAACTACTCTGATTTAAATGATAAGTCATTAAAATTGCTATACATGCTTTTGGCAAATGCAGAAAAAATATTAGAGTTCAGATAGAGTTTGGTGCTCAAATTCCACTTCCATTCCTCCTTTATTGTAGAGTTCTGGCAGAGGGCAATACACAAATATTGGGAGCTAGAAAGAAAACAACATGACTATTTATTAAATGATTACAATTACCAATGTACCAGTTATTGTCTGGGAGTACTCAGGCCTATACCTGTCTTGTATTACTGGGGCAGAACTCCTGAGAACCACCTTTCCCAGACCCCCTTGACAGCTGGTTTCCAGTTTGGTTCTTCTAATGGGATGGACTCCTATGTGAGGAGAGGGAGCAGGTAGAAGTAACTTGAAGGCCCTAGACTTCTGGTTCCAGCTGCATTGCTGACATGCACCTGTGAATGCCTGCAAGGTGTCAGTGGCAAGAGTAGTGGTGGCAGCAGCAGTGCATGTGTGCTCTGTGATGGCTGCCCACTGCTTAGGGCAGACCAGTGTGGCCTCCTGCGGGTCCTGGTCTCTGAGAGACATTACTTTTCCATGTTGTCTCTCTCTAGGTCTTCCAATAGTGTTGTAGCTTAATTCTCTGGATTAAGTTATTTTCTGTTTTAAATAATTAGAGTGCTTTCTATTTTCCTGATTGAATCCTTAACTGATATCCCTCTGTAATATGGCTGTTCTGGTAAGCTAAGTTACAGGACAGGAGAGCTACTAGGGCCAGAGGCTTGAACAGGACTTTTTCAAAAACTAAGATGGCTGTATCTGAAGAGAAGATTTTGAGCAGACTTATCTTTCCAGTCTAGGGAGGAGCTGCTGGAATGCAGAAAATGTTATGAACTTGCTCCAAAGAACCAGAGCCACATACATGTACTAATTAAACTAAAAAACAGAATAGAAGAGAAACACTAGAACATGGCTGCAAGCCTTTTAAGAAAAAGCAGCCTCAACTGCTCATAAAATGCAGGCTAGTGACCAATCCATTGATCATCTTCTCCTTCTTATAGGAGGAAGAGTAAGGGGAATGGGTGGAAGTACCCAAAATGCATGGGGAGAGCTGGAAACGTTTGTCTGCTCTGAGCTGTGTTGGAAACCTGAGGAGGTGGTAGAAGCTGTTTGTGCTTATTACAGAAAACTGAACTCATTGTATCAGCCTAGCAGGAATGAGAAGAGGCTTACATTTTGTAACTGAGATACTCACATGGTTAAAATGATGAAATGTGTATTTCATTGGCTTTCTCTTTTATCACCAGCGCAAAAGCTGGCATGATTTCTGTGTGGCTGAATTCTTGCCAATGGGATCCCAAATCCCAAACAAAACCAAGGAGATACTTCATGTCTGACCATTCTGAAACTCATTGGAAAACATGAATCTTTTTCTTGAAACAATGACTTGATTTGAAACAGTCAGGATTTCATACACACTCTATTTGACCCTAAATAAAAGCCTTGACTTGATGCCTGTTAGAACGCTAATTGGGCACCAGGAAAGAAAGAAACTACTCATGTGGAGAGATCTTGATGAAACTGTGTGCCCTGGGAATAATCAAGCTAGGAGTAGCATGGAGCAGGGAAGATAATTGAAGCCATGTCCTTCCTAAATTACATAATTCTCTATGTAGCTGTTGACATTTCTGCTAATGTTTCATGACTGATCATAAAGTCAATACTAGTTTCTTCCACAGTGTTTTTCAGTGTAGCCAGCTCCTGTTGATTGCCTATTGTGTGCATTCTGATGCTATCCAAGAAGTCCCATTTTGTGAACCTCTTTTGGAAACTGTAAAGGTTGTCAACAACTTCAAAATGAATGCAGTGTTTCTTAGCCAAGTAAAATTTGCCTGAAAGAAAAATCTTGATTTCTTGTGTGCAGACGGGACACCTGTGATGATTGGCACCACCCTGGACTTTAGTGCTTGGTAACATGTCAGGATGATTCACTGTTTTGACATGGGCCATGCATTGGCATCAAAAGGCTTTTCAAAATTTTTGAAGGAAGCTTTGCTTACTGCTATGAAAAGTGTTAAATTTATAACGGCATCATTTCAAGACATTTTGTCAAGAGATGGGAGCCAGATACAAACTTCTTCTCTGTTCAGCCATTTACTGGCTTTCCCAAGAGCAAATCTGGTAATAAGTGATTGAATGTCACATGGAACTTTCCCTTTCTTGAGAGAAAATGAAAGTAGATCTACTTCTAAAATAACTTTGGCATGAGAATAGCTAATTTATGGCTTCACTTAAATAGCAAATATCTTTGATTACATACTTAAGGTGAATCTTTCGATTCCAGGTTCTGCAGTGACAATGGGTGCTACTGAAAAATTACAGGCTCTTTGACTAGGTTATTGCTAGAGGTGGCCAAATAAGTGAACTTTTTGATACTGGATGAAGATATGTTTTTGTACTCTGGAAATGGGAAAGCCAAGGAGATAGTGATATATAGGTTCCTGGCAACATAGCAAAGTTCTTTTGAAAGTTATTTTATTTAAACAACCTTAAAATAGGAATCTGGATTTGAAAATTTTTTCCTTGCTAACAGAAATAGCATCAGTAATTCAGAGTTGCTAAAGATACCCTCACTGATATGAAGACAAAAGAGAAGACTTGACTCATATTCAGTTCAAAGTCCTGGAGAATTCTGGTGATGTTATGCACAAAATTATTCTAACTTGACAAAATGATGAGTAGCTCTGATTCCATTTGCTGCAGGGAAAATGCTGTAATATTAAAAGCTGGCCCCCAAATCCCTTTTAGAGAAAACTTTGTCTAGAATCATACTTTGATAAACGTGTAACTGGGATGGATTTTGTCGCTGCTCAGTTTCTCTCAAATGTAAGAATTGGTCACTTGCCCCTCCAAGACTTTCAACTGCTTCCTGGTGTTAAGGACCCCTCTTTTTGGAAAACTTTGGAAAAGCCTGGACTTTTGGAAAAAGAAAGGCAATGTCTATATGGCACATTTTGGATGGTATATGCCAGATAAATGTCCTGCTGATCCGTGGATCACAAGCTGTCTTCCATCAGCAATGGGAAGAAAACTGACATAGTGCCAAAGTGTGATCATTGTGTTTCCTGTGACTCCCACTGGAATTACTGTGGGTGATGGCATTGGCTCAGCTTCTATCAGCCTCCCCAGGGAAGATGCTTTGGAAGCATGGCTTTCCTTGATGGTGACTCTGTTCTTTCACTCCCTATCCTTTCCTCTCCCACCATGATTCAGTCCTCCCTCCTATCTCCTCTCAGGTGATGCTCCAGAACACTCTCCCCTTCCTGCCACCTCCCTATCCCAGGAATTTTCATTTAGTCACCACGGAGATTCAACGGTAAATTTTCTGCACCTCCTTCATTTTTTTTTCAAATAAATTATTATGGATCAAACTCCATGTCCTGTTTCCCTTAAGGCTTTCCTGCTTTGACACGTAATTACCTATTTTACATATAAAACAGAAATCAAAAGGTGAACAAAAAACAAAAACACTGCATTATGTTGTTTTCTTTTTGCATGTCTCCCTTTCTAATTCTAATTCTTTTCAAGGCAGTGTGGATGTCTCTGGTATACTGGGGAGGGTCAGTATAAAGAAGTGGTACAAGAACAACAAAAACAAGGTACCATAATCACTATTGTGTAAAAAGGCAGCCTAGAGGTGTCAGGGTATCAGTGGGTCCTAAGGCTTCAAAGATTGGTCATAACTGCTTTATTTACTAAAAAGAGAAAAATTAAGAGACAGCAAAATTGTAGAGGTTTTGTTGATGGTCACATTGCTTGATGTGACCTCTTCATGGGAATTCTCCCAAAGATCCAGTCAAATCTATTAGTGTTACAAAAGCTTGATATGTGAAAAGGGTCTGAGATGGGGTCAGTGTTGGCTGGGATGGGACAGAATGTAACGATATCAGAGCTTAGAGGTGGAGGAGGCAGGCAGATGCCAGTTGCTGCAGACTTAGCAGAAACCTTGAGGTAGAGTTTTGGCTTTCCATCGGCTATCAAGTTACCTAGTATAAGGGATTTTACCTAAAGATCAAGGAGGTAATGCAGCCTCCAGCTGCCTAGTGAATTATAACAATGCACATCTTTGTGATTAAGCACTTATTAGAAACAAGAGATGGAAATAAATAAAGTATGTCAAAGATCACTACAATTTTAACTTCTTTTTTCTCATTAGGTTACTTTGGATTTCTTATTTCTGAGCAGTCATCAAGTTCATTTTCATTTCATGTAAACAATTTTGATTCATTTAAACTTCTTTAGGGAGTTGCCATTAATTTCTGCAAGAAAAAAATGAAAGTGTACCCATCAGAGTTGATAAAGCAGAAAAGGATTTTATTGAAAGAATATAGGATTGCTCCCAGAGTTTCCAGGAGGGCTGGTGAACAGGCCTTGAGAAGCCAGCAGGAACAATGGCAGGCCAGGCAGGCAGAGCCATGACCAAGACTGCACCACAGATCAACCTCAGGGAAGCACATTGCTGCCTCTACAGGGACCCAGACATCTCAGTTTCATCACTACCACCAAAGCCACTGAACACTGGACTCGGCTGCTGCTGCCCTCACCACTCTAATGGATTCTCTACTGTGCCTGCTTCTTTGTCCAAATTCACAATGCCAGCCTGCTGCATTTAATTGGCCAGGTCTGTGTCAGTCATCCATGACTTAAACTGCCAGGGGTGCTGGGGAATAAGCATCATGTTTTGGGGCTTCCATGTGGGAAAGTGGACATGAGCAGTGAACGGAGTTCATAGAGGGATAATATACCAGGAAGTAAAAAAAAAAAAAAAAAAAAGAGAAATTATAGTCATCTACAATATTGAGAGAAACGATTTTTAATAAAAAGCAGTTTTTCTTCTATGTTGCCTATGTGAAAGCAATAAATATCCAATGCAATAATATGAGTAGTATATTAAAAGTAACATGGGTGTTTTAAGACTTTTTTGGGAGGTGATAGCAGGTCCATAAGTACATACAACTCATTTTTGAGATGGCCCTTGCAGGGCGTTCGGTGGAAACAACCCGAGGAGGATCTCTCAAAGTAGTCCTGATTGATAACTGTCAAAAAAAAAAAAAACAGAGTCTTTACTTGACAACTACAAGAAGCTTAATTTTTCCAGCAACCAGTGAACTTGGAAGAAGACTTCAAGTTTTTGATGAGATCATAGCATTGACTGACACCTTGATTTCAGCCTTGTGAAATGCTGATTAGAGGATGAAGCTAACCTGCTCTGGACTCCTTCCTTACAGAAACTCAGATATTAGATTTGTGTTGTATAAAGTTGCTAAATTTATGGTAATTTGTTATGCAGCAATAGAAAACAAATATACTGACAAACTACTACCAAAATTTTATTCAATAGGGGGCAGATTAAATAAATGATGATACATTCATACAATGGAATAATATTAGTTTTAATAGGAATAAAGAATATCTGTGTGAGGTGTTTTTATATGCTAACTTTCGTATAAGAAAAGGGGACTATGAATACATAAACACCAATGCTTATATTTTCAATAAAAAATAATAGAATGATAAACCAAATTAAATAAAAAATCGTTACTTAGAAGATGAGTCAGGGACCAAAGAGAAGAAAACAAGATCGACAACAGAATTTTGTAAATATAACTGGTTATGTTTTTGATTTTGGTACTATGAAAAATGTTTACCTAATGAAAGCTAAAATTAAGTAACAAAAAGAAATCCCTAAACGTTAAAAATGGAAATAAACAAACCTAGCTGCATATCAATTTGGTAGGAAAATTACACAGACAAATTAATTATTTAAAGTGACTTTAAAGCACAGTATTTGACTATTTCTGCTTAGTGGGATGTATCTAAGGACAGATTTACATATATGGCCTGGGCAACCACTAATTTACTTCAAGCAGGACAAACACAAAGAAGTCTACAACCAGATGTATTATAGAAAATGCTAAAAAACAGATAAAGATAAAATCTTGAAAGGAAAGAAAAATTGAGTAATTTCTTCATGTACACATAAACCCCAATAAAATTAATAAATGATTTCTTATCAGAAACAATGGAGGCCAGAGATAGTGGGATGACATATTCTAAGAGCTGCAAGAAAAATTTGTCAACTAATAATCTTTTATTCTGCAACAAGATGAAATAAATACATTCCCAGAGCAACAAAAACTGAGACAATAGTGGCTAGGAAACCCACCTTACCTGAAATACTAAAGACAGTTTTTCACCCTGAAAGCAAGTGAGTCTAGATCTTCATTCAAATGCACCCTGTAAAACAAAGAGTACCAGTAAAGGTAATTGTGTAATATAAAAGAAATAAAAATAAAATATTTCTTTTTATTTCTTTTTTTGGTTACAATTTAACAGCAATTGTATAAAACAGTTTGTATATACAGTTGAACTTTGAACAACATGGGTTTAAATTGTGTGTAGATATCTTTTAATAAATATATTGGAAAATTTTTTGGAGATTAGTGACAATTTGAAAAAAACTCATAGATGAGCTGCTTAGCCTAGAAATATAAAATAATTAAGAAAAAGTTAAGTATGGCATGAATACATAAAATATATGTGGAGACTATTGTATCATTTACTACCGTAAAGTATATACAAATCTATTATAAAAAGTTAAAATTGATTAACATTTATGCACACAAACACTTACAGACCATACATGGTGCCATTAGCAGTCAAGAGAAAGGTAAACAAATAAAAATATGGAGTGTTAAGTCATAGCTGCATAAAATTAACTGTGGTTATACTGTAGTACTGTAATAATTTTGGAGCCACCTCTTGTTGCTATTGTGGTGAGCTCAAGAGTTGTGTATATCTCCTTAAAATACCATATGATGCTAATCATCTCCATGTGAACAATTCACCTCTCTGATAAACTTCTGATTGCAGTGAAATGTGATCTCTCATGGTTATTTTATATTTTTCATCATGTTTAATATCATAAACCATCATGTGCAATGCCATAAACCTTCAACAACACCATGAGACCCATGTGAAATACCACTAGTGAAGCTGTAAGTGCTCCTGAGAAGCAGAGAAAAATCATGACATTACAAGAAAAAGTTGAATTTCTTGATAGTACTATTGATTGAAGTCTGCAGCTGCTTTTGCTCACCATTTCAGACAGGTGATTCATCTTGTAAACAGACAACACAAATTATGGTGTCAATAAATACAGTACAGTACTGTACATGTGTTTTCTCTTCCTTATGATTTTCTTAGTGACATTTTATTTTTTCTAGATTATGTTATTGTAAGAACAGAGTATATTACAAGTATAGCATACAAAATATATTAATCAACTGTTAATGTTATTGGTAAGATTTCTGACCAACATTAGGCTACTAGTTAAGTTTTTGGTTAATCAAAAAGTATATGTACATTTTTAAATGCATAGCATAGGGAGATTGGAATTCTGACCCCTGTGTTGTTCAAGGGTCAACTGTAATTGAAGTTTTGTTCATCTTATATAGAAATGCAACATATTTAACAAAAACAGCACAAAGTTGGTAAGTGTGAGCAAAGCTGTATTGGAGTAAGAAAATGACAGGAAATGGTAACCTGAATCAATAGGAGCAAAGAAAGAGAACCAGATATAATAAATAAGGATAGTAATGTAACAAACTCCGTAGACATACACCTTAGATGTAATATGCATAACAATTATAGCCCAAAAAAGGGAAAGAAGAAACAGAGCTATACAGGAGTAATGCTCGACAACTTGTTCTATATTTCACTGGAATTAAGTTGGTATAACTATGAACACATATATGATTGTGGTCCCATAAGATTACAATATTATACTTTTTCTGTACCTTTTCTATGCTTAGACACATAAATACCATTGTGTTACAATTGCCTACTTGTTCAGTACAGTAACATGCTGCACGGGTTCATAGCTTAGGAGCAATAGAGTATACCATATTGCCTAGGTGTATAGTAGGTGATACCAACTAGGTTTGTATAAATACATTCTATTATGTTTGCACGATGATAAGATCCACCTAATGACACTTTTCTTAGAGCATATCCTTAAGTGATGCATGCCTATATACATACAAAATTAAATGTGAGTGGATTAAATAATTTAATCAAGAGGCAGATATTATCAGATTGGATTGACAAAAGGACCCAATTATGTTGGCTATAGAAGATACACTTTCAATTCAAAGACACAAATAAATTCAAAGTGAAAGAATGGAAAGAGATACATCATGCCAACTGTAACCACACACAAAAAAAACTGTAGTGGCTATTCCAATATCAGACAAAATAAACTTAAAACAATGTCACTAGAAATGAAGAAAGATATTGTGTAATGATAAGAGTGTTCATTCATTAGGAAACTACAATATTTTAAATATATTAAATGTAAATTTTAAATATATGTGTGCCTACTACAAGCCCTAAAATACATGAAGTGAAAATGAACAGAATTGAAAATAAGATGGACAATCCTACAGTAATAGTTGAAAGATTTAATACCCCACATTCAATAATGGATAGAATAACTAGGTAGAAGACCAGAAAGAAAATAGAAGACTTTGTCAATGCAGTAAACCAGCTAGATCTAACAGAGATCTATAGGAAACTTGACCCAATGACAGTAGAGCACACAACTGTTTTAAGTGCACATGGAATATTCTCTGGGACATACCCATATGCTAGGATATAAAACCAACATCAATAAATTTATAAGAAGTGGGATGTATGATTTTAACTTCAGTTGAATAAAATCAATTACAGAAATAAATATAAAAAATACACAACTATGTGAATATTAGGCAACACATGCCTAAATAAACAATGGGTCAAAGAAGAAATCAAAAGAGAAATTAGAAAGTACTTTGAGTTAAGTAAAAGTGAAGACAGAACAAGAAACACTTATGAAATGGAGTGAAAGCAATACTATAAATACCTAGGTTAAAGAGAGAAGACAGATTTCAAACAAAAAAAATTGACTTTCCACCTTAAAACACTGGAAAAATAAGAACAATATAAATATAAAGCAAATTGAAGGAAGGAAATCATTAAGACTAGAGTGGAGAAAATAGAAAAACAATAGAGAAATTCAACAAAATAAAAATTTAGTTCTTTGAAAAGAGCAATAAAATGGACAAAGCTTTATCTAGATTGATGAAGATAAACAGAGATTAATCAAATACTAAAATCAGTGATAACAGAGGGAACACTGCTACTGACTTTACAGAAATAAAAGGAATTATAAAGGAATGCTATGAACAACTGTATGCAACAAATAAGATAACAGATGAAATGGATAAATTCTTAGACACAAACTGTTGAAACTGGCATAAGAGAAAATAGAAAATCTGTAGAGACCTTTAACAAATAAAGATCTTAACATTCTATTTAATTTCAGCCTGGGGGAAAAAATTTAACAAAAATTTAGATGAGTGAATAAATTCTTGGATACAAACTGCTAAAGTTGGCACAAGAGAAAACAGAAAGTCTGTATAGATCTTTAACAAACAATGACAGGAAATTAGTAATAAAAATTATTCATAAAAATGTCCAGAGTCATATGTGTTCACTGGTAAATTTCATGGGACACTTAAAGAAGAATTAATGCCAGCTATTCACAAAGTGTCTCAGAACATAGAAGCAGAGGGAGCACTTGCTAACTTAGCCTATGAAGTTAGTAATATCTTAATACTAAAACCAGGCAGAAATATCACAAGAAAACTACATGACAATATCTCATAAATACGACACAAAAATCACCAACAAATTACTAGAAAATGAAATACATCAACATATAAAAACGATGACATGCTATGACCAAATGGGATTTATCCCAAGAATACCAGGTTGCTTTCATATCTAAAATTCGTGTATTAATAATTTACCATATTCACAGAATAAAAAACAAAACTAGACAATTGTCTCAATAGATGCAGAAAAAGCATTAGACAAAATCAAACACCTCTTCATGATAAAAATATTCAAAAAACTAGAAATAGAAGGGAACTTCCTCAACCTGATAAAAGGCACTTATGAAAAACCCATAGGTTAGAGGCTAAGAGACTTAGGCTAAGAGACTAAACACTTTCCTCCGAGATGAGGAACAATACACGATTGTCCACTCTTGCCACTTCCGTTCAATCTTGTACTGGAGTTTTTAGCCAGGAAAATTAGGCAAGAAAATGAAAAAAACAAAGTCATCCAGATTGTGAAAGAATAAGTCAAAAAATCTCTATTCAGAGACTACACTATGTTATGCATAGAAAATACTAATGAACCCACTGAAAAACTATTAGACCTAGTGAATAAGTTTAGCAAGGTTGCAGGATATAAGATTATACAAAATCAGTTGTATTTTATATAATGGCAATGATTAAACCAAAAATGAAATTAAGAAAATAATTCAATTTATAATAGTATCAAAATAGTAAAAAATATTTAGGAATAAATTGAACAAACAAGTGAAAACTTCTACTCTGAAAAATATAAAGCATCATGAAAAAATTAAAGAAGAGAGTAGTGAAAAGCCATTCACTTTGGTTAGTCTACAGTTTTAGGGCAATGTACATCAAAATCCCAGTGGACATTTTGCATAAATTTACAAGCTGACTCTAAAATTGATATGGAAATGCAAGGGATCCAGTACAGCCAAAATGATCTTGAAAAAGAATACGTAGTAGGACTTACTCTTCCTGATTTCAAAACTTCCTGCAAAGTTACAATAATCAAGACAGTGTGGTACTGGAATAAGATCAGATACACAGATCAGTGGAATGGAATTGAGAGTTCAGAAATAAACCTTTATATTTATAGATAATTGATTTTTGACAAGAGTTTCTTTTTTTTTTTTTTTTTTTTTTGAGACGGAGTCTCACTCTGTCCCCCAGGCTGGAGTGCAGTGGCCGGATCTCAGCTCACTGCAAGCTCCGCCTCCCGGGTTTACGCCATTCTCCTGCCTCAGCCTCCTGAGTAGCTGGGACTACAGGCGCCCGCCACCTCGCCCGGCTAATTTTTTGTATTTTTTAGTAGAGACGGGGTTTCACCGGGTTAGCCAGGATGGTCTCGATCTCCTGAACTCGTGATCCGCCCGTCTCAGCCTCCCAAAGTGCTGGGATTACAGGCTTGAGCCACCGCGCCGGGCCGACAAGAGTTTCAAGACAATTGGGGAAAGAATCATTTAACAAATGGTGATGAGGCAACTAGGCTTTCTGTTTTTTACATGTAAAAAACAGAATTTGGACCTGTAGGTCACACCATTTACAAAAACTATTCAAAATGAATCTAAATCCACTGAGACTTAGATCTAAATGTAAGAGCTAAAATGTAAAACTCCTGGAAGAAAACACAGGCATAAGTCTGTGACCTTGGACTACGCAATGGTTTTTCAGATATGACATCTTCAAAAGATACAATCAAGAAAATAAAAAGACAACCAAAAGAATTAGAAAGAATATTCACAAATCATAATATACCTGACAAGGCCTTTTATCCAGAATATATAATAAACTCTTATAACTCAATAAGACAAAATCCAATGAAAAATGGGAAACTAATCTGAAAAATGTTTTTCTTAAGAAGACATGAAAATGACCCATAAGCATATAAATACCCAATACCATCAGCCATCAAAAAATGCAAATAAAAACTACTCTCAGATAACACTTCACACAAAATATAATCAAAGATTGTGGAAATTAGAACCTTCATATACCGCTAGCATATGTATGGAGTGTAAAATAGTGCAGCCTCCTTGTAAAACAGTCTTGCAGTTTCTCAGAAGATTAAAATAGAACTATAATATGACCCAACAACTCTCCTCCTAGTTGTATACCAAAGAGAATTGAAAACATGCCCACAAAAGCACTCTTATACAAATGTTCATAGCAGGCCGGGCGCGGTGGCTCAAGCCTGTAATCCCAGCACTTTGGGAGGCCGAGACGGGTGGATCACGAGGTCAGGAGATCGAGACCATCCTGAGCTACATGGTGAAACCCGTCTCTACTAAAAAAAAAATACAAAAAACTAGCCGGGCGAGATGGCGGGCGCCTGTAGTCCCAGCTACTCGGGAGGCTGAGGCAGGAGAATGGCGTAAACCCGGGAGGCGGAGCTTGCAGTGAGCCGAGATCGCGCCACTGCACTCCAGCCTGGGCGACAGAGCTAGGCTCCGTCTCCAAAAAAAAAAAAAAAAAAAAAAAAAACAAATGTTCATAGCAGCATTATTCATAATAGCCAAACTCTGGAATCAATCCAAATGTCCAGCAATGAGAAATAGACAAACAAAATATGATAATTCACACAATGGAATATTATTCAACCATTAGGAAGAATGAAGTACTGATATATACTATAATAAAAATAAACCGGAAAAACCTATGTTAAATGAAAGGAGGCAGATGGAAAGATCACATATTGTATGAGTCCATTTATATAAACTGTCTACTGTAGAAAAATCTTTAGAGTCAGAAAGTAGATTAGTGATTGTGTGAGAGAAATGGGGAGTTACTGTTGCTGGGTATGAGGTTTCTCTTTGGGGTGATGAAAGTTTTAAAATTCATTATGGTGATGGTCACACTTTTCTGTGAATATACTAAAAACAATTGAATTGTACGCTTTAAGTGGGTAAAATGTATGGTATGTGACGTAGTCTAATGAAGTCACGATGAAAGGGCATTGGAGCCAATTAGAAGCGAGCTCCCTCATGGATGGGTCAATGTGAGCTTCAAAAGGAATAACTGCATCAAACTGACACACAACACATATAAAAAAATCAGTGAGTTTGTAATCGTACCAAATCAAAACTGACAAAATATCTCACTATTCGCCACTGGAGGTTGCCAGAGCACCAATTATTTCGCTGAAAAATGAGCAAGGAAAATAATCAAGTTTATCTGCTTTACCTGTATGAATAGTATATGCATGTAATCAAAAAGCTTATGAGTGAAAGTTGTTCTTTAGAGAAGAATTATAGCTATTAGATACAGACACAATAGCAGTATTAGAAATTTACTTGTTTTGCAAGTCCTAATGAAATAATGCTTCCAGGCAACATTCGTGTATAAATGACAAAAGCATGAGGTAAAATGTGGATGGAATAATTTTATAATGGAGAGGTCAGGCTGATGCAACCTAAACCCTCTGATTTCATATTTGAAAAAATAGGTTTATTGACAAATAATTCACATACAAAAAATTCATCCCTTAAAGTATACAATGCAGTGGTTTTAGTGTGATCACAGGGTTGCACAACCATCACCTCTCTATCAAAAGACAAAATTACAACAAATTTAGTTGAAAGATATTAATTAATTGGCTTTTATTTGCAATTTTAGAATCAAAAAACACCTCATTCTGATGAGCTGAGCAGAGAAAGTTGGCTTCATAGACAGAAAGGGCTGAAGAAAGTAAGACCAGGGAACTAAAAATGGATTGGTCATTTCAAAATCACTTTCCCTGTAGAGGTTAAAGCAGAGAGGACTTTCTTACCATCCCAGCTAAAATGGCCTGTGTGGGGATGTGACTGTTATTCCTCCTTCTGATTTCTTGAAGGTCAGATGAATAAGTTAGCTTTAGCGTGGCAACATGAAACTTCAATGCAAGTGATTACATTTTGGTTAGGTCTGTTGGGCCTAGCGCAGGAGCTCAGTCCAAACCAATGGTCTTGTGTAAATTTTATCTAACAACTACTTAATTTCAAAACATTTTTCATCACTCCAAAAAGAAGCTCCATAGTTACTGGCAGTAATTCACCATTCCTTCCTTCTACCAGTTTTTGGCAACCACTAATCTACTTTTCCTCTCTGTGGATCTGTTTATTCTGAAAAATCCATATAACAGAATCTTGAAATATGTCTTCTTTTACTTACTATAATGTTTTTACGTTTGTCCATACTGTAGCATGAATCGGTACTTCATTCCTTTTAATGGCTAAATAGCATTCCATCGCATGGATGTACCACGTTTTGTTTATCTATTCATTAGTTGATGGACATTTGGGTTGTTTCAATTTTTGGCTGTTGTGAAAAATACTTCTAAGAGCATTTATGTACGTATTTTTCATGTGGACATGTGTTTTCTGTGCTCTCTTGGTTCTATAGTTGGGGTGGAATTGCTGGGTCATGCGATAGCTTATGTTTAACTTGAAAAAGTTGTTTCATCTTAGTATTACTAAAAGTGGTATTAACCCTAAAAAGGAGGCAAATAAGCATGTAATCAGAAATGGGGATTGTAACCCAGGTAGCAGTCAGAGACTATAGCACCAGTGAGAGTCAACAGGGCTTTTAGATTACCTAAACTGTTTGTCCCATTATTTCACCAGTTGATTAAACAAAGAAATCTTTAATCATTAGTGGAACAGTGTACTTTCATTAGTTAGTCAATGAAAGCTATATACAGTATGCCCTTAAAGACTGAGGATCAAATTTCATTGCGTTGTGTATTGTCCAGAGCACAGATGTTTGTGAAGGAAATGTTTACAGTTTCTTTGTCAGTTTCAAAGTTCATCAGCAATTCAGTGTGGAGTAAGTAGCCCAAGATGGAGTCAGTAGCCCAAGATGGAGTCAAGTCTGGACCACTGCTAAGCTCACCATGGGAAAATTCAGTATTATGTGCAACAGAATGAGATGCAAAAAATTACACATCATACATGCAAATTATTCTGGCCTAAACAATTGAACTGAATATAATATATCACCTTGATCCGGAATCTGCAAGCTTTCTTTCGTAAAGGGTCAAGCAGTAAATGTTTTAGGTTTTGTAAACCATATGATCTCTGTTGCATCTTCTCAACTCAGGTAGTGTAGCACGAAACAAGTTATAGACAATATGTAAATAAATGGCATGGCTGGCTTTGTTCCAGTAAAACTTTATTTACAAAGCCCACAGAAGGTCGGATTTGGCCCATGGACTGTGGTGTGCCAAGAGATTCGAGATTTCACAACCATTTGCAGGAAACTGATTTCTCCAAAACAAAGGTCAATGACATGAAAAAGGCTTACATTCCACTTCTTACATACTGGCCTACGATGTATTTTTCAGTAGTCGCATTGTGCCACCCCTTCTACTAGTGATAAAGGGTTCCTCCATCTGAACCAATTATAGTTCTCCATCCCTATTGCTACAGCAATCACATCACAGATGTGAACATTTGCTCTAGGTAGACCAATCAGAATTTTTCCCTTAGCACTTTTTTTTTTTTCAAGTGAAATGCTCTGGTTGTGAGAGCATGTGAGACTATACAAGGCCCAAGATGGCTCTCATCAGAGTTTCAGTTTTGAGTGGCCACTGATCTTGAGAAAATGAAGCTAACCTGAAAAGAGAAGGAGAGAGGTGTGTATGTGTATGTATATGTGTATGTGTATGTGTATGTGTATGTGTGTGTGTGTGTGTGAGAGAGAGAGAGAGAGAGAGAGACAGAGGCAGAGAAAGGCAGAGACAGAGAGAGGGAGACAGAGAGACAGAGAGAGAGAGAGAGAATGAGAAGGGGGGAGATGTGTTATTTGCAACTAAAGAGTTCTATTTAATTTTTCACTCCTAAATAATTTCTGAGAAGATTAAACATAATATGTGTAAAATTCCTGGCATCATTGTATACTAAATCACAAATTGCTTACTCTATCTCTTCTATTGTTTATGTGCCTGGTTTTACAAGTAGACTGCCAGCTCCATGTAGGCAGGAAACACATTCTATCCTCCTTGCTTTCCACAGTATTTAATGTAAGCTAAATTAAATTCTGTGAAAAAGATACTCTATTAACATTTAAGAATATGAAGTTGTATTATTTGATTAGCAGCAGAATGACCTTTAATATCTCCTAATGAAAGTAGACTTGTTTTCTGTGAATTCATCACAAGTTAGTAGTGACATTTTAATTGAAGAGTCTTTTCAGAAGTATTATTATTATTTATTATTATTATTATTATTTTTTGAGACAGAGTCTTGCTCTGTTGCCCAGGCTAGAGTGCAGTGGTGCAACCTCAGCTTACTGCAACCTCTGCCTCCCGGGTTCAAGCAATTCTCCTGTCTCAGCCTCCCAAGTAGCTAGGACTACAGGCGCAAGCCACCACACCTGGCTAATTTTTTGTATTTTTAGTAGAGATGGGGCTTCACTGTGTTAGCCAGGATGGTCTCGATCTCCTGACCTCGTGATCCACCTGCCTCGGCCTCCTAAAGTGCTGGGATTACAGGTGTGAGCCACCACATCTGGTCCAGAAGTATTATTATTACTTTTACATTTAGTAGGAGAAATATCATTAAATTCTGAAGAAAATTTTCCTTGGAAGTTCAGGGATGAAATGTTATTGTGCATGTAATTTAGACTCTAATGTTGACTATATAAGGCATATTTGTAGCTTAATTGTTGGAAAGCAGTATCACCACAAGCTGAAATCATTTTATAATACAGGAAGACTTAAAATTATAGTGCACATGTCATTTAGAATAATTGGCATTCTAAACAAAGTCTGAAAGAAGTCATTACACGTATTTAAAGCAATTAGCTGATGGTTTTTAAAAGACCCATACAAGTTGAATGTATTTACTTATACATTTAATGACTTTAAATATATAATACTACAATTACTGTTCTAGTTTTTAAATAAGTAACTGAAATTCTTCTTTTTTTTTTCTAAAAATAAAATTGCCTAGAACACTAAAATATCTACTGGTGTTCTAAATATAATGCTTATTTAGTTACCAAATTTGATGCCAGACCCACATTAAAAAGTTTTAAAGTAAATATTAATATATTCTAGTTATAATGTCTAGGTGAGTTGTATCCTATAGCTTTCTCTTTATAGCTAATGCTAATTATAAAAAACTGTTTAAAATTTTATTTTGCATAAGTTTACATTTTTAAAACATTTTTATTTTTAATTTACATAAAATTGTACATATTTATGGGGGACAGTGTGATGTTTTGATACATGTAAATAATGTGTAATGATCAAATCAAGGTAATAGTATACCTGTCACCTCAAATATTTAGTTTTTTGTGGTGGAAATATTCAAAATCCTCTCTTCTAGCTATTTGGAGATACACAATTCCTTGTTGTTGACTATAGTCACCCTACTGTGCAATAGAACACCAGAACTTATTCTTCCTTTCTAATTATAACTTTGTGAAAATTGACCAAACTTTTCCTACCTCCCCTGCTCTCCTACCTGCTAATGCTAATTTTCTCATTCTTTGGAAACATTACAATTAAATAAAAGTTTGTCACCTCAATAATAGATATTTCCTTATTTATACTTACACATACAATTAATTTTTAAAAATGTCCTAAGGATATATTTTCTTTTTTTGCTTCATGTATTTATGGGTATAATTCTGTTTACAAAGTTATGAGAAGACAACTATTATGCTTTTGCTTGAGTTTAAATCTATATTTACTTTCATGTAAATAAATACAAAAAATTTTATTCTTGACTTTCATTTCTGTCCATGATGGATTAATACAGACAATAGTTATAATAAAAAATGAAATAACCAGACAAAATATATAAAGCCATAGTTTTTAGACATTGGAGAACAGGAAGTACAGGAAAGTGATTTCTGAGTAAACAGAACAAATAGGGTAAGCTGTATGATTGAATTAGATTACAGGATAAAGAGAATTTCCAGGCTTTGGCACAGAGAAATGGAGCTCAAACAGAGCCTGGAAGTCTCTTTTAACTAAGGAGACAGAGTGCAGAGTTCACAAAGGCCAATGCATTTATAGTGGAAAGGACAGAATACTGAAGAGGAGAGAACTGCCTAAGAATATTTAAAGGAAAAACAATCTAGTGTGCATTTCTAAGAAACTTAACTGCATCCCTGAACAATGTCCAAAAATACTTAAAAAAAATACAAAGTGTCCAGTATATAGCAATGTGAAAATCACACTGTCTGGTATGTAATAAAAAATTACCAAGGCATCCAAAGAGGCAGTAAAATTTGACTTAAAATGAGGGAAAAAGTTAACTAATAGAAATAGAAATGACATTGATGATGTAATTAGTAGAAAAGGACATTAAATCAGTTATAATAAATATACTTCCGTGTTGAAGAAGGTAGAAGCACAGTGAAGAGAGAAATAGAAGAAATAAATAAAACCTAAACTGACTTTCTAGAAATGAAAAAAAAATAGAATGTATGAAATAAAAAGTACACTGAATGGGATTAACAATAAATTAGGCACTACAGAAGGAAATACAGTGACCTTGAAGACATAGTAACCAAAGCTATCCTAATTGAAACACTGAGATAGAAGACTAAAGATGAGCAGAGCACTAGGTAACTGTGCTTCAGTTTCACTTGTCAATGGAGTCATATGTGTGTCATAAGAGTTACAGTGAGAGAGTGGAGAGATGAAAAGGGGGCAGAAAAAATATTTGATGAAATAATGGCTGAAATATTACCAAATTTAATAAAACTATGGGTCCCATAGATTTTAGATCAACAGAATTCAATCAGAAAACACGTGAAACACACACACACACACACACACACACACACACACACCATAAACCAGATAATTGAATTGCTTAAAACCAGGAATAAAGAGAAAATAATTAAGTAAGTCAAAGAAAAAAAAGAGACATATTACACATGAGAAATGAAGAATGACAAAGAAAGAATATAGCCAGAAAATAATGGAGCAACAAATTCAAAGTATTGAAAGAAAAAAATCTCCATCATTGTAGAAATCTATGCTTTGATAAAATATGTTTAAAAAATGAAGGTGAAATGAAGGGTTTGTCAGACATTAACAAGCTGACAGAACTTATCACCAGCAGAGCAGCACTATAGGATATGTCATAGTAATCCTTGAAGGAAAAAGAAAATGATGACATATAAGAATTTATTTCTACTCAAAGGAATGACAAGAACTAGAAGGAATAAATATTTGGGTAAATATAAAAGAGCATTCTTTCTTATTTTAAAATTCTCTTTAAAGAATAATTTTTTAAAACAAAAATGGTAACAATGTATAGTTTATAACATATGTAGAAGAAAATGTATAGAAGAAAACTGTATAACAGCAGCAGCACAAAGTCCAAGATAGGGAGAAATGAAAATAAGAGTGTTATATAGAGTTCTTATGCTACGTATAAAGTAGTATAGTATTAATTTAAAGTAGAGTACAATAGCTTGAATGTATATATTATAATCCTAGAGCAAGGGCCAACAAATCTTATAAATATTGAAAATAATATATTATGAATGCATAATGAGCAATTTTATGTTAATCAATTCAACAACTTAGATGAACAGAAAATTCTTTAATAGATACAAACTTCTAAAGCTCAAGAATAGATGACTTGAGTAGCCCAGATTACATGGTGAATTCTACCACATAATTGGGAAAGAAATCATAACAATTCTATGGAATTTTTTTTCAGAAAATAGGAGAGGACATTCATTTTATGAGACCAGCATGATCCTAATACCATTAAATCAAAAACACTGTAAGAAAGTTAGAGATCAATATTCCTCATGGACATAAATGCAAGAATTAATTTAAAAACTAGTAATTTGAATTCAGCAATATTATAAAAGGGTAATACATTATGTCCAAGTGGTGCTTATGCCAGGAATGCAAGGTTGGTTTCACAGTCAATGTAATTTACAATATTAACAGACAAAAATAAAAAAAAATATGAATGTCTTAAAAAGATCTGGGAAAACATTTGACAGAAATCAACATTCTTTTCAAATAAAAATTATTAAAATCTAGAAATACAAGACAATTTTCTCAACCTGATAAAAGGCATCTATTAAAAACTTACAGCTAACATCATATTTGATAAAAGGCTGAATGATTTCCTCTCAATATTGATAACATGGTAAAAGTGTCTACTCTCACTATTTCTCTTTAACATTGTAGTAGAGGTCATAGTCAGTGAAATAGACAAGGAAGAGAAATAGAAGTCATACAGATTGGAAAGGAAGAAATAAAACCATCTTTATACATAGACAGCATGATAATCTATGTAGAAAATCCTGAGGAATCTGTAAAAAGTAACTAGAAGTAATATGTAAGTCTGGCAAGGATTTAGGATACTAGATAAACAAAATCAGTTGACTTTTTTCACCTAGCATAATTTCCTAAGGTTCATCCATGTTGCATATTGCAGGATTTCCTTCTCTTTTAAGGCTAAATGCCCTTACTGTGCATATATAGGTCACGTTTTAAAAATCCACTCATCTGTTGGTGGATATTTAGGTTGTTTGCTCATACTGGCTTTGTGAATAGTGCTGCAATGAATATGAGAATACTAATATCTCTCTGAGATCTTGATTTCAATTCTTTTGGGTAAATGCCAAGAAATGAGAGAGCTGGATATTATAGTGGCTTTATTTTTAATGTTTAAAGAAGGCTTCATACTGTTTTCCCTAATGGCTGCACCAATTTTCATTTCCACCTACAGTGTACCAATTTCTCCACATTCTTGCCAACAATTGCTGTCTTTTGTTTCTTGATAACAGTCATCCCAAAAAGTGTGAGATGATATCTCATAGTAGTTTTGATTTGCATATAGCTTATGTTGAATATCTTTTCATGTAGCTGTTGGCTATTTGTATGCCTTCTTTGGAGAATTGTCTCTTCAAGTCCTTAGCTCATTTATTTAATTGGGCCATTAGTTTATTTCTTGCTATTGAGTTGTAGGAGGTCCTTATGTTTCAGAAATGAAATTCTTATTATACATATTGTTTGTAAATAATTTCTTACATCTGTAGGCTTCCTTTTTGCTGTTTTAAAAATTGTATTTAATTAATTATTTATTTCGAGATCGGGTTATGAAACTTGCTAAGTTTGGCATTTTTAATAGAGATGAGGTTTCACTATGTTTCCAAGGTTGGTCTTGAACTCCTGGGGTCAAGGCATCTACCCACTTTGGCCTCCCAAAGTACTGGGATTACAGGCATGAGCCACCACCCCCAGCTTTGCTCTTTTGATTATTTCTTTTGCTGCACAGAAGCTTTTTAGTTTGATGTAGTTTATTTTTGCTTTTGGTGCAATATTCATGAAATAATTGATAAGACCAATGTCATGTGAAATAAATCAATCACAGAAGGACAAATACTTCATGACTTCACTTGTATGAGCTATCTAAAATAGTCAATTTCATAGAAGTAAGGAATAGAATGGTGATTGCCAGGGGTTAGAGGAAGGGAGAAATGGTGAGTCATTAATCAATAGGCCCAAAATTTTGGTGACACAAGATGAATGAGTTCTGAAGATCTGATGGGCAACATTATGCATACAGATAGTAACATCATATGGTGCACTTAAAAATCTATTAAGAGGGTAGATCTCATGTTAAGTGTTCTTAGCATAGAAAATTATAAAAGTATGCCTGAGAAACACTAAAAAAAACTTCAACCAAAACCAAATGAAACAAAAATCAAAAAAAAAAAAAAAATGACAGATGGCCAGTGGGTGAATAAAAATCCCAGCTTCCTAACCCATCAGGTGGAATAATTCTGAGTTGTGTTCCACACTGTCCCTCAGAGTTCTCAAATGGTATCAAGACTTTGTTGTCCATAGGAATAACCTCCCTGATAACTCACCATATATGTTTCCTTCCCTGCCCTGTCTCACTTCCCACTCTTCCTGTGGTCCTATTGAGTACAATAAACTATTTGTACTTGTTGGGGCTCAGAACATACCAAACCAAAATATGAATGTGAGTAACCAGAACATGCCACCCCAAAATACACATCTTTAGCATATTTCGCACAGGTTATTTTGAGAAACTGCAGACACAGGAGTAACTCCTGAAAGCTTCCCTTTTGTAAAAAAAATTTGCATCTATAAAGTAAATCTGCATTAGTAAAGATATCTGCATCTGGAAGAGGGCTGCTCCAAGACAGTTTTTCTTATCTGAGAGACTTTTTATCTGCATAATAAGATTTTTATTCACCATACATTTTCTCCCCTCAACTTCCCCTAACTTGCTTCTACTATCCTCCATAGACCCCAAGCCTTTATTCTTTGCTGAAATTCAGGATGCTATATAAGCTTTAATTATCTGGACTTCTTTGAGTTTCATATTTTGTGGGATTTCCATGTGTAGGCATGTAACTAAAGTGTTTTTTCTCCTATCAACCTGTCTTATGTTGATTTATCTTTATTGTATTTATTTTTTAAAAATTTATTTTCAATTATCATGTAATAATTGTACATATTTATGAGATACAGAGTAATATTTTGTTATGTGTATACAATGTGATTACAATCAGGGTAATTACTGTATCCATCACCTCAAAGTTTTATTATTTCTTTCTATTGGGACCATAGAAAATCTTTTCTTCTAGCTATTTAAAAATATATTATCAGTTATTATTAACTGTAGTCACCCTACAGTGCTACATAACACTATAACTTATTCCTCCTATTTAGCCTTGACTTTATATCCATTAATCAGTCCCTCCATGTTCTCCCTTCCTCTCTACCCTTCCCATTCTCTAATAACCACAGTTCTCTTTTCTAATTCTGAACTCAAGTTTTTTAGCTCCCAAGTTTTTGGTGAGAACTTGTAGTATTTATGTTTCTGTGTCTGAATTATTTATCTTAATAGAGTGTCCTCCAGACTCATTTATGTTGCTACAAATGACAGAATTTTACACTTTTTTTATGGCTTTCATTCTTTTTATGGTTATACTATTTAGTATTCCACTAATTTGGAAAATTTGCATCCTTGCCATATGGTAGAAAAGAAAAACTCATTTTCTGGGGAGAAACTCAAGCCAGCTGCAGGACTAAAGAGGAGCCAAATGTTAATAGCCAAGACAATGAGGAAAATGCCTCAAAGGCATTTGAGAGAATTTTGTGGCAGCCCCTCCCATCATAGGACCAAAAGCCTAGGAGGGAAGGATGGATTCATGGGCCAGGCTCAGGGCCCTGCTATCCTGTGCAACCTTAGGACACTTCTTCCTGTGTCTCTGCCACTCCAGCTCCAGCTGTGGCTAAAAGGCCCCAAGATACATCTCAGGCTGCTGCTCCAGAGGGTGCCACCCATAAACTTTGGCAGTTTCTATGTGGCACTAAGCCTGCTGGTGTGCAGAGGGCAAGAGTTGAAGCTTGGGAGCCTCCACCTAGATTTCAGATGATGTACAGAAATGCATGGATGTTTAGGCAGAAGTTTGCGACAGGGGAGGAGCCCTCATGATGTGCCTCTACCAGGGCAGAGTGGAGGGAAAATGTGGGATTGAAGTACCCACACAGTGTCCCCACTGGGGCACTGCCTAGTGGAGCTGTGAGAAGAGGGTCACTGTCCTCCAGACAACAGAATGGTAGATCCACCAACAGCTTGCACTGTGTGCCTGGAAATGCTGCATACACTGAACACCAGCCCTTGAGAGCAGTTATGGGTGCTGAGCCCTACAGAGTCACAGGAGTGGAACTGCCCAAGGCTTTAGGAGCCTGCCTCTTACACCAGTGTGGCGTGGTTGTGAGACATGGAATCAAAGGAGATTATTTTGGAGGTTTATGATGTAATAACTGCCCTGATGGGTTTCAGACTTGCATGGGACCTGTAGCCCCTTTGTTTGGGCTAATTTCTTCCTTTTGGAATAAGTGTATTTACCCAATTCCTGTACCCCATTGTATCCTGGAAGTAATTAAGTTGTTTTTTTATTTTACAGGCTCATAGGCAGAAGAAACCTGCCTTGTCTCAGATGACACTTCAGGCTGTGGACTTTTGAGTTAATGTTGAAATTAGTTAAAACTTGTGGGACTGTTGAGAAGAAATAATTGCATTTTGCAATGTGAGAAGGACATGAAATTTGGGAGGGACTAGGGGAAGAATAATATGGCTTGGATTTGTGTCCCTGCTCAAATATAATGCCAAATTGTAATTTCCAATGTTGGAGGAGGGGCCTAGTGGAAGGTATTTAGATCATGGAGGTAAACTTCTCCCTTGCTATTCTCATAATAGTGAGTTCTCTTGAGATCTGGTTGTTTAAAAGTGTGTAACACGTCTCCCTTCTCTCTCTTTCTTCTGCTCCAGTTAGGTAAAATGTGCCTCCTTCCTCTTTGCATTCTGCCATGATTGTAAGTTTCCTGAGGCCTCCCTAGCAATGCTTCCTGTACAGCCTGTGAAACCATGAGTCAATTAAGCCTCTTTTTTATTGTAATGGAATTGTACTCTTGATTTCTTTTTCAGGTAGTTTGTTATTGGTGTATAAAAATGGTAGAAATTTTTGAATATTGATTTTTTTATCCTTCAACTTTGCTGAATTCATTTATCCATTCTAAGCATTTTTTTTCTGAAGAGGGCTTTAGGCTTTTTTATGTATGAGATCATGTCATCCTCAAAGAGAGACAATTTGACTTCCTTTTTTGCAATTTAGATGTTATTTCTTTTCTTTTCTTTTGTCTTGTTGAACTGGCTAGACCTTTCAGTACTATGTTGAATAAGATTAGTGAAAGTGGGCATCCTTGTCTTTTTCCCATTCCAGTTCCATTCAGTACGATGTTAGCTTTGAGTCTGTCATATATAAACTTTATTGTGTTGAGGTATGTTCCTTCTATAACTACTCTGTTGAGAATTTTTATTATGAAGAGATGTTGAATTTTATAAAATGATTTTTTTTCTGTATCTATTGAGATGATCACATAGTTTTTGTTCTTCATTTTGTTGATGTGATAGATCACATTTATTGATTTATATGTTAAGTCATCTTTGTATCCCTGGGATAAATCCAATTTGACCATGATGTATAATCTTTCTATTGTGCTGCTGGAGTCAGTTTGCTAACATTTTTTTTGAGAATTTTCGAGTTTGTTTTCATTAGGGCTATTGGTCTGCAATTTTCTTTTTTTGTGTGTTCTTTTCTGGTTTTGGTATTAGGATAATGCTGGCCTCATAGAATGAGTTAGAAAGAATTCTCTCTTCAACTTTTTGGAATAGTTTGAGAGGAATTTGTTTTAGTTCTTTCAAAGTTTGGTAGAATCAGTAGTAAATTTCTTTGGTTCTGGGATTTTTTTAAAATTGGGAGACATTTTATCACTAATTTAATCTTGTTATTCACTATTAGTAAACTCAGATTTTCTATATCTTACTGATTCAACCTTTGTAGGTTATATATGTCCAGAAACTTATCTATTTCCTCTATGTTTTTCAACTTGTTGATAGTTTTTTCATAAACATCTCTAATTATCCTTCATATTTCTGTGTATAAGTTGTTCTTTCCTCCTCTTTTTAATTTTTGATTTTATCTATTTGGGTCTTCTTTCTTATTTTCTTAGTTGTTGTAGCTAATTATTTGTCAATTTTGTTATCTTTACAAAAAACAATTTTTTCATTGATGCTTTGTATTTTTTAGTTTCAGTTGAAAATTCTGCTCTAACTTTTATTTTCTTCTACTAATTTTAGATTTGGGTTGTCCTGCTTTTCTGGTTCCCTGAGCTACAGGATTATGTTATTTTTTGAAATCTGTGTAATCCTTTAATGGAGGTGTTTATTGCTATACAATTCCCTCTTGGAACTGCTTTTGTTGTATCCCATAGGTTTTGGCATGTTGAGTTTTAATTTTCTTTTGTTTCAAGAAATTCTTAAATTTCCTTCTTATTCTTCAACTTAGTAGTCATTCCGGAGTCTGTTTTTAAATTTATATGTATTTGTATTGTGTCCAAACTTTCTCTTTTTATTAATTTCTAGATTTTTTCCATTTTGGTCTGAGAAAATACCTGCTGTGATTTTGATTAAAAATTTTTTTTGGGACTCGTTTTTAGCTCTCATGTATGGCCTTTCCAATGTTCCACGTGCTGATTAGAAGAATGTGTATTCTGCAGCTGTTTGAGAAAATGTTCTGTAAATGTCTATTAGGTCATATCAGAGTATACTGCAGTTTAAGTTGATATCTCTATGTTGAGGTTTTGTCTATATGACTTGTTCAATGCTGGGAGTAGGATGTTGAAGTTCCCAACTTTTATTGCATTAGGCCCTATCACTCTCTCTAGCTCTGATAATATTTGCTTTGCATATCTGGCTGCTCTGGTGTTGGGTGCATATATCTTTATAATTATATCCTCTTGCTGAATTGATTTTTAAATCATTATATAATAATATTTTTATCACTTTTTGTGTTTTCTAAATTAAACCATTATATAATAATATTTTTGCCACTTTTTGTCTTTTTTAATTAATTTTTTAAAGTTTTGATTTTTATAGAAAATAGAGAGGGGGGTCTCACTCTGTTGCCCAGGGTGGCCTTGAACTCCTGGGCTCAAGAGGTCTATCCACCTCAGCCTCCCAAAATGCTGGATTGCAGGCATAAGTTACCATGCCCAGTCTATTTTTATGTTATTTGACATAAGATATATTTTGTTTACAATGAGTAACACTACTTCTGCTCAATTTTGCTTTTCATTTATATGGAATATCTGTTTCTATTTTTTTACTTTCAATTTCTGTGTCTTCACAGGTGAAGTGAGTTTCTTGTAGGCAACATATAGTTCGGTCTTGTTATTTTTATTCATTCAGTCAGTCTATATCTTTTGATTAGGAAATTTAAGTCATTTACGTTCAAGGTTATTATTGATAAGTTACTCTTTTAGCATTTCTCCTAGGGCTGGTCTAGTGGTGATGAATTTCCTTAGTATTTGCTTGTCTGGGAAGGACTTTATTTTTTCTTTACTTCTGAAGGATAACCATGGTGGATATAGTATTCTTGCCTGATGGCTCTTTTTTTCTTTCAGCTGTTTTGAATATATGATTTCATTCTCTACTGTCCTGTAAGATTTCTGCTAATATAACTGCTATTAGTCTGATAGGATAATTTATGTATGACTTGACACTTTTCTATTGCTGTTTATAGAGTTCTCTCTTTGCCTTTTGACAATTTGACTGTAATGTACAAGTTTTCTGGGTTGAATCTACTTGGGAGTCTTTGAGTTTCTTGTATCTGGATGTCTGTATCTCTCCAAACCTACTTGGGAATCTTTGTTTCTTGCATCTGGATGTCCATATTTCTCCCAATATTTGGGAAGTTTTCAGCTATTGTTTTATTAAGCAGGTTTTGTTTTTTGCTTTTTAATAACTTTTCCTTTTGTAATTCTCATAATGTGAATATTTGCTCAGTTAATGGTATTCCATATGTTCTGTAGGCTTTCTTTTTGTTCTCTTTTTTCTTTTGCCTGACTGGGTTATTTCAAAGACCTGTTTTTATGTTCAGAAAATCTTTTTTTTGCTTGATCTAGTTTATTGTTTAAGCTCTCAATTGTATTTTAAAATTTCATTCATTGAATTTTTCAGCTACATGCTTTCTGTTTGATTCTTTTTTTTTAAAATGATATCTATGCCTGCTGAATTTCTAGTTTGGGTTATGAATTGTTTTTCTGATTTTGTTGCATTGCCTGCATTCTATTGTATCTTGCTGAGTTTCCTTAAGTTTATTATTTTGAATTCCTTTTCAGGCATTTCATAAATTTTCTTATCTTTGGGGTCTGTTATTAGATAATTATGATGTTACTTTAGAGATAATACGTTTCTTTGATTTTTAAATGTTTCTTATGTCCTTTTGTTGTTATCTGTGTATTTGATTGAAACAATCTTCTACCGATTTTATGGAAGAGCTTTCATAGGGAAATATTTTTTTCTTGCAGATGTTTCCTACAGTGTTATTAGAGTAGAGTGCTTTGACATTGGTTCTGGCTGGGCAGAATAGTATATTCTCCATGTTATTTCTTCAACTGTAATCAGTGTCAACAGTGTCTGTGAATTTCTCAGTGGCCTAGGCTGTGGTTGTTTGTAAAAGCTGTGGTGTAGCTTTATTGGGGGTGAGGACACTGGACAGGCAGGTCTTCAGAACATGTGGGGGAGTTTGCATGTTTATGGTGGCTTTGCTGCTGGAGGAGGTGGGGTTGCGAGTCTCAGTGTGTTCCAGATATTCTTGTCCTCATACCCCTGGGATATTGCTCATGGGCACACAGCTGTTCTGCTGCTGAATGGGGTGGGGATTCTGGTGGCAGCTGTTAACCCAGATCCTTGGGTTCTTAGGGGGCTTTCATGACATGTGGCTGCTTCCATTGCTGGAGAGGACAGGGTCAGAGGCAGTAGTAGTGGGGCCCATGCAGATGGCTCTCAGGCTATGGGGAGTTCATATATTAGCTTTCTCTGTATTGGGGACAGCCTTCCTGATGGAGTAGACCACCTGTTCCTTAGGGTTTGGGGAAATACGTGGGTTCAGCTGGTATGGTCACGGCTGTGTCACTGGGTTCAGCTGGTGAACCTGCTGAACCTTGCAAACCTGCAGCCATCTGGGTGGATATTGATGGATATCAGTGGGGTTCCAGGGACATGGAGATGCAGGGGCTATTGGTCCCCAGAGCAGGAGGCACTCCGGTCCTGCTTTCAAAATTGTCCTGCGTTACAGCACTCTGAATCCCTGGGAATAGGGGATTTTCAGAGGGAATTCTTCTGTAGAATAATGCAGTATTATGGACTCCAGGTAGTTCTTTATACTCAGTTCAGTGCTTGTGAGGACTATGGGGCTCTCCTGTAGCCTGGATGGCAGGCATCCATGATGAAAATGTGGGCTTTTAGACTTATCTTTTTCTTAAAATGGGAGTCCCCATTGGCTTTGAGTTGATATCTGGGTGCTTTGCTTACATCCTTATGATGCCTTTCTGAGCTTCTATACCTCGGAGGGCCTTTATCACTTATTTGCTGAATTCCAGTGTTGCTCCTTAGGAGAACAAGTATTCGATACGTGGCTATTTATTTGTTCTTTGGGCCGTTCTTTGTGGAGGAGGTGACTGCTGAGTGCCTATGGTCAGCCACTTTGATCTTATGTGAAATTAATTTGTAGCCCAGCAAGACACCTAAGAGAGTTAAGGGAAGATATTTTCCCCACTTATACACTTAAAAAAAAGTGACCTTTTAATCCTCAAAAATTCATTGGTTGTCTTTAGTACTGGTTCAGTTAATTAATAATTATCATATTACTTCACTATGAAATTTGTGCTTGAAAGAGTTCTAAAAAATGTGGACTCTGTCAACCTACATGTTTTGAAATAGTTTTATTAGCTCGAATGGTAGTAAAGGTTAAGATAATAAAATGCTAAAAAGGAATTAGAAATTTTAATTAACTAAACAATACCATTTACAGTATCACCAAAATATGAAATACTTAGGGATAAAGTTGACAAAAGTTGGCTAAGATCTATACATTAAATAGTACAAAGCATTTCTGAGATAATTTCAAGACAAATAAATAGAAGGCTATACCAGGCTTATAGACTGGAATAGTGAATATTGTTAAAATGTTATTGATCTACATTAAATCAACTCCAATAGAAATTCCTGCAGGATTTTTTAGTAGAAATTGATAAACTGATTCTGAAATTTATGTGGAAAGGTAATGAATCAAGATACCAAAGCAATTTTGAGAAAGACAAAAGATTTTTCATACTTGCAATATTGTGATTTATAATAGAATATATATATACACACACGTATGTATATGTGTGTGTGCGTGTGAGTGTGTATATATATATATATATATTTGGTCTTCCTCCTCATTTAAATATATTTAGTTCCTATAATACTTGATATCTCTAGAGTAATGGGTGTCTTTTGTAGGAATAAGAAAACTATTGATTGGGAGCCCCTAGGTAGCTTTAGGATTAGGG
>NW_012116788.1:1471756-1479190 GCF_000951035.1 Colobus angolensis palliatus | reverse complement strand
GCTGCATAGTATTCCATGGTGTATATGTGCCACATTTTCTTAATCCAGTCTGTCACAGATGGACATTTGGGTTGATTCCAAGTCTTTGCTATTAGTTCCTGTGAGATATGTTGTTAAAAAGAGTCTGGGACCTCCCCTTTTTCTTCCTTTCTCTCTTGTCATGTGATGCCTGTCTCCATTCACCTCTGCCATGAGTGGAAGCTTCCTGAGGTCCCCACCAAAGCAGATAATGAAGTCATGATGATTCTTGCACAGCCTGTAGAACCGTAATCAAAATAAACCTTTTCTCTTTATAAATCACGCAGTCTCAAGTATTCCTTTATAGCAATACAAAGCAGGGCAGCTGAAGGTTAAATTGATCAACTGTGGCCAATGATTTAATTAATCATGTTTACATAATAAAATTTTGATAAAACCCCTACAGGACTGAATTTGGAGAGCTTCTGGATACCTGAACATGTGGAGCCTCCTGGAGGGTGGCAAGCCTGGAGAGTGCATGGGAGCTCTGCACCACTTTCCATATGCTTTGTTCTATGCATGTCTTCTGTTTGGCTGTTCATCTGTATCCTTTGTAAATATCCTTTACTATAAACTGATAAATGTAACTAAAACATTTCCCTGGGTTCTGTGAGTTGCTAAAACAAATTAATTGAACCCAAGAAGGGGGTCTTGGGGACCCTGATGAATAATCTGCCAATGAGAATCACAGGCCACGACCTGGGATTTATGATGGGCATCTGAAGTTGGAGGAATTATTCTGGGACTGAGTGCTCAACCTGTGGGATCTGATGCTATCTCTGGGTAGGTAGTGTCATAATTGAACTGAATTAGAGGATACCTAGCTGGGGTTTAGTGAATTGCTTGGTGTGAGGGGGAAAACCCCCACATATCTGTGGTTGCGGAAGTGTTCAGTGTTGATGTGTGAAAGAATAGGGAAAGCACCTTCAGTTTTCCTATTTATCTGCACAACTGACTTTTAACAAAGTTGCCAAAGTATTTCAATGGAAAAAGGATAATCTTTTCAACAAATGGTGCTAGAACCATTAGACAGCCACATGCAAACAAATAAACACAAGACTTTAACTTATACTACATGTACACATTAATTTGACATGAATCAGACCTACATATAACCTGAATGAATTATAGACCTAAACCAATAAAATTTCTAGAAAAAAATACAGACTAAAACATTAGTGACCATGAGTTTGGCAAAGCTTTCTTAAGTAAGACACAAAAAGTATAACCTGTAAAAGAAATAATCAATAAAATTTGACTTCTTTAAAATTAAAAAAATTTGTTCTTCAAATAACACTGTTAAGATAATTTAAATGCAAATGGCAGACCTGGAGAACATACTTGTAAAACATATGTGACAAATATGTTGTGTCTAGAATATATATATCTAAAATGTTTACAATCAACTGAGTTGACAATGAAAAAATGAGCAAAATATTTGAATAGACACCTCACCAAAGAAGATACACAAATGATCAATAAGCCTTTGAAAAGATGTTTAGTATCCTTAGTCATTAAAGTAAGTTGAAACTATAATGATATACCACTACATACCAACTACATGATTAAAATTAAAACGTACGACTGTGCTAAGTATTGATAAGGATGTGGAGTAACTAGAATGCTCATACTCTGCTATAAGAATGTAAAATGGTACAAATACTTTGGAAAACATATTTGTAGTTTATTAAAAAGTTAAGTGTGTATAACTGCTGTATGCCTCAACCAGTCTACTATTATTCATTGCCTGAGAGAATCGACAGTATATGTCCACATAAAGTCTTGTATATGAATATTTAGAATAGCTTTGTTTGTTAAAGCTGTAAACTGTAACCAACCCTATGTCCATCAATAGGTAAAAGAATAAATAAATTGTGGTATACACATACATTGGAATACTACTCAGCAAAAAAAGTAATGAACTATTGATAAAGATATTAACATGAGTAAATTTCAAAAGGTATTATGCTAGTGAAAGAAGCTGGACCAAAAAGTACATTATGAACTGTATATTCCACTTGACTATAATTCTAGAAAATGAAAATATTTTTATATTGATATAATGGAAATAATCATTGCCTAACGATGGGGACAAAGGGAAGAAGGGATTACAATTGGACACATAGAAACTTTTAAGGGTGAGTGTTCATTATTTTGATTGTGGTATAATGGTTTTATGGCTATATCTACAGGTTAAAGCTTCTCAAATTGTACACTTACATATGTACAGCTTATTGCATGTCAAATGCATTTCAATAAACTGTAAAGAAAAAAATAATAAACAATGGCAAGGACAAACTCAAAATAATTTACTTTTTTTTTTTTTGCCTAAAGTATTTTTTTTCACTTGGTATTATAAAAACAATTTATATATTATATATGAATTGGCATAATAGTTGATTTCTTCTTCTTGAAAATGTTTTTATATGAATGGTTAAAACCAGAGTTTTTCTTATTCATTTTACAGCATCACAATTTCTTTTTCAGTAATTTCTTATTCATTATACAACATCATAATTAAATACACACCATATGAAAATCTCTTTGAGCAAAATGGATTAGTTCAAATTAGAAAGCAATCCAATGCAAAAATTCTTGATGAAACTTTTTTTTTTTTATGAGGGAACGTCTCACTCTGTCACCCAGGCTAGAGTGAAGTGGTGTGATCACAGCTTACTGCAGCCTCGACCTCTTAGGCTCCAGTGATTCTCCCACCTCAACACCCGAATCAGCTGGGACTATAGGTGTGCACCACCATGCCTGTCTAAGTTTTAAAACTTTTTTTTTTTTTTTTTGTAGAAGCAGGGTCCCTATAAATGTTGTCCAGGCTGGCTTCAAACTTCTTGGGCTCAAGCAGTCCTCTCTCCTTGGCCTCCTAAAGTGTTGACATTATAGGTGTGACTGCCATGCCCAGCCGAACCAGTTTTTCTTTCCATTGTTTTTTTCTTTTTTTGAGATGGGGGTCTCACTATGGCTCCCAGGCTAAAGTGCAGTGACTATTCACAGGCATGATCCCACTACTGATTCACATGGGAAATGTTTTTTAATGTGCTTGAGTATTGCTTAATTTCACAACTGAGAATTTTGCATTTTTAAGTTCCAGCCTTCATCCCTTTCTGAAAGGAGAGGATTGAAGGCCCAGGATGGCTGGCTATGGGCACAGTAAAGTCAGTCTGTTCTGTGCAAAGGAAACCAGTTGCTGAGGTTTTAGTATTCTGACTCTTCAACTGAATTTTAATTGTAGATGTAAAAGATCAATATTGGAAGATAACCAGCATCAGAAATGGATGGAATAACCACCAAAATAGGAAAATACCCAGAAGACAAATGAATTATGGTGATAGAAAAAGTAGCTAACACTTGTTTTTCCAGAGTTTAAAAAGTTTCTTTACATACATTATCTCCTTTAGTGGATATTTGTTATAGTCCGTGAAACAAAGTAGGTATGCAATAAAAGCTTACTGAATGGAGGAATTAGAATTCTTACCAGTGTGTAGCACATGGTAGGCACTCTGTGTTTGAAGACAATTATCCATTTGTCTTTTACATTTTTGCATATCTGGTGAGCAGAGGAATTGATTTCCTTGTTATGAACTGTCTCTTCAAGGATGTTTGTGTAGTAAACTGGCTTGGAAGATAGAGATAGTGTCTCCTCCAGAGCAGTGAGAAGGCTTGCTTACTATCCAATATAATAAGTATATCTTCTTTAGGAGCAAAAGTCAGACAAGTTTCCCTCCTATTATAGAAGATCTGGGATGTTATGCTGAGGATTCCTCCCCTGTAATATACTATACTACACAGCAAGTGTCATTTGGCCCTCTTTATTTTACATTATAGAAATTGAGCCTTGGGGAACTGGCACAAATATTGATGTTCTGGCTACAGGCATTGCTCTGAGCAGTCAACTGTCTGTCTCTGATCCAGAAGTCTCATTTTTTCTACCTGAATCCATTACACTGTGAGAGGCTAATGTGTTAATTTGTAAGTGGGTTAAAACCTCAGATCCTGCAGTTTTTGATTCCTTATATATGCTTTTTGTACTAGACTGCATAATCTCAGGAAAGCTTACAAATCAGAATAAGTAGCAAAATAGATTAGATAAAGAAAATCTAACCAAAAATACAACTTGTCCAACTGTGCAGAACAAAGCTACTATCTTACTTCTTCCTGAGGAAAAAGAGAAACCTTCTTGCAGTTGGCAAGAATAAGAGAAGTGAAAAAGCCTAATTGATGGTAAGGTAAAAGGCCAAAGCAATTATAGAAATGACAAGAAAACATAAACATTGGAAGATAATAGAATCCAAACATGTAAGAAGTTAAACGTAATCTTAAGGAGAAGCTGATTCAGGAAGATTTCAAAGAAATATTATGCCATTATGCTGGTATTGCTTCTTCATCAGTCCCTGGAAGGATTCACAAAATACTACAGAGAGTGGTTGTTTCTGAGAAGGAGAATCGGGTGGGAGACAGAGCGCTACTTTGAGTATTTTAAATTTTGTACCATATGCAGCTAGATTTATTTTAAAAACATATACATATATATATAATTTAAAAAAACCTTTAAATGACTTTTAAAGTAAAAATACACTAATTTTTTTAGATTAAAAAACTTATATAACAAGGATATAACTGTTTAAAAGATTTACTGAGGACATTTCTTTTCAGGGTTGCTGGCAGTTTGGTTTCATGGAGGTAAAGACATTTTTACCTTTGAAACTGACTACTTTTGTTAAGAAAATTCTCCAGAATAGGCTCTTTCATTCCAGGTATGTAAGATCAGTAAATACCCACCTAAAGCTCTTGGATAAAAGTATGAGGTTACTTTGAAACAGAATGCATGCCTTGTATTCTGTTTAATAATGTCAGCTAGATACACATATTTTACTTCTAAAAGAGGAGACAGAAGTAGTTTTCCTCAAAGATATTCAATAGGGACAATTAGTGCCCTGTACTGGGTTTCTTTAAGATTGAATGATTAAGAATTTGAGATGGTCTTGTCAGGCCTATAGTGCTTGCTTGTAGTTGTGCTTTTGGGAAGTCAAAGGGGTAGAGTTCAGTCAGGTTTAGAGCAATTCATAAGGGAGGCTGGTTTTGAGCACAGAATATGTCTCTTGCTTGAGTTCCCTGGCCCAGCACCAGGAGGAGAACTGCAATAGCAAATTGGTCTGGATGGCTCTGATGTCCATTGGCAGAAACCAAAGGGGTGGTTGGCTATCTGAGGGGGCTCAGATAGTAGTCATTAGGAATTAACATTTTAGATTAATTAAAGTATGTTGGAGGTCCTTAGGAATATCTCAGGGGAAGAGCCATGAGAAAAAGATGGTGTCTTTCTGCAACTGTAGAAAGGGACTTGGAATTATACTGATAGTGATAATACCTTGTTTGGTACTCTACAGTGTTAAAGTTGAACATTATGATTATTTATTTAAGCACATTTAGATTTGTTTAAACTTTCTCATCCTTTAGTAATCTAACCATTTAAGACATTGATAAAGTCGGGACTCCAGCTTGAATCTAAGTAGCATTTGGACATGGCTAGAGTAAAAGTGTGGGTTGGGCTAACAGATGTCTATTTATAGGGGAGGTTTGAGGAATATTATATGGGGAGAATGGGCCAGGTTTGCTGAAAACACCAACAGTTTTTAGTGAAAAAGACTTAGTCATCAGTAAGGATGGCATACTCACAATAGAGTGTAGTTGTTATTGGACTCCTGTTTGAGTCCCACATCATTCAGGAAAGCTATAGAGAACAGGAAGAACTGTTTCAGGGAAAGTTTGTAAAACATTGAGGACACCCCAGGAATGCTTTGGAATCCTAATAACAAAAGCAAACACTAAGAGGAGATTGTATCTCTTCTGCTTTGCCATAGACCCTTCCTTAGGTTAAGTCTCTGAGAAAGTCAGACAGTTCTACTGTAAGCATCACCAATATGATGAATTGACTGCAGAGCCTCCTTCCTCAAGCTGCTCACTTCCAAACTGAAGTCCCATTGAGTACACCTTGTTGGTAGAGCCTGGGTCACTTGCCTGAGTCCTAGCTGTAAGGGAGGAGGCTGTTTCTTGAGTCCTAGCTGCAAGGGAGGAGGCTGTTTCTTGATGAAGGACTCGTAAGCTTAAAAATTTGCCAGACAAAAATAGAAGAGCTTGTCAGTCAGGACATCTACAAATGTCTACAACAGCGTGTACCTCTGAAGTTAAGCTGCAAGTATTTGAAGTTGCGGGGTGACGTATCAGAGCATCAGCATCGGAGGTGGTTGGCTTGCAGGTCATAGGGTAGTAAGAAGAATTTACCAACAGCAGTATAAGTTTGAAAAGGAAAGTTTTATGAGATAGAAAGAACGTTGCTGAAGAGTGCAGCAGGGTGTCTCAGCAAGAGAGGACTGAGCACAATGGAGTGGATTTTTCTTAGGAACATTTATGGACCTTAAAATAGGAGCTTAAGGGTCATTTGGACAATATTAGCCACATAGGTCATGATAAATGATTACATCTGTAGACATTTTGGTGCCTTAATGTCACCAAGGATCACACAATGAGTTGCAACATGCATGCATTCTGGAGATGTATAGAAATTCTAATTGTTTTGGGGAAAGAAGCCTGGTATCAGATGCTGGCTTTAGATAATAAGGTAGTCTAATTACTTCTAAATTCCCCAGATAAGGAATTTTGCTTCTGGATGGCCTGCGTAGTGGTCACCAGGTGATCTTTTCTCTCCTCAGAAGTTCCTATTTTAATATGCAAATATAAATAGTTTTGAAAATGTCTTAGCTATATCTACCTGTTACTTTTGTTGTGGGTAATCACCTAGAACAGGGATCTTAAATCTAAGCTGGATTCAGATATTTCTAGTGTTACTGTGTAGGGGAAGAAAAATAATTTTCCCTCTACTCTCCATAGTTCTTAGTTGAGACAGATCCCTGCAATAAAAAACAAATTAACAAGAGAAAAACAAACAAAATGTAAAAGCATGTTGTTTTATTCTGTTTGGGCTAATACAACAAAAATACCTTAGACTGGGCAATTTATAAACAACAGAAATTTATTTCTCACAATTCTGGAGGCTGGGAATCTCAAGATCAAGGCCTCAGCAGATTTGGTGAGGGCCTGTTTTTTATAGATGGTCCTTTTTCTGTGTGCTCATGTGGTGGAAGGGGTGAATACTGTGTCCTCCTTTCAATCTCTTTTGCAAGGAAACTAATTTCATTCATCAGGGCCCACCGCTTAATACCCATCACAATGCAGATTAGGTTTCAAGATGAGTTTAGTAGGAACATAAACATTCAGACCATAGCACATGCACACATCCTATATTCATCAGACATGACTCAGAGAAAGGAGTGAATATCTAAAGTAGACCTCAAAGGGGTGGTTTAAACTTAAGGCTTAAATACCATCATTCTCTGAAACAAAGAAAGA
>NW_012116788.1:1456106-1471706 GCF_000951035.1 Colobus angolensis palliatus | reverse complement strand
TGCGAAGGTGACTTAAGGTTAAAAGGATTTTGGGCTGTGCAGAATGTGCTTTGTTAAACAAGTGCCTGAAGGCTGCTTGTGGTTAAAGGTCATCACCATTCTCTTAAATCTCAAAAAAGAGAAAAACATTTGTCTCCTGCCCCTCCCTGGGCAATGGTTTGTTTACTAAGCAAGGAGAAAACCACCTTTAGGAATAAGGTGGGGCTTGCTGGAGCAATACTGCTAAAAGTTTTATGGAGATGTTCGCATATGCATCTCAAGGCACACCATTTTCCTTTAATTTTATTTATGTTACAAGGATTTTTGTTCATATGTCTTACTGCTGACCTCCCTACGATGACCCTGTTATCCTGCCACTTCCCTTTTTCTTTGATGGTAAAGATAATGATCAATAAGTACTAAGGGAATTCAGAGGCCGGTGCCGGCGTGGGTCCTCTGTAAGCTAAGTGCCGGTCCCCTGGGTCCCGCTTTCCTTTCTCTATACTTTGTCTCTGTGTATTATTTCCTTTTCTCAAGTCTCTCGTTCCACCTAACGAGAAGCACCCACAGGTGTGGAGGGGCAGGCCACCCCTTCAGGGGATCCCAAGATCAAGGCCTCAGCAGATTTGGTGAGGGCCTGTTTTTTATAGATGGCCCTTTTTCTGTGTGCTCATGTGGTGGAAGGGGTGAATACTGTGTCCTCCTTTCAATCTCTTTTGCAAGGAAACTAATGTCATTCATCAGGGCCCACCGCTTAATATCCATCACAATGCAGATTAGGTTTCAAGATGAGTTTAGTAGGAACATAAACATTCAGACCACAGCATATGCACACATCCTATATGCATTAGACGTGACTCAGAGAAAGGAGTGAATATCTAAAGTAGACCTCAAAGGGGTGGTTTAAACTTAAGGCTTAAATACCATCATTCTCTGAAACAAAGAAAGAAGGATGGAAAGATCTGGTTAGGATGAGAAGGCTGGGAAAGGACCTTAAACAAAGCTAAGGATTGCTGTGCAGATTTGAGTCAATGTTTTCTCCATTGATTAAGAGTTCTAGTGATTTAGTCATCATTTTCTTCTGGGTACAGACAGAGAGATATCCTTACAAATGGAGATTTCTTTCTATTAGATGTAAATTTCTCTTGCAAAAGGGCAACTTTTCAGAGCTGTTCCCATGTCTGTACTTTCTCAAAGTAACCAACTCAAAATTAACCCTATGCTAGAAAGGCGTATTTTAGAATGGCATATTCTGATCTCCTACAGTCGTATTTTGAAATAGCATGTTCCCCTTATGTAGAAGATGGTGGATTAACATTGAGGAAAGTGAAGCTGACAACCATAAGGACTAAGAACCCTCATAAGAGAGGAATTCATTCTTAGGATACAAGTTGTCCCTTAGAAAGGGTAATTTTAATGTGTTCATGTTATTTAAATTTATCTCCCAGGCTAGCCCTCCTTGGACTCATATGTGGTGCAAGACAGAGAAAAGGAACATGTTTTTTACTTTGTTAAAAGAAAAACTTTAGAAACATTAAATTTAACAGAATTTGAGCAAAGACTGATTCATCAATCAGGCAGCCTCCAGAACCAGAATAGGTTCAGAGCAATTCCAAGGTTGTCATGTGACCAGATAACATTTATGGATAGAAAAAAGGAAGTGACAAACAGATAACAGAAGTGAGATACAGAAGCAGCTGGATTGGTTACAGCTGGGTTTTTGCCTTACTCAAACCTGCTGTGATTGGCTAAGACTCAGCTACTTGTTACAGGAGTAGGTTACAGTCTGTTTACACATCAAGTTAGGTTATAGTTCATTATGTATGAAATAACCTTTAGGGTGAACTTAAATATATAAGGAGGCAGCTTTAGGTCAAACTTAATTTAACAACTTAAATCTCTTGAAGACATCAAGTGAATAGGATGTTTACACTCAGACTCCTCCAAAAGGGTCTAAAACAAGGGGGAAAAGTACATTTCCAGCTTCACAACGCACCATCATCCTCTATCGCTGGAGGAGCATAGATGGTGTCCAAGAAAGACTCAGGGAAGGCTGAGATGCAGTAGCATGCAGGGCCCATGTGGTCACCTGGCAAGAAGCCACCAGGAATCCTAAACATAATTGAGGGTGGATCTTAGAACATGGATATAAAAGCAAGGAAAAATTTAAAAAATTACTCGTAAGGTGACCTAGAACCTGGGAGAAAAATCAGTTTATACAAGTATTTTATTTTTGATCTATCATTACATTCTTGGGATTGTTTAGCTGCTAAATAGGACTATTTCCAGACACATGAAATCACTACTCAGATTGAATTCAGATAACTACCAAAGGTTTTTATTTTAAATGGCACCTTATCATGTATTTAAAGTAAACACTTAGATATTAATGTATATTAGTGATAGATGCATATTAGCAAATATTAATTGGTTTTATAGAGGAAAAGTATACATATGTAAGAATTAAAGCAAATATATGGTATAGAAGGAACTATTTTTAGTGATTAAATTGAATTGCTGGCATATCGCAATATTTCAAAGGCCCCCAGTGGGAGATTTGCTTATATTCTGGAACTTTACTTTATTGAATAAAACCCCTCAATGTTATAAAACTTGAATATTTTCAGGAAGCAAAAAGCATTTTCAAATATAAGTTGTTCAAGGAACATTAGGTCTCTTATTGCTTGAATCAATGGGGAAAAAGCTAAATGGTTTTTAAAAAAGATTTGAAGCAACCAAAAAGATAATCTTTCTTTTCTTCTGGCAGTCAACTTAAATGATGAACAAGTATAGTGAAATGCCTAGTTGTTAAATTTTTACATTATTTACACATTAAATTACAAAAATAGAGGAAGCTCTTTGCCATTTAAATTTTCCACTGTGAGGTTTATAACTTCACCAGAGCCGAAAACAAATGAATATTTTTGCAATAAGATTTTCAATAAGAGAGAGGATGAAACAAAAACTTCGCAGCAATTAAAATCTTATAAAGAATAAAATTAATTTCAAACTGCTTGTAACTTTCAGAACTCCATGTTACCAATGAAACTTTAATTTTTAAATAGGTAAATTTAAGGAAAAAATTATATTCTTAAAAATAAAATGCTCTCAAAGAGCAAGATTTTCTATTGTAAGGGAAGCTTTCTCCTTTAATTCCTTTATTTATTGTGTTTGATCAAAGTAATCAGGGTCAAGTGTGCAGACCTGTTACATGAGATACACATCTGGGGAGTAAAGGTCAGTGAGAGATAAAGTGAGTTAAGGCAGAGAGGCTTTCTGGACTGAAGCCCAAGAGGACTGATTTACTTGGAAAGAATGTAAGCTGACAAGCTTCTTCAATTCAGGGTCAGGAACATGATCTAGTTGGTGATGCAGCTGTTTTATGAAAGGAGCTTTATTCTGGGCCTTCACTGTTATCCTCCTGATAAATTATTTTGAGTATAAATGCTATCTTGAAGAGCACAAAACATTTTTTGAAGTAATTTTGGAGGATATGTATATTATACATATGTATACATATATGAATGATAATTTAGTACTAATAATTTGAATTTAACCTTGACACACTTTGTTATCTCAACTTTAATACATGAAATGACTTCTTTAAAGATCAATATGATGGTCATTGAAGAAAAGGTAGTATTTGGAGGCTGTATTAGTGCAAAAATACCAATTTTCAGGCTAAGACGCCCAGTCATAAGGATAGTGCAGTTTACTGCAAAATAAATCTGAAGTCAGAGGTACAGCTCAGGGTTGAATTTTTTTCCAGAGTTTCTGATCTGTATCTCCCAGTAGGGATGATAAATTAGGCCAGCTGCAATTGGTCCCAGCTTTTCTGGGATCTTGAATGACTGGAAACCTGGTGGTATTCAAAGAAGCATCTCTTTGTTTAAATCACTTACCTGACTACACACACCCTTTCATCAAGCAAAGTGAGTAAGAGTGTTTTGACACCTTTATACCTCCATTAGATTGTGCTTTGTAACATGATTTCTTCAGTGTGGTTTCCTTTGATTTTTAAAAATTGAATGTTTTTCAAAAAAACTTTGTGTTGTATTTAGTATAAATACTCTCTTTCTTTTTAAATTTAATTTATTTTATTTTTTTGAGACGGAGTCTCACTCTTGCCCAGGCTAGAGTGCAGTGGCCCAATCTGGGCTCACTGCAAGCTCTGCCTCCCAGGTTCATGCCATTCTCCTGCCTCAGCCTCCCTAGTAGCTGGGACTACAGGCGCCCAGATAATTTTTTGTACTTTTAGTAGAGATGGGGTTTCACCGTGTTAGCCAGGATTGTCTCGATATCCTGACTTTGTGATCTGTCCACCTTGGCCTCCCAAAGTGTTGGGATTACAGGCGTGAGCCTCCGTGCCCAGCCAATACTCTTTCTCTTACTCTGGGATATGTCCTCTTTCATCCTTTTGATATTTAAGAAATGTTTTCCATGACACAGATTGTACTATTTGTCAATCATTCTTTTTCTCCCACACTTGCTGTGGTTCACTGTGAGTATAATATCGATCTTGGGATTGACCACGTATCTTGCTTGAGGTAATGGAATATGAAAAAAATAACGATACATATTCTAATCTGAAGAGACATTGTATATTCTCTCATCCTCTTGCATTCTGCCATCTGCTACAAGTTGAATATGCACTGGGAAGCTTCTAGTTCCAACATGACAGACATATAGTGGAGAAATAAACCTGATTTACAACTTGAAGTAGAACTACCTGGCCAACTTATAAACTTTTGAGAAATAAATGAATGCTTTTTGTTGCAAGCCACTGAGATTTTTAGATGTATTTGTTATGCAGCAATATCAGAGCAGAATCTGACTTATACATCCTCAACTTTCAATTCTTCAAAGTCAGAAATCCATAGAATGATGAAAGAAGAGTTCAATGAATATCTATATGATCTTCATTTAAATTCATCCATTGTTAACATTGTGTCATTTTTATTCCATCTGTCTTTCTTTTATTTTGGGAGACCATTGAAAAATTTTAGGTATCTGATACTTTCATAAATACTTTAGTTTACAGAATGTCTAAGACTAAGAACTGTCTTAGACAGTACAGGCTGCTATAATAAAAGTACCATCCAGTGGCTGTTTAAACAACAGAAATTTATTTTTTACAGGTCTGAAGGCTGAGAAGTCTAAGATCAAGGTGATGGCCAATTTGATTCCTGGTGAGGGCCCTCTTCCTCACACGGTGGAGAGAGAGAGATCATCTCTCTTGTATCTTTTCTTATAAGGGCATTACTGCCCTTATAAGGGACCTAATTACCCTTTAAAGGCACTAGCCTAATACCATTACCTTGGGAATTAGGGTTTTAACATAAGAATTTTGGGAGGACACAAACATTCAGTTTACAGCATAACATTGTTTCATTTCCATTAGTTCAACGTAATTTGAAATAGCTTATAAATGATTAAAAATTATCTAACTTTACCTTAAAAGAAATGCACAAAAGTGATCTAAACAAGGTAATCTAATACTATAGAAAAAGTAATAACAGTGTAGGGACATGGTGTATAAAAAGCAACCACAGCCAACCCATAGTGAGTTGAAACTGTCCAGCAACTTCTTGGAAAACATTATTTTCAATTTTATTAAATGTAAGTAAAGATAATGATTTATAAGTGCAGCTACATATATTTTATCAGCATTACTGAGGGATCAGGCAATGAAGTGTTTTAAGCTATCTAAGTTTAGTGGTACGTAAATCCATCCAATGCCAGCATGCTGGGGAGTGTAGAGAATTATAGGCTGGCGTGAATTCCTAATGTGACTCAGCATAATGTGTGTTGCCTGCTGAACACTTTCAAATGAATTGATGAAGATTTCCATGGGCCACACTCCTTTAAACTTCATGCTCAAGGTTGTTTCTTCTACATTAGCAATAAAGACATGGATAAATACCCAGAAAGGAGGTAGGAAAAAAAAGTCACAGATGTGTGGTTTAGAGAGGTAAAATGGTGTAAAACGGACTTCTGAGCTGGACTTTGGCATCAGAAAGACCTGGGTTTTTATGCTAGGTCTATCCTTCATTTCCTAGTTATCTTGGTCAACTTTTTATTTTTTTGAGACAGGGTTTTGCTCTTGTTGCCCATGGCGCGATCTCAGCTTACTGCAATTTCCACCTCCTGGGTTCAAGAGATTGCCCTGCCTCAGACTCCCAAGTAGCTGAGATTACAGGCGTGCACCACCATGCCCAGCTAATTTTCTGTACTTTTAGTAGAAATGGGGTTTCACCGTGTTAGCTAGGCTGGTCTCGAACTCCTGACCTCAGGTGACCTGCTCACCTCCGCCTCCCAAAATGCTGGGATTACAGGCATGCGCCACTGCGCCTGGTGTTGGGCAATTTTTTCAATGTCTCTGTGCTTGGTTTTCTCATCTATAAAATGGCAGCAATAGTGTCTACCTCAGTAGGTTTCATTGACTAGTAAATTATTAATCAAATACAATTATTAGTGTGTTCACATTTACAGCATCCTCTGTAACCTTCCTGCTCCACAATAGACATGTGCCTTTGCTCATTTAGCTTGTCTTCCTTTCCCCGTCTCTAAAAGGCAAAGGCTTTTCAGGCTGATTCGATAATAACAGAGGAAAAATAAGAGAAAAACCAGTGTCAGAGCAGCATGCTGATCACACCCCTGCAGGAGGCAGCATTCATTAGGGGGACAGAACTCACTGGGAGGATGATCGCAGGGGTGAGATGTGGCTGGGGCAGGGGTGAAAGAAGACTCTTCTGGGGCACAGTTCACTTGGGAGGGAAGCACTGTGTCCATGAGCCCTCATATATTTTAGTAGATATAGGTCTGGATTGGAATCTGGGTTTAATTAAACCACCCCAGGTTCTGGACTATGAAAGTTATAGTTCAACAGGAAACATGTGTACAGCTCTTAATGCAGTGTCTTGTACATGAAAGTCATTGGTAAATGAGTATTTTAGTACATTTTTAGAGACAGTAGGCATCTTAGAGCCACCTAGTCCAGTGGTTCTTCAGCTTTAACTGTGAAAACCACTGAAGGTGCTTGTATAAATCATGGCTTCTGGCTCCCACATCCATGGATTCTGGTTCTGGTATGAGGTGAGACAGAAGCTGCTCCTTTCTTTATTTTCATTTGTTTCTTGCCTTATTCTTAATAAACACTTCTATGATTCTGATTCAGGTAGTCTATGAACTATAGCTTGAGCCTAGATTCAGATGCTTCTATTTGTTAGTTCCCCTTCCTGGAGCTATTCTAGAGAAACTCTCTTTTGCATGCACAATATCATATACAAGGATAGTTACTCCAACATTTTTCCAGGTAAAAAATTGGAAACAGTCTAGCCCTCAATTGATGGACAGCTAGCAAAAGTATAGTGCATTCTTATAATGCAATGCTATGCAACAATTAAAAGAGACTAAGGGAGATGTGTATTTTCTGATGTGGAAAAGTCTCTAAGACATATTGCTTAGTTAAAGCAATTTATAGAAGAAGATGTACGATGTGGAACTATTTATTGAACACAGAGTGAAAAATACTACCTATTTTTATGGGTATGTATATATATATACACATATGGACATATGATATAAATGCTTAAAAGTGTTTGAAAGGGTTGATAGGCAATAACAGTGTTCGTCTTAAGACAGCAGAAGTAAGATATCGCAATTGAGGTGTTGTTCTCTGTAATGTTCTAAATATTTACAGGAAAAATGTATTTATGTATTACTTATGTAATTTAAAAAATCTATGAATAAAGGCCTAGCTCAACTCCTTCATTTTATTAAGCTAAGGCAACTGATACTTGTCTGCCAAGGGTCTCAGACAGCTTGGTAATCTCATACATAGACCTCATGCATTCCATTGCTTATAACTGCTTGTAGCTAGTGCAGTAGCTTTCTTCATCATGCTCAGTTGAGCTAATTAGGCATTTTAGATGAGGATGCAGTAGCCACAGCCATATCCTCAGCATCAGGAGGAGGCAGTGACTGTTAAGAAAAGGCCAGCTGGGACTGAACAGGGATATGCTAGGTAGTGGCTTGATTAAACTTGAACTTGTCAGTGTCCAACAGTGATCAGTTCCCCCAGAAACACTAAAATGAGGAGGAGATAGATAGCTTCCAGAATGCCCATCAATTTACAGGGAGAAATATAACTGCCTGGACTGCTGTAGTTATATCAGCCTGACCACAACAGTCTATTGAAGTGAACAGCTAAGGAGAAAGCCAAGTGATAATTAGAAATCCACTTTGTAACTTACATGACCAATCACTATATCAAATTATTTAAAGTCTTATGATCAACACATTCTCTCAGAGGGAAGAATCAGAGAGCACTTGGTGAGTGTGGAATCTGAAGGACAGGATTTACATTAATCAAAATATTTCACAGCATCTGGCTAAATTAATTAGCTGCATCCAGCTCATCATGGAAATCAACTTACTAATGGGAGTGAAATATTTAAATCATGTCATTGGCTTATGCTCCTTGGGACTCTCTGACTGGATGGTAATTCTATTTATGCCATACACCCTCCTTTCTCTATGTTTTGTTGGTTGTATATTACGTAGTTAATACATTAAATCATATCACCATTTTTCTGCTCCAGGATTTAATTTGGTCATCTTTGTGTCTCTGCTCTGATCCTCTTTTTGTTACTCCTACAATTCAATGCCAGTTGCCATCTCTGGGTCTCCACAATTGGGTTGCTCTTATCCCTCTGATTTCCTCTACCTAGATGATTCCTTTGTCATTCAGATTGCAGCAGTTTAAAGGTCAACTTGTTAGAACAGCCTTCCTCAGCACCCAATCTAAAAAAAGCCACTCATTCATTCTCTATTACTTTATTTTAGTTTGTACATGATGCTCATTAGCTTGTTAATATCTGATATTTACTGTTTATATGTGTGTGTTTTAATTTTTGGTTGTATTTCCCACCAGGATATAACCTTCATGAAAACAGGTCCTTGTCAATCTTTCTCCTCTGCTCTTTGCTCAGTACCTAGAACAGAATGTGGCACTTGGCAGGTTCTCATGAAAACTGTTGAATGAATCAATCAAGAAGCCCATAGCACTTTTGTAATTTACACGTTTTTTACATTGTAGCCCCCAGTGAAGACAAAGATATCTTTTTAGAAATAAACCTGGCCAAGAATCTGAATATCTTGGTCAATTTTCAATGGGTGGCAGCTAATTCAGTAAAAGGGAGGCTGTGAGTGGAGGGAAGGAGTGTGTGGTTCAGAAATGCCACCTAAGTGTCTATTCTCCTGCAGTGAGGGCTTACTCAACAATGGAAGCGGATGCTTCTGAATGCCTACATGCTGATCACAGATTATGGTGGACACACTTCAGAAAACTATAGTATTTACTAAACAGGAGAGTTGTTTGATGTTATGGTGCAAAGACCTTACTGTATTAAAATGAAAGATAGTCCTATAAACCAACGGCAATGGTGGAAAAGTCAGGCCATTGAAGAGCTAAGGCTTCAATATTCCCAATGCATTTGCATTTCATCAGATTTCAGAGCTTTTCTTTAGAGTTTTAAAAGGTTACCACTCCCCTTATCACAAGGCACTCACTTCTTATTGGGTAGGGGCAAACCTTGAAAGAAATAAAACAGACTACTGTGTAATGGTAAATGAGACTGAATTTTCCAGTGTGCCATCTGGGAGAGGAATTGCTGACAAGGAAACATCCATAAGGTAGGAGATGATTACAAACATTGATTTGTTTTATCTTCCATCACACCTTTTGCAATAAGATCCCAGGCTGAAAAAGGTCCGGTTGATGTAATTTGTCTCTAGGAAATAAGAATATGAATAGAAAGGATAAAACTATGCAATTGATAAAAGGCAGTTTTTCCTCTCTGGTATTAAATCTATTTCTTGTATTGATTTTTGGAGTATGGAAGTTTGTAGCATAGAGCATAGAATCATTCTTAATTTTAAAGTTACTAAATTTGTGAATATCTGTGAGATAAGTAGAATAAACAAATTCTAAAGAGAGAATATAACACAGTGGCATTGCTGAGGTAGAACTACACATTTTTGGCATTATGCAATAATTAATGTCTTTCAAGAAGATGTGCAACAAACATCTTAAAAATCAGATTTTGTTCAGATTATAACACTGTGGTATATCTTCAGTTAAGATAATATAGATGCATATTATGTTCCTCTCATAACAATGATCTGATAAGAGAAAAAGATAGTTTGCTTTTAAAAATATATTCTGACTGTACTATTTTATGGGAAAATCATGAATAATAATAAAAATTTAATACACATTTAGTTTTCTGTGATAGAATTAGTGGAACATTACATTTCTACATATACTTTGTTTTCATTTTATCTTCACTCCCTCCTGTAAAGGATTTATAATTCATGAATAAAAATTAACTGCTGGCTTAAACTTGACTTGTGGGTTTTTAGGAAAGAAACTAATGTTTATATATTATGTTCTTTCTACCAGTATTCAGGGAAAATCATTATTGCTATCTATTTAGATGCTAAATGTTATTTGCATTTTGAAATTTCATAAAGAACTCTGTCATTTATTTTTCATTTTGAAAAGCCAATTTTTCTAATAATATATCTGCTCTAAAAGAAAAAAGAAGAAAATGCTATGCTTCTATGAGAATGAAGTCAGACAAGTCATTAAACAGAATTTAATCTAAAGATACTTCTAAGAAACAATTTTTCTCCTGAAATTCACATTTTATCCATTCCTATTCTCTTCTTTCCCCTTAAGTTCATTGACAAAAACCCAAAATAAACTAAGGTATAATTTTGAATATTTAAAAAACAATTAACTAGAGATATACAAAGTATCAAAGAAGATATTTTATTAAAATATGACATCTTTTGTTCCGTTTCCTTTATTCTTGAGTAAAGACTAGACACTTGGCTGCTTTTTTCAGTTTCTGGGATTTATGAGATATTAAGCAAGAGTCCATATTAGAAAACAAACTTTATTTTCATTTATGTGATACTTACTGTAGTAATATGACATTTACTATAATTTAGTCCTACTGGTAACTTACAAGATTTGAAATCTCAGTGCTTTGCATAACCTCCTTCCAAGTGTTTTAATTGACATTCTGCTATGATAAACCCCACACACCATTACCTGACTAATTGCTTGAGTTACAGTGCTTATACAATGCCATTCTTTGTCCTTGGTCTTTTGGGGTATTAAATAGCAAGGCTGTCCTGAAAGAGGAAGTTGCTGCTGTTTTTCATGTGATGCATTAACCTCTCGGTAGCTTTGTCAGGGACAGACTCCCTTCTGTTCTTCTCTGGGCTGATGCCAAACCTGATGCTTATCAGAGCTATCTTATTCTCAACTTTCTAGGGGAGCCCTTGACTTCTAAAGGGTCTCCCAGAGCCACTGCCACAGGCAGAGTTTTCCATGAGCTGACTCTGAAGTCATGGAATGGGCCCTGGACCAAGTGACAAAATGAGGATGTAATGATATTTAAATCTTCGGCACTGACTATGATTAGGCAGGGTTTGTTAGGAAAAGAGTCTTACTACATCAGAAGTAGAAAAGGATTTAGAGCTGGCTCTTCTAGTCTGAATTCATTGTTTTCAATGTAAGGACACTACTTTCCTCTTGGTAAAGGGACTTACCCTAGCCTCAGGCAGCTGTTAGTAACCGAGGCTCAGGGCCCTCTTTTATGAACCCAGATCCAAGATGAAGTCTTGAAGCCTGATGCCAAATTATGGAGTTTGAGCAAAGCAGGAAAGTGCTAGGGTCACCATGCCAACACACCCCAAAAAACTGCTGTGTAGCTAATAATCCTCTCATGTTTTCTATGTATCTTTGATGTTGACACAGGTCAGTGACAATGACTTTATGTATAGTGAAGAGTAATTAGGGGGTTCTCGAGGACTTTTTGAGAACTAGAGACAGAGTAAGAACCAACTCTTGTACCTATAAGCTAGATTGATCCTAAATTGACTCTTCTTGGAAACTTCTAATTAAAATGTGACAGAGTCTGCTTTTCCCCTGATCCATGATGCTAAATGGCTCTGAAACTAGTTCAGATTCCAGTGGACAAGAGAAAAATGGATATCTTTTGGGATATGTAATGTCTGTTGACATCTTCAAACTTCTGATCCTTCTGATGTTTGTTTATAAGAATTTCTGAGCCCTGGAATAGGTTTAGAACTCTCTGGATTGAAAAAAAAGATCTTAAACATTGTAGAAATGAAAGACATATGAGAGTTCGGTAATTGCAAATAGTTTAATAATAAAGCATTTCTTTAATGCCGTATCTTTAGTAGTTATGTTTCATATTTGAGTGCCTTACATGTGAGCATTCAAGTATGCTGATGAAAGGATCAACGTAGGCTTTCAACACTGAGAAGCCAGGCTATCAACAGAAGGCAAACTGTTAGTAATGAAAATTCCCTATCTATCACCTTATCTGAAAAACATTTTTCGCTTCAAAGACAAATTCCTTTTCTTTACAACCCACTCATACGTTAGATTCTGTGTATCCTGACGCTTCCTCAGAATCTCCCCTGTAGGACAACTCTGGTTAATTTTGGATAGACTGATGGAGCAGGAATGAGCTAGCTCTCCTTTGTTTTACATAATAATTCCCTCCTGAGAAACACCCCACAACAGGCATTCTGCTTGGTCTCCAAAATGGTGAAGAGGTTTGCTTACTTATTTTAATGGATATATAAATTCTTCACATCAAAGAAGCAGAAAAGTCTCAGTGAAATTTTACCTCATGGTGAGTTTCTAACATGGAACTGGTTTGACTCCATCGTGGGTTTTTGTTAACATGGCAAAATTTAACAAAAATGTATTATGGACATATGTAAGTTTTAAATTCAGGAGTGCAATAACAACTTTGATAGATTATTAACTGCTGCCAGGACTAGTTTATTAACTGGTAAGTGAACAAATCAATCAACATATTTGGACCCCATTGCTTTACCTTTTAAAAAATTAATGGACTTTATTTTTTAAAGCAGTTTTAGGTTTACTAAAAAATTAAGCAGAAAGAACAGAGAGTTCCCATATACCGCCCTCCCTCACTCTTCACACCCAGCTCCCCATTGCTTTTTTAATCAGTGGAATATATCAGCCTGCAAAATTTAATTCAGGCTCGTTATCCAGTCACACACCCACAGATGCACACTGTCCCTTTCCCTCACCTCCTTTAGTCCTCTTTTTTCCTAAAATAAGAAAACTACTATAGCAGATATACTCAGAATCACTGTGAGGGAAATAAAAGTGGTGAAACTGAGGAGTAATAATTTTCTTCTTGCCTTTGCCTAATCTGATCCTTACAAGTTTTTTTAAAGGTTGTGGAGACATGGAGCTGGGACTTATTGTTGTGCCTAAATTTAGGCTACATTTTTACCTGTTTACTTACCCATGCAGGTGACTTAACTTTTCTACCAACTAGTTGCCGAGTTATCACTTGGTCCTGCCCTAGCTTGATTGCTCTGGTAAGTGCGGTTCCTTCTCCATAACCAACCTTACTCCATGGGTCTCCACTGTCACTTGTAACATTCTGCTTCCTGTCCTACAGCTTTGATTTAAGGCAGGATGAGAGGAGAAGAGGAGGAACTGAAAAAGTGATGGCATTCGTAGAGGCAAAAAGTTTCCACATTTTCAGCTGGACTCTTTTTATGGTATTATATTCTGAACCAAGGCCAATCCCTTTCCATCTGACAGAAAAATGCTGAGAATGTTTTAATTTTCTTCTTACTTGTTAAACACAAGAAGCATTTAACTTGGTAGACTGTAATGTTATATCCAATGTCCTTAATAAAATTGTAATGGATTCACTATTTAGATACTCTGGAAGAAATAGCCTGCCACTGAACGATAGAAACAATGATGCTTTTGCTGCATCTATCGACACAAAGAGATGGGCACGTCTATCAGAGCTGATTACAATCACTCTGGAATTGCTCTTAAAAAATAAAGTGGGAAATAGAAATCTGTAGTTACAAAGTTTCTTTGTCTTCCTTTTGATGTGGCAATTTGTGAATGAACTCAAGATTTGAGCTCTAAAGGGCTACCTGTCTGAGTTTACTGGAAGAACTGGGGCAAGAGGAAATAACTTATCAGAAATTCTCCCTAATTTATCTTCATGGCCACCTAGAATTGAAGGTGCAATGCTAGACACCTTAAAAAGGAAAATAGGATTGTTTGATAGATGTAGCTCTGAGGAAGGAGATGTAAGTAGTGGCAGCAATTGCCTCTACCCATTTTCCTTCTCCTGATATTCTTGTGTAATATGCTGTTGTCTGAAATAACCTTTCCTTGTCACTCTTTATCAAATACTTCCATTTGTTTTCTCTATAGCACCTACTTACAGTCTGAAATGTTTATTTCTTTACCGCATGTTATTTATTACTCTCATTGGAATGTAAGCTTTGTGAGAGCATATATTTTATTCTGTAACTCCTGAATATAATTTGGTGCCTGACACACAGTAGATTTTAATAAACATTTGTGACTGAATATAAGGAAGAGCAAAAAGAAGAAAGAAAAGAGAAACGTGAGTATGAGAAGAAACACAGCAGGAAATATTGCTCTAAATAAAATGATGTGAGACATTAAAAGTAGCTCTTCCAATAGCAAAGGAATGTTATAGACATAATGGTTCATTTTATAATTCTATAGAACTATACAGGGTCAGAGGAGAAGAATGCTTTATATAAGGTTAAGAAGAAAAGGTCACCAGTTTTGCAGCCCAAACAATATATGCACACATATCCATGTGCCTAAAACTGTTTCAACAGTATTTATATTTATATTAGAATTAGTATTCAAGAGTACAACTGGAACATAGTATTAGTATGGGCAATATATTCGAAGGCTCAGAACATTGTGGGAGTGCTATGGTTTGAATGTATCCCCCAAGGTTTGTGTGATAAAAACCTAATTCTCAATGCAACAGTGTTAATGTCACTATTAAAACATTAATGTCACTATTTTTGGAATGGGTTCTTATAAAAGTGAATTCAGCCCTCTCTTAAACTGTCTTGCCTTTGTGTCTTTCTCCATGGGAAGAAGGCCTGGACCAGATTCTGATTTCCTGATGTTGGACTTCCCAGTCTCCAAGACTGTGAGAAATAGATTTCTTTTCTTTATAAATTATCCAGTTTGTAAAATTCTATTACAGCAACACAAAATGGACTAAAGTGGGAATAATCTTTTGAAAAACTTTTTGGGACATAATTTGATCCATCTAGCTTCTAATAGATAAAGATGTGGTGGATGGATGAGGAGTGATTGTGGTAAAAAGAAAGAGAATGTAAAAAGAAAGAGAGAGTGGTGAAAAGAAAGAGAACAAAACAAAGGAGGCAGGCTGGGATTTTATAATAAAAGAAATAGAGATAAAATTAAATGGAGAAGAAGATACAATAACAAAATTTGCTCTCAAGGCACTACAGACATGTTAGGCAGAAAGGGATTTCATTCAGGTAAGTAGGTGCTTATTTAATCATTGAAGCAGGAAGAAGCAAAGGCAGGGATGGCTGTCGCTAGTTGTCAGATTTGCCTCTAGCCTTCAGAGAATCAGAAAATTGCTACTGCTGCTTTCTTCTTCCTCCTCCTCCTCCTCTTCCTCCTCCTCCTCCTCCTCCTCCTCC
>NW_012116788.1:1444198-1455981 GCF_000951035.1 Colobus angolensis palliatus | reverse complement strand
TTTTTTGAGACAGAATATTGCTCTGTCACCCAGGCTGGAGTGAAGTGGTGTGATCTCCGCTCACTGCAACCTCCACCTCCGGGGTTCAAGCGATTCTCCTGCCTCAGCCTCCCAAGTAGTAGCTGGGACTACAGAGGGCTTCTATGTTCTTTCTGTCTCTCCCATTCCATCAAATGTTGTCATTGGCAGATACTAAACTGGAACCCTGATGTCAAGAGATTCTGGGAAATTTAGTTCCTACATGCGGGCCCCTGAGATTTGGGGGAGCAGATAAAAACAGTATGGAAATAATGCCAATGCCCAAATGCAATATCAGTCTGGCACAACATGAGAATGGGAAAAACTTGTCACTGCTTCAAAATATTTCTGGCTAAGTCATTAGATCTAATTCTCATTAAAAAATAGTCAACAGTTACTGAGGGCACTATGCTAAGAGCTTTTCATGCATTATCTCGTTAAGTTTCACAGCCATACAAGATGGAACTGCTATTATTATCTCCATTTTAGAAATGAAGAACCAAGACTTAGAGAGGTACGGTGTCTTGCTCCAAATCAAACAAAAAGGGGAAGATTTGAAACTTAAACTCAGGAATGATTCTCTACAAAGCTAATGGCTTTTAATCCTTAAACTGCACTATTTGATAGTCAGTTACTAAAATTTATTTATAATCCATGGCTTTAGCCTCAATGTTAAAATTGTCGATCATCTTCCAAATGTGCACTATGAAGTCAGTGTGAACATCTTATTTCTACTGGGAAAAAAACTAACAAATATTCAAAGAATGTTCTCCCAATCTTGAGCACCTTCTTTTTAATGGGAGCGAAGAGTACACTATTAGAAGAAACATAATGCTTCCTACATTTAGAATAAAGTTTTATAGAATGAGCTAAATATTATGTATTAATAGAGTGCCCCCTGTTATAAAACCTCATCTCAGAATCTCAGGGAAGGTACATTCAAGATCATAGCATCTTCAAGAGCCTTTCTAATAGCAAGCATCTCAACTAGGGGTGGCCCCAGGGTTATGGGGGCTAATTGATAAGGGAGAGGAGTTCAAAGGGTGTCTTCTGTCAGGGAAAGGTAAGATGACATTGTCTGGAAACTGCTTAGTCATTTTGTTTCAATAGTAAAAATAATGTTAGGCTAGAGGCTGGAACTGTTGGTGTCAGTTAGCTTTTGTGGCCAAATCTTGCTAAAACTCCATGGCTGACAAAGTATAGCTTGTGTATCTGTGGTAGATTCAAGATGATGAGAAATCGACATGCCTCACATTAAGAAACGAGGCTCATGCCCCTTTCATTTGAGTATGGCTGGCTTCTGAGACTGCTTTGGCTAAAAATTTAGTGGAAGTGTCACTAAGCCACCTTAATAGATTAGCAGCTTCCATGTTCCTGGAAAAATGTCTTTGGGAGCCCTGAGCCATGATGGAAGTTTAAAAACCTTGAGACTGGCATACCAGAGAGATTATGTGATTGAAAGTCCTAACTGAGCCCAAGTATTTTCCATTTCTATCAAGGTATCAGACTTGTAATTAAGCCTCTCTACACTTCCCATCCACTAGCTGAACACTCGGAGTGACCTTAGTTCATTCCCCATGGAGCAGAGGAATCACCTAGTTGATCCAGACCTGAATTTCTGACCCACGAAATTGTTAGCTGGAATAAATTGTTAGCTAGAAAGTGTTAGCTAGAATAAAATGGTTGTTTTTAGACCACTAAGTTTGCAGTACTTTGCAACACAGCAGTAGATAACTGGAACATATCTGTGGGATTGGTGAGGGTTGTTTAATATTGATCAGTCTCAGCTGGTCTTACCTGGGGTCATTCATGGGTCTTCAGGTCATTTGGGGACTGTGCTCTAGGTCATATTTGGCTAGGACAGTTTATCTGGAACAGCTCCACTCTATGTGTTTCTCATCCTCCTCCAGTGACCAGCAAGCTGGGTCGTTCATATCCTTTTGATGGCAATGGCAAAAGTGCAGGAGAGCAAGTGGAAACACCCAAGGGTCCTTGAGACCTAATACCCTGTCACTTCTACCTCATTCTACCTCATAATACCCTGAAGTCACATGGTTGAACTCAGAGTCAAGGGATTGGAGTATAGAACCCATTTCTTTTGTGTGTGGCAGTGCCAAAATCCATTTAGCAAAGGGTGTCAGTACAGGGAGGGATAAAAAATTGGGGACAATAATGCAATCTACTACATTTACTTTATTTCAGTTCAGCAAAACATCTATGGAACACCTATTATTTACCAAACATTATACTAGTCTTTGGGAACACAGAAACAAGAGACTTAACTTTTTGCACTGGAAGTGTTTGCAGTCTAGGCAATCTTCAGGATAAGTAAAAGGGTTTCCTGAACTTAGGTTCTCTAATTAAGGATCCCAAACTCCTATTTTTATTTTTACTTCTAACACTTCTGTTAAGATTTACTCCTACTTTAGGATTAGCATTTAAGTTACATTTTATTGTTTTAACGACTTAAAATTTGGTCAGGGGCCCTTACTTGCTTCACTCATTGTGGACATTTTGTTTGGCTGAAATTTTATGTTTTCACGCAATCATGAAAATTTTTGGTTATAAGAAATGACGTATCTGCATCATCAGTCAAGTTACTATCAACCCCTGCTCCACCGTCTTTTGAAGAACTTTACGTTTTCCTCATCTCCAAATTCTTGGGGAGCCTTATCACAATCAAAATGCTGCCAACATTATCTTTTAACATCTGTGCTTAAATCGGGAAGCAGGAAACCACAATGCAAAGGAAACATATGTGAGGACAATCCATGCCCTTCAATAGGGAACCTGAACACCTTCCTCTTACTGATTAGCTCTGTTCATTACTTTCTGTTGCTCTTTGACCTCTTGTCAGATATGCTGTCTGTAACTTTGTTTACCTCACACCAATAGGTTTCTACTGTCAGAGTCAGACTTCTCCTCTCTCTCCTTCCTCATTACTCTCATTAAGTTCCCATTTCCTGTCTGCAGAAAGTCACTTCCTTCTACTGAAAGATCCAGAGTTGAGCTTCATGAAGGGGTCAACTCAGTTCACTTTTGCAACATCTCTGATCACTCATTAATCCCCAGGGAGCATGGCACAGTGGGAAGTACATGGGATGACTTTGGGGTCAAAACCTAGATTTTAATCCCAGCCCCGCTACTTGCTAACACTGTGATTTTGTGCAGGCTACTTCATCTGTCTGTGCTCAGTTTTAGAATCCATTATATGGGCATAGTAAATCTTATCTTGCATGGTTACTATGTGGTATAAGGGAAATAATATTATAAATAGCTAGGACAATATCTTCCATGCTCTCCCTTCTTCTCCCTGTCCCACTAGCTATCTCTTGCTTGCACCCTCAGGACTGGTTTACCAAGATACTACCATAACATCCTTGCAGGGTCAAAAATACTTTGTACGTATGGAAGACTAACACAGATACATGTAGTAGGATGAAAGAAATGTTATTTTGTCACATGACCTCACTTGTTTAAGAGAACATAAGAAATATCTTATGTATTAACACTGAGTATTAACACTGAGCATTCTGCAAACCCTAATTCTTCTTAAAATGGTGAGAGAATTAAAAGCCACCAATATTTCCCTTCGAGCCTTCTGCCAAATCTCTGATTTCTCCTTTGCCCAAATATGTGGGCCTGGTTATTTTTGAATGTTTACAGCAAAAAGGATCCTTAGGGATGGGGCTAGGTTTTACTTTTGTTTGTATTCTGGGACCCCACATAGACTTCTTAGATGCTCAAATAAAGGTTTGTTGAACAAATGAATATTTTATTGAATGCAATTGTGTGAACCAATGAAAGTTTAATTATTTTGTATCCAGACAGAATATTTCTCTGTTCTAGTTTTTGCTGGGACTGGATTTAGTTGGCTGATGCATTGTATCTGTGTTTGATGTCCTCATTCTTGTGGAATGAAGAGTGTATATGTGTGTGTGTGGGAATCTGCATTTGGGGACAGAAGGGCCTATATTTGGGAAGCTGCAATGTGATCAGCTGCTTTTCAGATTTTCCTTCATTTCCTTTGTTGCGTTTCATCTCTCAACACTAGACTATAAACTCTCTGAGGACAATGACCATGCCTTATGTTTGTTGTTACCATATATAATATTTTAGGACTTGTTAACACTGTCAATATTCAATAAATATTGGTTGACTGGATGAATATGGTAGCAAAGATAACTCAAAGGAAAGTTAGCATTTTTCTATTTTTATATGATTTTGGAAACAAAGCATCTTATCTTTCTCCTTTTTTATCTGCACTGATTTATATTTGTTTCATCCATAGCTCTGTTCCATGGAGCTACCTTTGAATTTATTGCGCTTTAATCTCATCTTTATAAATGCCACATGATTTGTGGAAAAGGGTTTAGACTCTGAAATTAAAGAGACCTGTGTCTATAACTTACAGGTTGTGTGACCCTGGGGAAGGTATGTAACCTCTTGGTGCCTGTTATCTCATCTGTGAAGGTGAATAATGGTGTCACCCACCTGCTGGAGCTGGCTTTGTTTCTCCTTAAGTTAAGAATCTTTTCCAACTTTTATTTCAGGTTCAGTGGGTATGTGTGCAGGTTTGTTACCTGGGTATGTTGTGTGATGCTGAGGCTTGAGGTACAAATGATCCAATCCCCAGGTACTGAACATAGTACTCTATAGTTAGTTGTCCAAAACTTGCCTCCGTCTCTCCTCCCTACTGCCTTTAGTAGTCTCCGGTTTTTATTGTTGCCATCTTTATGTCCATGACTACCCAATGTTTAGTTTCCACTTATAAGTGAGAACATGTAGTATTTGGTTTTCGGTTCTTGCATTAATTTGGATATGATAATAGCCTCTAGCTGCATCTATGTTGCTTCAAAGGACATGATTCCATTCTTTTTTATGACTGCATAGTATTCCATGGTGTATATGTACCACATTTTCTTCATCACTGTTGATAGGTACCTAGATTGATTTCATGTCTTTGTTATTGCAAATAATGCTGCAATGAGCATGCTAATGCATGTGTCTTATTGGGAGAAAATTTGTTTTTATTGGATATATAACCAGTAATAGGATTGCTGGGTCAAATAGTAGTTCTGTTTTAAGTTCCTTGAGAAATCTTCAAACTGCTTTCCATAGTGGCTGAATTAATTTAACTCCCACTAACAGTGTACAAGCATTCCCTTTTCTTCTCATCTTCACTGAAATCTGTTAGTTTTTGACTTTTTAATAGTAGTCATTTTGACTGGTGTGAGATGATATGTCACTGTGGTTTTGATTTGCATTTTTCTTTTGATTAGTGATGCTGAGCATTTTTTCATCTTTGTTGGCTGCTTGCATGTCTTCTTTTGAGAAGTGTCGTCTAATGTCATTTGCCCATTTTTTAATGTGATAATTTGTTTTTTTGCTTGTTGAACTGTTTAAGTTCCTTATAGATTGACTGTTAGATCTTTTCAGATGATAATTTGATAATATTTTCTTCCATTCTGTAGGTTGCCTCTTTACTCTGTTGATAGTTTCTTTTGCTGTGCTTAAGCTCCTTGGTTTAATTGGGTCCCACTTGTCAATTTTTCTTTCTGTTGCAATTGCTTTTGAGGGCTTAGTCATAATTTTTTCCCCAAGGCTGATGTCCAGAGTGGCATTTTCTAGTCTTTTTTTTTTCTTGGATTCTGGTAGTTTGAGGTCTTACATTTAAATCTGTAATCCATCTTGAATTAATTTTTGCATAGAGTGAAAGATAGGGGTCCACTTTCATTCTTCTTTATATGGTTAACTAGCTATCATAGGACAATTTACTGAATAGGGAGTCCTTTCTGCATCACTTATTTTTGTTGACTTTATCAAAGATCAAATGGTCACAGATGTGTGGCTTTATTTCTGGATACTCTATCCTGTTTCACTGGTCTATGTGTCTGTTTTTGTACCAGTACCATGCTGTTTTGGTTATTGTAGCCTTACAGTATAGTTTGAAATCAGGTAATGTGATGCCTCTGGTTTTGTTCTTTTTGCTTAGGATTGCTTTGGCTATTAGCACCCTTTCTTTGGTCCCACATGAATTTTAGAGTAGTTTTTTTCTAGTCATGTGAAAAGTCACATTGATAGATTGAAATAAATTGTGTTAAATCTGTCGATTGCTTTGGGCAGTATGACTACTTTAACAATATTGATTCTCTAATCCATGAGCATGGAATGTTTTTTCATTTGTTTGTGTCATGTCTGATTTCTTTCAGCAGTGTTTTGTAGTTCTCCTTGTAGTTCTCCAGATCTTTCACTTCCTTCCTTAGATGTACTCTTAGGTATTTTTTTTCATGGTATTGTAAATGGAATTACAATCTTGATGTGATTTGATTCCCAGCTTGAATGTTATTGGTGTATAGAATCCCTACTGATTTTTGTGCATTAATCTTCTTTCCTGAAACTTTACTGAAGTCATTTATCAGTCCCAGGAGACTTTTGGCAGTCTATGGTTTTCTAGGTATATAATCATATTTTCTGCAAAGAGAGAGAGTTTGACTTCTTCTTTTCCTATTTGAGTTCCATTTATTTCTTTCTCTTGCCTAATTGCTCTGGCTAGCACTTCCAGTACTATGTTGAATAGGAGGAATGAGAGAGAGCATCCTTGTCGTGTTCCGGTTCTCAAGGGGGAATGGAGAGTTGTTGTGAGACCTTATTAGATTAATTAATGTAAGGCATCTACTCAGAGTAGGTACTGTATAAACAGTAGACCTTTTTACTATCTTTATTTCCATTATCTTTACTTTGTTACTATTTATCTTAATTATGGCTGCCTTCTCCTATCAGGAAATGTGGATTAATAACTCTGACTATCTGTTAGCAGCCCCTAGACTGCTGGGAATTGATTGGGAATGGAATACTCTGAACTATCAAAATTTCACCTCATTGGAAACTTTACATCATATCACTTTGGACATTGCCAAATGCCTTTTAAGAATAACCACATTTTGCCCCATTAAAATAATACAAGAATAAATGTGAATTTCTAGAAAAACTCCCCAAATTACAAAGCAAAGAAGTGGAGAGTTAAATGCCATGTGAGGAATCTAAGGATGTAGCATATATTCAAATTTATTATTTTTAATTGTCTCTCTCTTCACTTACTAAAATAGATTTTCAAAAATTACTCTCACAACAGGACCATTATCCTTAGTAGATTTAAGGACTATTCCACAGTATTTTTTCTTGAAATAATTGAGTTTGCTGGAATAAACTATTCAGTTCAATATTTTTCATCTCCTTCTAATATAAATGTATTTGATTTCTATAAATCTGAGTGCGATCAGTCAAGAAATTATACACATTTATCTTCCACAGGGTATATGAGCTATTGAGTCATGATGTATTTATTATAGATCATGTTTGCTATTTGGCAAGATAGTTTGAATGGTTGGGAACAGTATATAATACTGAGAAAGCAACCAGAAAGATGAATTGAAGTAAAGTGTTCTTTATAATAAATAATACATAAAATATTCTGTAGTGATTCAAGCACACATTTACATATTAAATATATTGAAAATATATCATTCTACATTATGCATATTGTTCATTCTTATGGTTCATATACATATATATTTCTTTTATATGAGTATATATTTATATCACTTACTCTTTTCATTTGGACCTCACGTAATATGTATATATTTTACTATTATATCTTTCTTCCAGCCTCAAATATGTGGATGTTTTCTTGGCTTTGTCCTATTTTAATTATTCTGGCTATTGCTGGCATGAACACAATAGCAAAGACCACACCATATACCAAATTTACGAAGAAATCTGAGAGAAGAGAGATGCCAAAGGGTCTAAAGCCATCCAGTGGCCCACCTCCAGAAGAAGAAACCCTCTTCACAGAAATGGCTGAAATGGCAGAATCAATCACCAAACCCTCAGCCTTGGATTCTGTCTTTGGCACTGGCACTCTCTTTCCCTTTGAAAACTTCACACTTGACACAGCTGATTTCTTTTTGAATTGTTGTGATTGTTGTTCACCTGTACCTGGCCAGAAAGGAGAACCTGGAGAGACTGGACAGCCAGGTATTTGAAAATATAAGAAGTCATGTTTCTCACTTGTACATCGGTAGAGTTGAGAGGTAGATTGTGGGGTGAAATTGTCCCAAGAGTTTCTATGTTGCCATGCAAATGATAACAGGTCTAGGTGTCACATTGTTATAAAAACAAATGGGTGCTGTGCTGCTCAATGTGGTAATTAATAAATATTAAAATTAAAATTGAATAAGGTAAAAAAATTCAGTTCATCAGCCACATTAGCCACAGTTCAAGTGCTCAACAGCCACTGTATTGGACAGCACAGATAGCTCTTCCATCATTGTAGACAATTCTACTGGACAGGGCTGGTGAGAGCAAAGTCAGGGATTACCACCCCCAGCATGGTACTGTGGTTCTTTAAGATGCACAAGTTTATTACCAGTACAATTTTTTCATTAGTGGCTGATTTAAAAAGGGTAAATGAAACTTCTGTTGCCTTGCAAGAATGTGTGCTGACTGGTGGATTTTCTGGGTGCTATTTGTAGTTAGGATTAGAAATGGAATGGCTCTGAGGTGGAGAATAAAGCTTAGGATTCCATTTGCTTCTCATTGAATTTCTGAGGCAATACTGTGTCGTTGCCCAGTGACTTTCTCATTTGAATGCCATGGTTATGTATTTCAAGATTTCAGATGTCTATAATACATACATGATGAATATGCTCTCAGCTTTATTCTAATACATTTCAGGTTTACATATCATTTAGAAGAGAATTCAAGGTAAAGCTAAGATCAGAATGCCAATTCAAAATTCACCATTCCCTGAGGAATTTAATGCTATAAACTCAGCAATTATACATCTTCACCAAGCTTTTCATTCATTTCATCCCATTTTAGGGACCCTTTGGGAAATGTGGTTAGTATTTATGCAGAGCTGCATTAAGGAGTCAAGGAGATGGGCTGTAGCTTGGGCACCAAGATATCAGTATTGCTAAAATATTACTGAAAATTTTAATGAGAGCGAGAAAATTATATTTACCAGAAGTCGTAATATCCTATCTGACTGGTAAGCTTCTAGGGGGTGAAAATTCCAAGGGCATGGTCACATAGACACAGCTGGTTGCTAAACTATTTGCTAAGGCTGTGAGTTCTGTAACGTCAGGGCTTTTGTTTTACCCAGTGGTGGATTTAACTGGGCTGTTCTCAGGGTTCATTCTCTCCTCTAAATATATATGACAAACAATTCCAAGGTATGCCAAGTTATTACCCTGCCTGGGGAGCTCATACGTCTTAGTCTGCTGGTTCTGCCACAGAGCATAGTGCTTAAGAGCTCAGAATGCTGAGACTATCTTGGTCCTACTTAGGGAAGCTACTCTGCTTTGGGAAATCTTAGTCCATTCTTTGGGTCTTGGCTTAATGCCATTTTCTTTTTTTTTTTTTTTTTTTTTATACTTTAAGTTCTAGGGTACATGTGCATAACGTGCAGGTTTGTTACATATGTATACTTGTGCAATGTTGGTGTGCTGCACCCATCAACTCGTCAGCACCCATCAATTCATCATTTATATCAGGTATAACTCCCCACTGCAATCACTCCACCCTCCGCCCTCCCCATGATAAGCCCAGTGTGTGATGTTCCCCTTCCCGAGTCCAAGTGATCTCATTGTTCAGTTCCCACCTATGAGTGAGAACATGAAGCCTCTGATCTCATCAGTTAAGTCCTCAGTAAGACCTTCATATTTTTCTTTATATCATTTACTACAATTTGACAATTTCTATGTATTTGTGTGGCTATTTGTTCAATACTTATCTTCCGTAGACTCTCAGCTTCATGAGAGTAGGGACCGCTGGAATATTGATGGCTGCATTCCTAACACCTTGCGAGGTGCTTGGTGTATAGGAGACCTCAGAAATAGTTAATGAGTGAATGAGCAAGTGAATAAAAGGCAAATGCAAAGGTGCTAGGTGTTTTTACTTCCAATGTGAAAGTGTGGTCCACATGAGGTAAGTGTCAGATTATCATTTTGGTCCTGTTTGATGTAGTGCTGCTTCCCTGAATCATTCCATCACTGCCATGAATACAGTGACAAGTACTAATGGGCTCAATTTATCTATTCAGGTACTACAAAAATGCAAATCAGACAAAAATATTGCCCTTAGGACTCTGTGATGGTTTATTTTCACTCAGATGTTATCATTAGGTCATTGACACTTATTGATTGCAATAAAATGCTTTTTTTCCCCCCTTATCTAATGAACTTCAAAAGAGAACTTTTATATTCTGATGTGATTTACAATCCCACTTCTAGGTGCTAAAGGAGAGACTGGAAATTTGGGGATCCCAGGGCCACCAGGAGTTGTTGGGCCCCAAGGCCCTAAAGGCTACAAAGGAGAGAAAGGTAGGTAATTCATTCATGTCAAAACTCAAGGGACGTCCTGCATAATTTTTCAGAAGAGCAATTTGCTACTTAAATACTAGATTCTTGAAGGTGAGTCAATTTTAAAAAATATAAATACTTGGTAAAGCACATTATATTTGATATAAATATGTTAACTTTCTAAATAGCCAACTGAGAAATTTTAAACTTACCTGGGAACATTGCATGCCTGCATGCAGGCACACAGATTGTCACACAGCTTTTCCATCTCTCATTGGTCACCTGGCTGATCTAGTGACTAGCAGCCATACAGTATATAGTCTCTGGGGAAGGGTACAGAGATACTCTTCCTGTACATGCTCATGTGAGCCTACTTCCTTTGTATGCAAATAATTTTGTATTAGATGGAACTAACTAGCGCAGGCAATTCTCTGAATATTCAGTTTAGGTGGATAGTATGCCTGCTAAGAGGAATTTAATATTTCCCTTGGCTCACTCTGAAATCAGAGGCAGTGTCAGTGGTGGGAAGACATCTTAATTAAAACAGAAGTAATCAAGCTTATAATAATGACATTGGGCCAGTCGTTTTCTTTCACCTGGAAATGGAAGGAGATGAACTAGATATTTATTTATACCTTGTTTACTATCAAAGAAGATTTGTAGTTATGAGTGCCTTTATAGTTCTTTTCAAGCTCAGAAATTCTGTAATTCCATAAGTGTATCAGTAAAGAAGGCTTTCTGCCCCAGGAAATCCCTGGTTCTATAAGTGCTTAAAGGTACTGAAGGAAAGCTACAGATTCACTAGGATATTTAGAAATTCCTAAGTGAATACCAGCAGCCTGTAGAAATACCATCTATCCATCAAGTTAAATGTTTTAGCCTCAGTGTCACATGTCAAAAGACCTAATACCATCTATACATCACCCTCCACATGGCTCAGGAACTGCCTAACTCATTTCTGGTAGAACATTCAGTGAAGTAATTACTCAAAAAAGATGCTAAGGGAAGAGAGAGCTACTTCACACTTGTCAGTTACGTGATTTTCATTCTTGGAAACATTTAATCCTTTTGTGCCTGAATTATGTTAGCAGAAAACCTTGTGAAATAAAGATGAGCAATGAACCTCCCCAGTGATTCATACATTTTGGAAGCTAGACTTCTGGAAATAGAAGAAAAAATAGGGAAGTGTAATAAAATAAGGTTCTTAAGAACACACTTTGATGAAGGATCAAAAGTAGAAATTCATTCAGCTGTTCTTTATAAAGTAGCAACTCTACTTTCCTTTCAGTTCCAGGCTTAGCTTGGACTCTTGGTTAAGACAGAAAGTTAGAAAAAAAAATGAGTTGAATGATTCCATTCTAGTTAATCATGACCTGGTTGAGTAAATTAGGGGAAGCAACT
>NW_012116788.1:1430356-1441563 GCF_000951035.1 Colobus angolensis palliatus | reverse complement strand
GGGGAGATGGGGGATAAGGGCTACTGTGGAGATTCTGGGGAGAGGGGAGGAAAAGGACAGAAAGGTGAGGTGGGTATGAAAGGAGAAAAAGGTAGCAAAGGAGACAGTGGAATGGAAGGCAAAAGCGGCCACAGTGGTCTGCCTGGGGCCAAAGGTGATCCAGGGGTTAAAGGAGAAAAGGGAGAGTTAGGTCCTCCTGGTCTCCTGGGACCTACTGGGCCAAAGGGTGACACTGGCAGTAAAGGGGTCCGAGGCCCCATTGGGAAGAAGGGCTTTCGGGGCTTTAAAGGCTCCAAGGGTGAGGTGGCTAGAGTGCCCCGGTCAGCTTTCAGTGCTGCTTTGTCAAAGCCTTTTCCTCCTCCTAACATCCCCATCAAATTTGAAAAGGTTCTCTATAATGACCAAGGGAATTATAGTCCTGCCACTGGGAAGTTTAACTGCTCTATTCCTGGGACATATGTTTTTTCCTACCATGTTACGGTGAGGGGGCGACCTGCTCAAATCAGTCTGGTGGCCCAGAATAAGAAGCAGTTCAAGTCCAGAGAAACTCTCTATGGTCACGAAATAGACCAGGCCTCTCTCCTCATCATCTTGAAATTAAGTGCAGGAGACCAAGTCTGGCTTGAAGTGTCAAAAGATTGGAATGGGGTGTATGTCAGTGCTGAGGATGACAGCGTTTTTACTGGGTTCCTTTTGTACCCAGAGGAAACTTCTGGAATTTCACCATAAATTTTGTATCCTGAATCCTGTAGTTTAGATTTAGTGGAATAAGTCAGTTAACATAGAGTAGTGCCATTAGAAAACAACTTCCATGTTTTCAAGATTATAAAAATAATACAGAAAAATTAAAAGAAGTCACCTAGAGTCAATTATTATTCCTATTTTAAGGCACCTCCTTTAAAAATATTTATATGTATTTGAGAGCATATGTCTACTAACTTTGTAGCTAGCTTTTAAAATTTAGCATGATAATATTAGCATTACTCAATCAATTTAAGTATAATAATTAATATTTGTATACAATGTATGAATGGGATTTATAATTAATAAATATATTCTTACTAAATATCTTCTATATCTCAGATAAACGTGTGTCACTTCTTTCTGTGTGAATTGTAGAGTATGAGAGCAAGTTTTTGACTATCTTGGGTGGGTTGCCTTCTGACAAAATGGAACTATTCTCATGTTAGTTTAATTCATGGAGATAACACAGAAAGGGTGGCAAAGACTAGCTAAAGGATATTTAAAATTTATCAATGTGTAAAGGTTTGCTCAGAAAACTTGTATTATATGGACTTGTGTGTTGGGTAAAATGTAAGAAAAAGTTGATAATCATAGTGAAGATGAAAGCATTCATCAATTTATTGTGCTTAGCAGAACTGAATGTCCCCAAAAGAATCAAGAATAAAATGAAATCATTCTTGATCTGAATTTTTGCCTTTTCTTCATGATAGAACATTTAATTAGGATAAATTCATTGGCATCATTATCATTATCTCTGTAATAATTAATTCCAGTTATTCAGAGATAACATTGCTGGAGCAGGTGGGGATTTGGGAGTTCATTTGCAATGCAAATGTATAATAATTGTGAATATTTGATAATTCAGTGGTTTCTTTTTTCTTTTTTTTCTGAGACAGGATTTTGCTCTGTAGCCCAAGCTGGAGTGCAGTGGAGCGATTCTGGCTCACTGCAGCCTCAACTTCCTATGCCCACGTGTTCCCCCGCCCTTAGCCTCCCAAGTACCTCGGACCACAGGACTTTGTCACCTTGCTTGGCTAATTTATTTATTTATTCTTTATTTTTGTATAGATGGAATCTCCCTATGTTACCCAGGCTGGTCTTAAACTCCTGGGCTCAAGTGGTCTTCCTGCCTTGGTCTCCCAAAGTGTTGGGATTACAGGTGTGAGCCACTGCGCCTGGCTGGTTTAATTTTTTTAAAAAAGAAAATTTACTGAATCCAAATTGAATTTGGTTCTATGAAGGTATAGTTATGCAGATTTGCAAATCTTGGTGCATCAAGACAGGGAATGGGTGATAGAAAACTTTCTGGTCTTGCTCTGCCTACTTTGTTGCACTGCCCACTTTGGCAAACATCATTCACTTTATATATATCTTTATATCTATATGTATATATACACACACACTTGTATATACACACACATATATACACATATGTATATACACACATATATCTATATACATGTGTGTGGGTATATATACACACACATATATATATACACACACATATATATACACATATATATGAGTGACAGTCTCAAAAGTGAATGATGTTTTTATACATGTATTTCTCAAACTGTGTTCAGAGGAATACCATTTCTGGAAGTTGTTATTATGAACTACTGGAAAAAAGTGGGTTCTGCATCAAATAAATATTGGAAGTACTATATTCTATCTTCCTATTGTAGATCTATGAAGCACATTAGTGTAGTCTCAGATATTCCACAGAAAATAAGTTTGTTTAATTTTGTTTTATCCAATGATCACGTTTATTTTGGATATAGAACTGATCAAGTAACATACTGTGAAAGAGCATTCTGTAGTATATCCATTTTGGAAATGTTGCATTTGTTTCTCATTTAAGGATTCAACAGGGGTAAATTTAACCCCTGACGTTTCTCCCTTTCTTCAGCAATTCCTCCCTATTTAGAATGTAATATTGCTTTAGTTGTAGCTGTGCTTGTATTTGTCAGAGGGAGAATAAAATAATTTGCAAGTAATTTAAAAAGTGATGCTTATATTTAAAATTTTTTCTTTTTCCAATTAGAATTGAATAATAAAGAAATTCAGGAACTTAGAGTTTTGTCTCTTATTCATAAGTTCTTATTTTTATTTTTTTCTCTTTATATCATTTCTATGAGTGGATTGGAACAATTTGAGGAGGCTGAGAAACAAGCAGCCTAAAATATAGAAGAAAAAACCACACCACAGGATGTGATACAAAAGAGAACCAGACAGAGGGCTGATAGGGGTACAACAATTCATATGTAAGATTTGGGGTATCAGTCAGCATCTTACACCAGTGTTTGTGGCTGACACTTCAGAGGAAGTCCGGAGTTACAAGCTCAGGGTTAGGGTCCAGGAGTAGTAGTTGATTATGAATTCTTTCTGAGGCATCCAAACCAAGGAAGTTGCTGTTCTCTGGTAGTGGCTTTGGGAGGGAGGTTCTAGGCTCTTCATGCCATTTTCTCTATGAAGGTGAAGAACTGGACAACTGAGTACCCCCATCTTTCAACAACATTATGTCTCCCATTTTCTCAAAAGTAGAAAAATCAAGGAAAGTAGAAAAAAGAATATAAAATTCAAATCCCATCCCAAGGATTTGAACACAACCCCTACCCTGTTCCTACCCTGATGATTACCAAATATACACACCTGAATGCCAGCCCTGAGTACCAACTGCTTAAACTGCTGAGAGTGAAATGGACATCCCAAGCTTAACATGACAAAATCAAGCTGCTCCTCCTGCATTCTTCCTTAACTCACATAGTGTTAAGTTCTGTTCAGCTTCTCAGGCTAAAACCTTGTGTCACTTGATTTTTCTCTTTTATACTTAAACTTAATTTGTCAGATAATCCTTTGGTGCTTTCTTCAGAAAAGCACCAAATGTGCACAGAGTTTGAGGAACAGTGCCTCTTCACTGCCACAACCCTAGGTCAAACTACAGCCAAGTTTTGCAATAACTTTGTAACTCCTCTCACATATAAGAGATCCAAGGCCCAAATGCAAATAAAGCTCAACATACCACATATTGAAATATTTAAAGCTTAAAAATGAAGCTAACAAACATTTATTTAAAGTATCTTCTATCCTTCTACTTTGAAATATAAGCATTTTTGTTGAAACAAATAGAAAATAATGTTATGGCTTTTTACATGATTCACAGTAAACAAAATATCAAAAGTGACTTAATTACTATGGTTTATGTCTAAGTGTCCTAGTAATAGGCAGGTAATATTTGAATGAGTAATAAGACAAAGACATTAATTCATAAATTACTCTATATTTATCCCATAAATGTTATTTTTAAAAATTAATTTCAGAAAAATATGATATGTTTTATAATCAAGCTTTCCATACAATACATGTTCTGTTGACAGTTTTTTCAAATTTGACCACCTTTGTTGAGTCATTGTATTTCTTAGTAATTTAAAAAAATTAATTTCTATTTAGAGAAAGTTTTCTCAGGTGAATTGGCAATCAGACTTGAAAATGCAGTAGTAATTTTATGATTAAGTTTTGGTTCAAATTGTAAGGGGGTTTGCATAAGGTGTATTATTACTATTGCAGACAATATTGGAAGATATTGAAATTGTATATATAAACCAATGATCAGTTACATTGCCATTTCATCATCTCTTAAAACACTATTTTAGAACCTACATCCATTATGAATTTTCTGTCTAGACCTGCATTAATACAAATTTGGGTGGTATGAATTCTTATCCTTTAGCCATTAAATATGCAACTTTTGCAAATGCCATGCAATTCACAAGTAACTCAAGAATGGTAAAATGAAACACAAAGAAAAAATAAGAAAATGAATACCCAGCACAACTGATGTATAATACACTGTTATCTATGGTATTTGTGCTCCCCAAAATGAAAGACTTGATAAGTTAAGTTGCTTTTCTTTTAATCAAGCCCACGCATTGTCAGCTCCTCCCGTGCCATACCCATGATAGCAGCAGTACAACCCAGTAAACCTGATGGTGTTTGGAGGTGGTCACCTTTCATTTGATGTGCAGAGGGTAAGAAGCATGGAGATGAGTTTCTCAGGGTTCCTGAAGGGTGTTAGTCACAGGAGCACACGTTTAAGGTTACAGATTGTACTGAGCCAGAAATGAACACTGATCTCTAATCAAGGTTCTCTGAGCACTACAATAAATTTATACATTGTGTGCTTGTTTTATGAACTCTTTAAAGCATGGGTCTAGGGCAGGGCCCCTCTTGCATACATCTAAAGGCAATATAGCCTATTTCTGCCTTGAAAAAAAAATTATTTATTTTTATTTTGAGGTGGGATTCTGCTCTGTTAACCAGGCTGGAGTTTAGTGGTGCTAACATGGCTCACTGCAGCCTCACCTCCTTCTGCTTCAGCCTCCTGAGTAGCTGGGACTACAGATTCCTCCCACCACTCCCAGTTTATATCTGCTTTTGGTCCCTTTAATCAAAGCAATCCTGATAAAAAAAAAAAAGTGGCTCATCTTACCCCTCTGTGCAGAGTCTTTTGAAGCTCCCATCTCATCCGAAGTAGATGTTAAATTCTCACTGTGACCAGAAAGGCTCCGTGTGATCTGGCCCCATGTGTGCCCTTTGTCTTCATCTCCTGTCTTCTCCTCCACCCTTGCTCTGGACATTGGCCTCAACCCTTTTCAAATTCGCCAGGCATTTTTCTACTCAGTACTTCGTACATGCCATTCTGTCTAGATGGCTCTGACTCCAGGAAATGGAATATCTCGCTTTGCCTCTTTCAAACCTTTATTCAAATACCTTTTCAGGTGAGGCCTTCTTGGACCACTTGATTTTAAATTTCAATTCCACTTCCCTGATCCTTGTCCCTGCTTTATTTTTGCTCTGTAGCACTCATCACTGTCTAATATGTTATGTATTTCCTATATTGTTCTTGTTACTTTTCTGTCTTCTCACTAGAAAGTAAGTTCCACCAGGCCAGGGAGTTTTGCCTGTTTATTTTTCCATCTCCAGGGCTAGCATATTAAATATGTGTTCAATGAATCCAGATTGATAGGGTCCGAACAGATGTGATAGCTGCAGATACCTCCACAAGGTGGTGCTCACAGATTATTTTTGCTTCTGGTTTCCATTTTAGTTAATAATAAAAACAAACAAGCCCCAAAGCCCTGGTCTGTTACAAAGTAATTAAAATATTGCCTTAGATTTCAAAATTAAGAATCTGATTTAATAAAATACCATGTTTTATGTTTCAGTGTTTCAGAGAGCTACACTTTTTTTTTTTCTTGTTGGGACATGGCAGTATTGGGCAGTTTTATAGGGTTGCTATGAGAAACTTGCAGCTTTGGAAGGAGACCATGTCTCCTGTCATCTGGATAACATGCTCTTGAATGGACTCCCAATCCATTTTTATCTCCCTCCCCAGTATAAAATGGCTCATCCTGAGTCTTGGGATAGAATATATTCTATAGCTGTAAACCCATTTACAAAAGGGTTTTTAAATGAAGCAAGAAACCTAGCGTTTAAGAATACTGTAATGCTTGGAAAAAGGACTCAAGGAGATGGAAAACTGAGAGCAGTACAGCTCTCAGCGACAGAGGTGGGTGAAGTAGGTAGGAGAGAGAGACACCGGGGACTATGGAGCAGTAATAACTACTATTTCCTGGGTCCTAACAATGTTTCAGGCAGGGGAGTATGTGTTTAAGATGCCCTAAGTGATATGTAGCACCTGGGGAGACTGAAGGTGGTGGCGCCATGGGCCCAGGCAGTCTGAAACTAGCGCTCACCTTCTCAACTAATGTAGTAGAGCAGAGTTTACTAGAAAGCTTGGCTGGTAAAAGACTAGTGAAATGCTAACCGCCCACTTTTTCATGGCTAGCACTCCAAGTGGGAAAAGGAATGAGAAAGGGTAAAAGAATCCACTGATATCTCAGTAGCAGATGCCAGAGTGCATCTCATACAAAACTGCAGATGAAACCAGTGGGCTTTGCCAATAAGGAAGACATTAGGCAGGTGCTGTCATCAGCCAAGTGTACCATCCCTGTGAATTTGGTGGAAAAATTTAGTAGTAGTACTTGATTGTTCTAAGAACTAGAACGAAAGCACATTTCTTTTGTTTGAGATATAAGAATCATGTTGAGTCTAATAGAGATGGCATGAGAGATTTACATATTCATAGTCTTTCTTTCTGAGATAGGAAATGAACTGAGTACCATCTCCCTTGTCCCGAGCTTGTAGTAGGTCATACTTGATTATATAGTAGTCAGAAGAAGAAAAATACAATGAAAAACTATAAAGCAGGGGAGAGGGTGGGGGGGCATTGAGAGTAGGGGGAAGTGAGAAAGTTTAAAATGAGGATTACACAAACCTCATTGAGAATGTAACATTTGAGCCAAGATATGAAGAACAAGTCAAGTGAACATCTGAAAAAAGAGAGGAAGGACAAGACCAAGGTAGGAGCTTGCCTGGAAGGGAGGCCAGTGTGTCTGTGTCAGTGCACGGGCACAGGATGTGGGGGTGAGGTCCAAGGGGTAATGGGGTCAGGTTGTATAAGGACTTTTAGGTCACTGTAAGGACATGGACTCTTACTCTGAGTTTGGTAGATGTGGAGATGACTAAATCCCTCTCAAGGAAAGATTAAATTCCCCATTATGGGAGTGTGGTTGGCAGCAGGTTCCAGGTGTTAGTGCCTTCAGGAACTGCCTCAGCTGCAGAGCTGCCTCATTGGAAGTTATGCCCTTCCCAGGACAGTCCTAATCTGGTAACTCAGCAAGTTGGGTATATAAGGTCTGGCTATTTCAGTTCTCCAAGGCCACTTTGACAGACCATATCTGCTCCAGAGCTCTCTGCTGGTTTGCCAAGGCTCTGCCCAGCCTTACTACAGCTGAACTTCTTCCCTGCCCCATTCTACCCAATTATGCCTCCTTTTCTTTCCTTTCACAGGGAATCTGTGAACATCTTGCACTTCAAACGCTATCTCCACATCTGCTTCCGGAGATCCAACTGGTGACAATGAGGTGTAAAATGTGAGAGAAAGTGGTAGAGGGTACAATTTTGTGGACTACTTGTTTGTTCCCTTCTCCTTGACCTCTCCTTTGCTCTGGACCAGAGCTGAAAGAATAAATGAATACATTATTGGAAGATTTTGGCCTGACATTTAGGTCCAGAGAACCTCTGTTGTCTGACTGTAGTGGTTAACAGCACAGGCTCAAGAACAAGATGTACTTGGTTAGAATTTCATTTACTGGTGATATGACTTGAACAAAACACTGAGTTTGTCTGCACCTCAGTTTCTTCATCTATAAAATGAGATTTTACCACAATAAAGGAGTTTATGATTACAAAACTCTCAGAATTGTGTCTGGCACATAGTAAGGGCAAGATAGGTGCTTGTTTAATAAATAAGAAAGCTAGGTTTATTCAAGTCAAATGTCAGAAAGGAGGCATTTTTTATATGGGAAGTGCTCCTTTTCACAGTCAGGTATGTATGAGTCTTTCAGCTGATGGACGTAGGACTGTTGAAGGAGGTAAAATCAGGTTTGATTTGGGCTCAGAGGCTCAGAGTAGGATCAGAGGTGGTAGGGTTGATTGAATTGTAGCTTTTCACTTAATCAAGTTCTTCCCATGGAGCATCTAAATTATATAGACATAAAACTAGTGTGGTTTATAAAAGATACATTAAAATAAAGTGTTACTTCTTTGAAATGAGTTTAAAATTTACTTGCTCTTCAAAATCACTATTAATAAAGTTTATGTACCAAAGTGCATAGATTTGCCTTCATATTTAGGCACCCAGGGTCACTGTCTTGAATTGTCATGCTGACCATATGCTTTTTAGACACCTGAACAAGACACTGAGAGAGGGCCCACCTAAAGATGGATATTCTGCTGATCTGAAAGGTAATGACAGTGACAAATGAGACCTCCCGGTGGACCACAGTGAGGGTCAGCAACAGGAAATTGCATCGGCTCAGTGATTAAGGCAACATCAGCAGTCAGAAGACAGCATCAGGGCAGGTGGCCTTGGTCTTGCTGCTGTCTCATCTGATCCGTCTCAGGGTGATGAGTCTGAGATGTGTCTGCCTGGTCTGCAAACACAGTATTCTCTGCAAACACAGTATTCCCCTGCTTGCCCCAACTTTCTTTCTTTCTTTTCTTTTTTTTTTGAAAATAAATGAGCAACAAGAAATTTGGAACATCCAGATTATTCAATGTCAGAGCTATTGCCAAAGCAGCACGCCCACACTCTCCTCGGATACTGAATGCAAGTTAAAATTGCCTCTGGCAAAAGGTTTCATGAAGGCCTTCGTCATTCATTTTAACTCAAGAAAAATTAATGAGCACCTACTATGTACCAGACAGTAGACTTGATGCAAGGGATACAAAGATAAATGAGATAATTTCTTGTCTTCAAGGAAGTCACAGTTCAATGAAAGAGGCATCTAAGTTACAGCAATAGTTGTTTCATCTTTTTTTTGTCTCAGGGATGGATGAGGACCTAAATGCCATGGCAATTATTGGAGAAATTGAGAAAACACTTGATTTAGCAAGTTGGTTGATTAGTATTCTTACTTTAACTACTCCAAGGAGTATTAGGCAAGAATTTATTTCAAAATGTTCCACCTCAGCAGAAGAAAAATGGTAAATAAAAATTCTAAGAACAACATTTTCACAATGGGGTGTTACCATGTGGGACTCTAAATCTTGTTTCTAAGACCTTGGATTGATAAGGAGAGAGAAGACTAAAGAACTCTGTGGAGAAATTAGAAGTTGGAACCTGGCAGAGTCAAGGACCAAAGTAGGCAGAGGCATTATTGTCGCTCTCACCTGAGCCTGGAAAGATCTCAATAATCACCTCATCAGCTCCTTTTGAGGGAAGAGAATCCAAAGCTTGGATGCTGTAACTCAAAATGTATGGCCCAAGAACCCATAGCTATATCATTCACGTTTCCAACAAAGCCTCCTGATTTTAAAAATGAAATAAATTTTTCGGGATATCACATATCAATAGAAAAAACACAAGTATTAAATGTACAGCTCGATGACTCTAAACATACGACTATGCCCATTAAACCAAGACCATATCATTATATGGCAATTTTCCAGTACCTGGAAGTCTTCTTGTGCCCATTTCCGGTTAAATTTCCCACCCCACAAACATAGCCATTACTCTAATTTCTATTACCATAGGTTAATCTTGCATGTTTCTGAACTTTTTATAAATGAAATCGTGCTCTTTCACATCTGGCTTCTTTCTTCAACATTCTGTCTGGGAGATCATCCATGTTGTTGTGAAGATCAGTAGTACTTAAGATGTTGAACATCTAATTGGTCATGCTGACTGGCCATTTGCGTATCTTCTTTTATGAAGCAGTTGCTCAATATTTTGGCCCAATTTTAATGGATTGTCAGTCCCTTTCTTATTGACATAAAGTAGTTCTTTAGATTGTCTCCAAACAAGACTCCTGTATTTTAATTTACTTCCCTTGTTTTCTCCAAGTAGCTTAAGTTTGTTCCCTGAATCATCTTCTCCCTTTCATTCATTACCCTTAAGTTTCCAAAACTTTTGAACTTAAACTTCTCTGCTGGCTTTCTACCTTTGTAGACCCCAAATTTGGAACCAAAAAGGTGACTTAGATGTAATTGACTGAAAATCCTTTTAAAATTTTATCCTGTAATATTTATCTTTTTGATTTTTTGATTTCTTTTTATTGTTATACTTTAAGTTCTAGGGTACATGTGCAAAATGTGCAGATTTGTTACATAGGTATGCATGTGCCATGTTGGTTTGCTGCACATCAGCACGTCATTTACATTAGGTATTTCTCCTAACACTATCCCTTCCCGAGACCCCACCCCTACAACAGGCCCTGGTGTGTGATGTTCCCCTCCCTGTGTCCATGTGTTCTCATTGTAGTTTGGTATTCTATCATTGTGATATTTTGCTGAGAATGATGGTTTACAGCTTCATCCATGTCACCACAAAGGACATGAACTCATCCTTTTTTATGGCTGCATAATATTCCTTGGTGTATATGTGCCACATTTTCTTTATCCAGTCTATTACTAATGGACATTTGGGTTGACACAAGTCTTTGCTATTGTGAATGGTGCTGCAATAAACATACATGTGCATGTGTCTTTATAGTAGAATGATTTATAATCCCTTAGGTATATACCCACTAATGGGGTTGCTGGGTCAAATGGTATTTCTAATTCCAGATCCTTGAGGAATTGCCACAGTCTTCCACAAAGGTTGAACTAATTTACACTCCCCAACAGTGTAAAAGCATTCTTATTTCTCCACATCCTCTCCAGCATCATTGCTTCCTGACCTTTTAATGATCACCATTCTAACTGGTGTGAGATGGTATCTCATTGTGGTTCTGATTTGCATTTCTCTAATGACCAGTGATGATGAGCATTTTTTCATATGCCTGTTGGCTGCATAAATGTCTTCTTTTGAGATATATAGACCAATGAAACAGAACAGA
>NW_012116788.1:1388145-1429856 GCF_000951035.1 Colobus angolensis palliatus | reverse complement strand
GCAAAGGATATAAATATTTATCTTTTGAAAGAAAATAAAGGCAATAGATAGAATATCTGATGGTAGAATTTCAGGAATTAGAAAACTGATGGATTCTTTTCTTCCCCCCCACCTTTTTTTTTTTTTGTTTACGGAGATTGGGGAACACGAATGGCCAATGAAAGCTACATTTTTATACCTCTGAAGTCCAACTATGCTTTAATGTCTTAATTTTTTAAAAAATTTGGGATAATTAGCTTTACGGCATGGGATGTTGAACAAAGGAAGAAAAAATTTATTCATCAATAAATGATTGCTTCATTAAGAAAGAAAAGATTAAGGATTATATGGCTATTCCTGTGATATTGCAAGTAATATCTTTCTCTCCACCACTGGATATTAGAAACAATATCACAGGGGAGGTGCACATATCCTGCGATATTGTGAATAATATCATCCTCCCCTTGATATTACGCGTGTCCATGCTCTGTGACATTGGAAGTAATATGATCCTTTTCCTCCCTGGATATTAGGAACAATATCAAAAGGTGAGTGTACACAGCCAGCAGTATTATGATTAATATCAAACTCTTTCCCCTGGATATTAGAAACAGTATCACAAGGGGGGTGTACACGCCGTGCGACAATGGAAGTAATATTATCCTCTCCCCACCTAACTATTAGGAACAACAACATCACGGGGATGTTGCAATATTGGGAGTAATACCATTGTCCCACCTGGATATTAGGAACAATATCATCAGAGGGGTGTACATTTCATGCAATACTTAGAATAGTATCCTCTTCCCTACTAGATATTAAGAACAGTATCACAGGGGAGGTGTACACTCCCTGGAATATTAGGAGTAATGTAATAATCTCACCCTGGATATTAGAAACAATGTAACAGAGGGTATTGGAACTCCTGCAATATTGAGAGTAATATCATCCTCTGCTCTCCCTGGATTTTACAATCAATATCACAGGGGAGGTGCATACACTCCTTGTGATATTAGCAGTAATATCATTTTATCCTCTTCTGGATATTAGAAACAATATCACTGTGGAGGTGTACACCCCCTGCGATATTGGGAGTGACGTCACCCTTTAGCCACCCAGATATTAGGAACAATATCAAAGGAGGGGGGTGTACACCCCCTGCAATATTGGGTACATTATCATCCTGTACCGCCCTGGATATTAAAAATGATATAACGGGTGGGGGTACACCCCTTGCGATATTGGGAATAATATCATCCTCACCCCTTAAACATTAAAAACAATATCACAGAATGGGTTTACACCCCTTGCAATATTAGGAGTAATATCATCCTCTCCCTTCCTGGACATTAGGAAAAATATACAGGAAGGGTATATACTCCCTGCGATATTGGAAGTAACGTTATACTCTCCCCCCCGGATATTAGAAACAATATTAGAGTGGGAGTGTACACTTCCCGCGATATTGGGAGTAACATCATCCTCTCCCCCTCTGGATATTAGAAACAATATGACAGGATGAGTATACACCCACTGTGATATGGGCAGTAATATCTATCTCTCCTCTTCTAGATATTAAAAACAATATCACGAGGGGTTGTACACCCCCTGGGATATCGGGAGTAATATCATCCTCTCCCTCCCTTGATATTAGGAACAATATCACGGGGGGGTGTGGTGTACACACCCTGCGATATTGGGAGTAATATCATCCTCTCTCTCCTTGGATATGAAAAACAATATCAGAATTAGGGTGTACACCCACTGTGATATTGAAAGTAATGTCAACCTCTCTTCCTCTGAATATTAGGAACAATATCACAGGTGGGGTGTACACCGCCTGCAAAATTGACAGTAGTATCATCCTCTCTTCATCTGGATATTAGAAACCATGTCACAGGATGGGTGTACACCCCCTTCTTGGGAGTAATAACATCGTTTCCCCCCCGGATATTAGCAACAATATCATAGGGGGAGGGCACACCCTCTTTAATATTGGGAGTAATGTCATTTTCTCCCCCCCTGAACACTAGCAACAATATTACAGAGAAAGTGTACACCCGCTGCGATATTGGAAGTAATATATTCTTCTCTCCCTCTGGATATTAGGAATGCTATCATGGGGGAGTGTACACTTCCTATGATATTGGGAGTAACATCATCCTCTCCCCCTCTGGATATTAGGAACAATATCGCAGAGAGGGTATACACCCATCGCGATGTTGGGACTAATATCAACCTCTACTCTTCTGGATATTAAAAACATTATCACGGGGGTGGAGCTGTACACCCTGTGATATTGTTCCTAATATCCAGGGGGTGTACAACCCCTGCAAAATGGGAGTAATATAATCCTCTGCCCCCCAGAATATTAGGAACAATGCCACAGTGGATGTGTATGCCTCGTGTGATATTGGGAGTAACATCATCCATTCCCTCACTAAATATTAGAAACAATAACACAGGTGGGGTGTATACCCTGTGAGATATTGGGAGTAATATCATCTTCTCACCCCTTGAATTTAGAAACACTATTACATGGGGGGTGTACACTTGCTGGGTTATTGGGAGAAATATAATCCTCTCCCCCTCTTGATATTAGGAACAATATCACAGTGGGGTTGTAAACACCCTGTTGTATTGTGAGTAAAATCACCCTCTCTCCCCTGAATATTAGAAACAATATCACAGAAGGGGTAAACAGCCCCTGTGATACTGGGAGCAATATCATCCTCTCTTCCCCTGGATATTATAAACAATATCACATTGGGGGTGTACCTCCCCCATGATATTGGGAGTAATATCAAATTTTCCCTTACTAAATATTAGAAACAATATCACAGGGGGTGTGTACAGCTGTTACCATTCTGGGAATAATATTATCCTCTTCCCCTCTGGATATTAGGAACAATATCACAGGGAAGGTGTACATCCCCAGCAATATTGGGAGTAATATTATCCTCTTGCACACTGGATATTAGAAAAAAATCACAGCGGGGATGTACATCACCTGCAATACTAGGAGTAATACCATCCTTTCCCCCACTGGATATAAGGAACAATATCACATGAGGGGTATACAGTCCCTATGATATTGCGAGTAATATCATCTTTTTCACCCCTGGATTTTGGGAAAAATATCACAGGGGGAGGGTTACATCCACCGCTATATTGGGAGTAACATCATCCCCTCACCCCTGGATATTAGGAACAATTTAGGGGGGTGAACAACCCTGTGATATTCCCCTCACCCCTGGATATTAGGAACAATATCATCCCCTCACCCCTAGATATTGGGAACAATAGGGGGGCTGAACAACCCCCCGCGTTATTTGGAGTAATATTATACTCTACCCCCCTGGATATTAGGAATATTAACACAGGAGTGTTGTACACCCCCTGAGATATTGGGAATAAGATCACCTTCCCCCGGCTTGGATATTAGAAACAATATCCCAGAAGGAATGTACACCCGCTGAGGTATTGGGGGTTATATCCTCTCCCTCCCTGAATATTAGGAACAATGTCATAAGGGAGAGGTACATCCCCTGCAATATTAAAAGTAATATTGTCTTCTCCCGGTCTGGATATTGAAAAACAATATCATAGGGTGGTTGGTTGTACACCTCCTGCGAGATTGGGAGTAATGTCATCCTCTCTCTCCTTATGTATTAGGAACAATATCTCAAGGTGGGTGAACACTTCCTGCGATATTGGGGATAATATCCTCTCCCCCCTTGGTATTAGGAACAGCATCGCAGGGGATGTGTTCACTCCCTGTGATATTGGGTGTAGTATCATAATCTCTCCCTGGATATTAAAAACAATATCATAGAAGGGATATAGATCCCCTCCAATATCGGGAGTAATGTAATCCTCTTTTTCCTTGGATATTAGGAACAGTATCACATGGGAGGTGAACACCCCCTGCGATAATGAGAATTATATTATATTATACTCTCCCCCACTAAATATTAGGAACAATATCACAAAGGGGGTGTACACTTTCTGCGATATCATGCTATTTCTCATGGATGTTAGGTGCAATATCACATGGCTGGTGTACATCACCTGTGATATTTGGAGTCATATCACCCTCTTTCTCCCTGGGTATTAGAAACAAAATCATAGGGGAGGTGTAAACCCACTGCGATATTGAAAGTAATATAATCATCTCCCCACTTGGATATTCGGAATAATACATCAGGGGATTGTACACCCCCTGTGATACTGGGAGTAATATCACACCCCCCACCTTGATATTAGGAACAATATCACAGGAAGGGTTGTACTCTTCCTGCGATATTGAGAATAATATAATCCTCTCCCTTCCTGGACATTACGAACAGTATCACAAAAAAGGTGTGCATGCCCTGCAATATTGGGTGCAATATCATCCTCTCCCCACTTGGATATTATGAAACATATCAGGGGGTGTACACACCTCACGATATGGGAGATATGGGGAGTAATGTCACTCCTACTCCTCCTGCATATTACGAATCAGATAATGGGGGTGAACACTTTCCGCGATATGGGGAGTAATATCACCTCTTCCCTCCTGGATATTAGGAACAATATCACAGCGGGGGTGTACAATCCCTGTCATACTGGGAGTAACATCATCGTCTTTCCCCCTGAATATTAGAAACAATATCACAAGGGGATGTACACCCCCTGTGATATTTCAAGTAATGTCATCCTTTTCCTTCCTGAAAATTAGGAACAATATCACAGAGGTGGTGTACACCCTCTGCGACATTGGAAGTAATATCATCCTCTCCCCTGCTGGATATTAGGAACAATATACGGGGCGGGGGGCGGTGTACAATTCATGAGATATTTAGAGTAATATCCTCTCTTCTCCTGGATATTAAAAAAAATTACAGGGGGAGGGTGTACACCCACTGGGATATTCGGAGTAATATCATCCTCTCCCACCTTGGATATTAGAAACAATGTCACAGGGGAGGTCTACACCTCCTGCGATATTGGGAGCACTATCATCCTCTCCCCCACCTGGATATTAGGAAAAATATCACAGAGGGTGTGTACATCTCCAGCGATTTTGGGAGTAATATCATCCTCTCCCACCCTGGATATTAGGAACAATATCACAGTGGGGGGTGTTGTACATCCTTTGTGACATTGTGAGTAACATCATCTTCTACCCCCTTGAATATTAGGAACAATATCACAGAGGGGTTATATACCCCCTGCGATTTTGAGAGTAATATAATCCTCTCCTTTCAGGATATAAGGAACAATATCATAGGGAAAGTGTACACCCCTTGCGGTATTGGGATCAATATTATACTCTCTCCAGTTGAATATTAGGAACAATATCACAGGCGGGGTATACACTGCCTGCGATATTGTGAGTAATGTCATCATTCCTACCCCAGGATATTAAAAATAATATTATAGGGTGGGTGTACACCTCCTTCGATATTGGGAGTAATATTATCCTCTCCCCTTCTGAATATTAGAAACAATATCATGCAGAACGTGTACAACTTTAAGATATTTGAAGTAATATCATACTCTCCCTGCCTGAATTTTAGAAACAATAACACCGAGGGGGTGTGCACTCCCTGCGATATTGGGAGTAATATCATCCCCTCTCCCCTTGGATATTAGAAACAATACCGCAGGTGGGCTGTACAGTCCCTGCGATATTGAAAGTAATGTCATCCTGACCCCCCTGGATGTTAGGAGCAATATCACACGGGGGGCGTCCACCACCTGAGATATTGTATGTAACAAAATCCTTCCCCTCCCTGCATATTAGGAACAATATCTCAGGGGAAGTGTACACTCCCTGCGATATTGGGAGTGATATTATCTTCTCTCTCCTTGGATATTAGGAACAATATCACAGGGGGTATACACCCAGTGCAATATTGGGGATAATATCATCCTCTCAGGCTCTGGATATTAGAAAGAATATCACAGAGTGTATGTACACTTGCAGGGATATTGGGAGTAATATCCTCTCTGGCCTTGGATATTTGGAAAAAATCACAGGGGGGTGTACACCTGCTGTGATATTGGGAGTAATATCATTTTCTGACCCCCTAGATATTAGGAACTATATCACTTGGGGGGTGTACACCCCCTGCGATATTGGGAGTAACATCATTCTCTCTCCCCTTGGAAATTAGAAACAAGATCACAGAGGGGGTGTACACCCTCTGCAACATTGGGAGTAATATCATCCTGCACCCACCTTGATATTAGGAACAATATCACGGGGAAGAGGGTGCACACCCCCGGGGATATTGGATGTGATATTATTCTCTTTACCGCTGGATATCAGGAACAAGATCAAATTGTGGGTGTACACCCCCTGTGATATTGGGAGTAATATCATCCTCTCCCCCCTGAAGATTAGGAACAATATCACTATGGGATTGTACACTTCCTGTGAAATTTGGTGTAATTTCATCTTCTCCCCTCCTGATTAGGAGCAATATCACAGGGGAGGTGTACCCCCCATGCGACATTGGGAGTAATATCATTTTCTTTCCCCCAAGATGTTAGTGACAATATTAAAGGGGGTGTGTACACTCCCTGATATATTGGGAGTAATATAATCTTCTCCTCCCCCGGATATTAGGAACAAGATCATGGGGGTGGGGGAGTGTCTACCCAGTGCGATATTGGGAACAATATCATCGTCTCTCAAATTGGACATTAGGAACAATATTTCAGGAGGTGTGTACACATCTTGTGATATTTTAAGTAATAGCATCATTCTCTCTCCACTTGGATATTAGAAATCACAGGGGTTGTACCCACCCCTGCGATATTGGGAGCAATTTCATTCTCTCCGTCCCTGAATATTAGAAAAATATCACAGGAGTGTGTACACCCCTGGCGATATTGGGAGTAATATCATCCTCTCCACTTTGAATATTAATAAAAATATTACAGAAGGTTGTACACCCCCTGCGATAGAGGGAGTAATGTCACCCTCTCCGCCCCTGAAAATTAAGAACAATATCATGGAAGGGGTGTACACCCACTGAAATATTGGGAGTTATATCATCTTCTCTCCTTCTAAATATTGAAAACAATATTACAGGAAGTTATACACCCTCTGTGATATTGAAAATAATATCATCCTTTTCTACCATGGACATTAGGAACCGTATCACAGGGGGGTTGTACACCCCCTGCTATATGGGGAGTAATATCATTCTCTCACCCCTGAATATTAGGAACGATATCATGGGGCAGGGGGGGGATGCACCTACCTGCAATATTGGGAGTAATATCATTCTCTCCCCCTCTGGATATTTGGAACAATATCATGGAGGCGTGTACATCTCCTGCAATATTGAGAGTAATATCATCCTCTTTCTCCCTGAATATTAGGAAAAACATCGCACCGGGGGGTGTCTACATCCCCTGTGATATTGGGAGTAATAACACCTTCTTGCATTCTGGATATTAGAAACCATGCAACAGAGTGGGTGTACACCTTTAGGGATATTGGGAATAACATTTTTCTAGGATAATACGATTAATACCGCAGGGTGTGCACACATGTTATACACACACTGTGGCACTAGGAGTAACATCTCCATAGGATATTATGAACATCATATTAATAATTATCAGAATAATGTTATATTAATTCATATACCATTCATATTATCAAATTTATATTATTATGTAACAAATATAATTTATTAATTATATCATATTAATTATATAATATCATATCATTATTCTTATTAATGAACTATATCATATTAATTATATGATATAATTCATAATATCTTAGGGAGATGTTACTCCCAATATCACATGGGGTGTATTCCCAGTTATATTATTGGTAATATTCTACTGAAATGTTACACCTAATGTCACAGTGGGTGTACACCTTTTGAAATTATTCGAAATATTCTAAGAGAAATGTTACTCCTAATTGCAAAGTAGATATTACAAAGGATTGTACAATACCTGTGTTATGGGGAATAATATCACCCTCTCACCCCCGGATATTATGAACCATATCCAGAGGGTTGTACACCCTCCAAGATACAGGGAGAAATATCACCTTCTTCCCACTGGATATTATGAACCATATCACAATGGGGGGTAAACCCCCTACGATATGAGGAGTAATATCACTTTCTCCCCCTCTGGATATTACGAACCATCTCACACACCAATGGTTTCAGGACTATTTCAAATGACTGACCATTAGTGTCTTATCGCCAGTCTGGGAATCTCATGGTGCAATATTCTAGGGAGAGTTGTTACTTTAGAAACAGGTGCTAGTATTGCAATAATGATTTGCTAGAAAATCACAAAGCATATCTAAAAAGTTAGCGAATAATATTAAATTGGCAAGTGGAGCCTAGTATCTTCTGGGCAGGAGAATTATTTAAGATGTCCTTGAAAATGAGGGTAAGAAATCACAGAAAGAATAAGGAAAAACATCAGCAAAGGCAATTCATGTGACAAGAGGGAGTTAAATTCGTGGGAAAGAAAGGGAAAATGTCCAGTACCTTCCAGGTGCTTCCACAAGTACCTGGAAGGCTTCTTGTGCTCACTTCCACTTAAATCACCTCACCCCACAAACATAGCCACCGTTCTGATTTCTATTACCATAGATCAATTTTCCATGTTCCTGAAGTTTTTATAAATGGAATCATGCAGTCTCTTTCATGTCTAGCCTCTTTCCTCAACATTCTGTTTAAGAGAAGTTACATGTTGTTGTGTAGATCAGCAGTACGTAACATGTTGAACATCTAATTGGTCATGTGGATTGGCCAAATCCAAGCAGTTTCTGCTCATCTTAAAGCTGAGACCATGCTTGAAAATAAAACATGGTTCTGAGCCCAGCCTTAGCAAACGGGGTATTTAGTCCACACTCTAAATCCAACTCTCAGGTTCGTGAATCTCAGTCTGTTTCTGCCACAAATATTTTATGTCTCCAATATTTATTGGTCAATTTCTGTCAGGTGTTGTGACAGATCATATGATTTTGTAAAATCAATTGAGATATTTATTAATTATAATATGAGAAAAGAAGAGAGGTTGAAAGCAGTCTAGGAGTATTGGGGAGCTTTTGTAATCATTTATTTATCTATATATTAAAAATTTATTGAGTGCCTACCTCATGCCAATCATGCTAGATGCTGAAGATACCACTTTGAACAAGACAGATACATCTTTGCCTTAATGGAGCTGCAATCCCAGTGAGAAAGAGAGAATATCACATTAAAGGAGGTCTTGAAGGATCCATTAAGTCCTTATGCAAAAAAGCAAGAAGTGTCATTGCTAGCAGAGGTTCCTATAGGTAGAATTACAGAATCTGGAAAGAGGTTGATACATTTGGAAAACTACAAATAGTGAGATATGGCTGGAATTGGGACAAAGAGCAAGTAGAGTAGATTCTTCCAAAAATGTTGCATCTAAAATCTACCACTGGCTAGGCTAGCTAGAGCTAACTGTCAGTCAGTCTGCCTGTCTGTCTGTCTGTCTATCTATCCATCCATCCATCCATCCATCCATCCATCCATCCATCCATCCATCCATCATCTATCTCACCTGTTCCATGCATGATACTGATAAACACTGGGGGAATTCATAGAGAGAGGAATGTGACAGGGCCTCTATCCTTAAAGGTGCATATAATAGAATGTAGAAACCTCATATCCAAATGATTAGGGTGAAAGAAGCTGGGAGATGGATTAAAATGGAAGTAGCTAAGTTCAGGGTTCAATTTGGCTGTATGACATTATGAAAATAGGATCTTGAACTTTTAATAGAGATTTCCCTTCCCTGACCCTCAGGTGTTCAACAACAGTTTTGGGCTGTTCAGCTCTACCAAAAAGTGTTGGAGCAGAAAAAAGACAAGCCTGTTAATGTGTCAAGAACAAAATGGCTCTTTGGGTTTCCAATGGACTGTCTTCTGGTCAAATAACCTTTATGCGTTAGGTTCAAAAGAGCTAATGTAGGGTTACATTTATTATATCCTCTTAAATGCCTTTCAGAAGCATTGGGTATATATTAGCTCCTTCTGTAGTAGCAAACAAACTTTAAATTTCAGAGGCTAACAATGAGAGACATTCTTTCTCACTTATTTGTTTATGAGTTGGTTATAGTTTTGTTCAGCTCTGCTTGGCTCTCCTGAACTGGGCTCTGGGATGTGAAGTGAGGTGAGGTCTGTTCCGTGTATCCTTTAATTCTGAGACCTAGGTGGAAGAACAGATATTATCTAGGAAGATTTTCTTCATGGCAGTGGGCTGAAGCTTAAGCAAATGGCAGAAACTTGCAAAAACCTCTAGGAGTTTCTGCTTGGACATGATATAAATCATATTCACTCATATTCTTTTTTATTTATTTATTTATTTTTTTTAATTATACTTTAAGTTCTAGGGTACATGTGCATAACGTGCAGGTTTGTTACATATGTATACTTGTGCAATGTTGGTGTGCTGCACCCATCAACTCGTCAGCACCCATCAATTCATCATTTATATCAGGTATAACTCCCCAATGCAATCCCTCCCCCCTCCCCCCTCCCCATGATAAGCCCAGTGTGTGATGTTCCCCTTCCTGAGTCCAAGTGATCTCATTGTTCAGTTCCCACCTATGAGTGAGAACATGCGGTGTTTGGTTTTCTCTTCTTGTGATAGTTTGCTAAGAATGATGGTTTCCAGCTGCATCCATGTCCCTACCATGGTAGATTGTACTGATTGGCAAACATTTATGCTACTTTCTCTTGCCCTTGCCCCTGCCCCATGAAAAGAGGTGTACCTTTCAGCTCAGTTATGATTTGGTCATAAGACTTGTTTTGGAAATAGAATATGAGTGAATATGTACAATACCTGTGTTATGGGGAATAATATCACCCTCTCACCCCCGGATATTATGAACCATAATGAGGGACATATTCACTCATATTCTATTTCCAAAACAAGTCTTATGACCAAATCATAACTGAGCTGAAAGGTACACCTCTTTTCATGGGGCAGGGGCAAGGGCAAGAGAAAGTAGCATAAATGTTTGCCAATCAGTACAATCTACCATGAAGTATGTATTTATGCACTTGTTTGTAAAAATAACTTCTACAAATAAACTAGAATATCTCTCAGAAGCGTTGTGATCAAAAGCTATTAGAGAACACTACATTTCAAAGGAAATGTTCTTTCTAAGATTTTCTTTCATGTTATACTAGAAGAGTTGATAGCAGAATTTGATACTTAATACTGATCTGAAATGCTTGACTTGGGGTAAGATTGCTACAGGATGAAAGTCAAATTCAGGCTATGAAAATTTAGGAATATCTATTTGTGAGAACTATTTATGCAGTTATTCATCAATTTAGAATTGGTGTGACAATATTAATCGCTCAGGTATTATAGTGACCCATGCATCTTTACACATGGAAATACATGATTTGTTGGGGAGCTGGGATGGGGTGGGGGAGATAGTAAATGTTTTATAATGTAGATACATCTAATTGCTATGTTACTGACACAATCTTTATGTTTTGTTTGACTGAACAGTGTGTGTTTCTTACAAGGGCTTTCCCCCTGCAAATTCAGATGGCATATTGCCGTGATTTGTACTCCAACAAATGACAGAAGTAGTCATTTTCCTTGTGTGTGTGAAAAGCATAAATTGGGCCTTGCAATGGAACTGTCTGATATATGAACATCTAAGTTAAACTTGGTTATAGAATTATGAGTTAAACTTAGAACAATTTAAAGGCAGTGTATTTTGTGTGGATATTTGAGTGACTGTAGGACATTACATGGCATGATGAAAACATCACATTTTCTCTTCCTTTTATACTTTATGTCAATATTAGCTGTTGCTCTTAGTGTGCAGTGATGATTATTTCATATTATTATTCACACTTCTGCAGCTCCAGTGAACACTACTTAAAACCAAGCTATCGAGCAATTTCAATAGACTTTGAGATCACAGTGTACTTCTCTAATTAAGAAGTATTATTGTGTACCATGCTGAGACAGACCTGCAATTCAGCACACGGCAGTTCATCCTGTTACAGCGTTAGATTAATTCTGTTTTTAAGTACAGATGATATAAAACATTCCTGGAGAAAAGTACTTTTCAGTATTCTTGGAGCAACTATGAAGTTGGTGAGGGGATAGAATAAAAAAGAGAAAATAAGTTTGATCTTCTATCTAATGAACAAAATTAAAGCTCTCATTAAGCAATTATTATGAGGTCTTTGGGGCCCAGCTGTATCTCTTTTTCCATCCTCCTTTTTTGGATTTTGGCTTTTGTAGTAGTTAGGGTCCTTTCAGCTGCAATTAATGAGAAACCTAATTCAGCCAGCAAGAAAATATATTATCTCCCATAACAGGTGGTCAAGAGGTGGGATGGAGGGGCCTGTCATGAGGATAGGAAGGTTATAGCTCTATTTCTCTGCTATTCTTTAGGTTCTTTGCTTATCTCTGTTTTGTCTTTACTCTTAGGCTGACTTCTCTCATTGTATTAAGATGGCTGCAAGCAACGGCCAAGGAAAGATGCTTCCTTGATCCTGTCCAGAAGAAGATAATTCTCCCCTAGTGTTTCAGAAATATTAGTTGTTACCCAATATTCATTCTTCCTCATTACATACTAATAGAAGATTTTGCTGGAAGCATGGCTTTCCCACCGGAGATGACATTTTTCTAGCCTCTGTTCTATTTGGATATAGTCAGGAGATTTGAATTCTTGCTAATGGCAGGTGATGAAAGAAATGGGGTCAACTTTTGGCTACATCCTGAAATGGAAGGAGAACCTCTTCCACATATATTATATAAGGAAGGGGTTCAGTTTCAGTCTTCTGCATATGGCTAGCCCATTATTCCAGCACCATTTATTAAACAGGGGACTTTTTCCCAATTGCTTGTTTTTGTCAGGTTTGTTAAAGATAAGATAGTTGTAGGTGGTATTATTTCTGAGTTCTCTGTTCTTTTCCATTGATCTATGTATCTGTTCTTGTACTAGTACCATGCTGTTTTGGTTACTGCAGTCCTGTATGTAGGTTGAAGTCAGGTAGTGTGATTTCTCCAGATTTGTTCTTTTTGCTTAGTATTATCTTGGCTATTTGGGCTTATTTTTTGTTCCATATGAATTTTTAAATAATGTTCTCTAGTTGTGTGAAGAATGTCAGTGATAGTTTAATGGGAATAGCACTGAATCTACTAATTGCTTTGGGATGTATGGCCATTTTCATGATATCGATTTTTTCTGTCCTTGGGCATGGAATTTTTCCCATTTATTTGTGCCATCTCTGATTTCTTTGAGCAGTGATTTGTAGTTCTCCTTGTACAGATCCTTCACTTCCCTTGTTAGCTGTATTCCTAGGTATTTTATTCTTTCTGTGGCAGTTATGAATGGCAGTTCATTCACGATTTGGCTCTTGGCTTGACTACTGTTGATGTATAGGAATGTTAGTGGTTTTTGCACACTGATATTGTATCGTGAGACTTTGCTGAAGTTGTTAATCAGCTTAAGAAGGTTTGGTACTGATACAATGGGGTTTTCTAGATATAGGATCATGTCATCATCAGATAACAGGGATAGTCTGACTTACTCTCTTCCTATTTGAATACCTTTTATTTCTTTCTCTTGCTGGATTGCGCTGGCCAGAACTTCCAACACTATGTTGAATGGGGGTGGTGAGAGAGGGTATCCTTGTCTTGTGCCGGTTTTCAAGGGGAATGCTTCCAGCTTTTGTCCATTCAGTATGATATTGGCTATGGGTTTGTCATCATAAATGGCTCTTATTATTTTGAAATATGTTTCTTTAATACTTAGTTTATTGAAAATTTTTTTAACATGAAGGAATGTTGAATTTTTTGAAAGCCTTTTCTGCATCGATTGACATAATCACGTGGTTTTCATCTTTAGTTTTATTTATGTGATGAATCACATATATTTATTTGCATATGTTGAACCAACCTTGCATCTTGGGCCTAAAGCCTACTTGATTGTGGTGGATAAACTTTTTCATGTGCTGCTGGATTTGGTTTACTAGTATTTTGTTGAGGATTTTTGTTCATCAGGGATATTGGCCTAAAGTAAGACTTCTCAACTGGGGTCCTCAGCTTTCAGGCTTTCTGTATCACTTTAGGTCATGTACTCATTCTTGGGTCAGAAATAGACTCTAAGGGTGACCCCTCCAGAGAGTGTGTTGATTGGCTCAATCCTAGATTCTTGGACCAATCACTGGCAAGAGGGTTTCTGAATCCATCACTGACAATACAATGATTTGTTAAGATTAAACAGGACCCACTCCTAGAACAGGGACCCACTGGAGTCAGCAAGGTTTACGTCATGTTGATGGGTTCTATTTGGAGGAAGCAATAAATGGTTAATCCAAAAAGTTCATTAGAAGCATGTCTCTCTTCAGAGTATCTAACAAACTCAGGGCTGAGAAAATAAAAGTTAATGAGTTCAGTCAACTTTGCTTCTCAGGTTGCCTGGGCTGGAGGGTATAGCCTAAATGGTGGGTGTTATTTCAGATTTAGCATGTTTTGTTTTCATTTGTTAATATGTATGAGTGAATATATATTTGCATATGGGTGTTGAGGGAGTGATCCATGTTGCTGTGTTGGGGGTAGGCAAGATTTTCTTTTCTCTACATCTTGCCACTTCAGAAAGCCTTGCTTGACTATTAGCTAAAGGTTAGGTAAAATTGTTTTCACCAGGCTTCAGGAACATAAAACAAGTCATCTCTAACAGATTATTGGTCTAATGACAGCCTAAATATTTCAAGAGCCCAAGAACTGCTTGACTATCTACTACCACTGTGTTTTTTGTTTTTTGGTTTTTTTTTTTTTTTTTGATAAAGTCTCTCTCTTGTCGCCCAGGCTGGTGTGCAGTGGCGTGATCTTGGCTCACTGCAAACCTCCGCTGCCCAGGGTCAAGCTTCTCCTGCCTTAGCTTCCTGAGTAGCTGCGATTACAGGCGTCGCCACCATGCTTGGCTAATTTTCGTACTTTTAGGAGAGACGAGGTTTTGCCATGTTGGCCAGGCTGATCTTGAACTCCTGACTTGAGGTGATCTACTCACCTCGGCCTCCCAAAGTGCTGGGATTACAGGCATGAGCCATTGCATCCAGCCTAGCACTCTTAACTAATACTTGTGTTTGAAGGCAAGATGGAGAAGGATATTATCTAGATGGATAGGAGGGATGTATTTTGCAATTTTACCTGGTGTCTGGACTATCTATACTATTGAAAGCCTTCTTGATCAACTTTCCTGAGTGTCATATTTGCCTGACCAAGACCTTAAAATTTGCATAGGTCATGAAAGACAAGGTTCAGCAACTTAAGTAGACTGTTGACTGCATAGGAAATCTCTGAAGAAGAAGAAAACACAGAAAAAGGCCAGGAACTCTGCATTAAATTGTTTCAAGCCACTGCTTTCACAGAGGTAAAGATCAATTCTCAGGTGATTATGGTTTAACTGCAGGATGCCACCAGCTGGGCAGCATGCATCCAAATGACATTTTAGCCAAAGTCTCTGAGAAGATGAAATAGCAGTGGCTTTCTCTACAGGCATTAGATGGCAGGGACTGGAGGGAGATCTGTTAACGAGCCAGTTGATTTCAGTTCAATATAAGGAAACACTCTCTAAAAACTACACCTGTCTGAAAATTTAATTAGATGCTCATAGTTGTGTTGAGCACAACTCATTGGAGGTTTACAAGTAGAAGATGCACAGTCATTTATCAGGGATATGATTGAGAAGTTCACACATGGAATGCATGATTGGACTGAGTAACTGCTTATCTTACATCTACTTCTGAGATGATTTGACTGTGTCTTTAACTCCTATTCTATTCTTACTCCTATAAACAGGACCTTCATTTGGTATTTGATCTATTAATAAACTGTAACAAACCATTGTAACTCTTCACTTGGTGAATTACCAAAGCCAATCAGAATGTGTCATTGCTTGGAAAGGCCAGTCATTAGAACTACTCATTCAAGGAGAAAGCTTAATTGTTCTCAAACTACAGTTATTGAAGAAGTCATTGAAAAGAATCTTAGTATGACAGTGAAAATATACATAAATAAAAATTGATGAGGTCAAGTGAAAGGTAAACACAGTCCTTTGGAGAGAATTTTTAAAATGCAGGCGTTTACCTTTACTCACTACAAAAACAAGGCAATTGCAAGATTTTTGACTTTCTAATTATACTTTTGCCACATATTTTAACTTCAATGTTTTGAAGAGTCTTGGATGAAATTGTTTTATTTTTTTATTTTATTATTTTTTTTATTTTTTATTTTTTTTTTATTATACTTTAAGTTCTAGGGTACATGTGCATAACGTGCAGGTTTGTTGCATATGTATACTTGTGCCATGTTGGTGTGCTGCACCCATCAACTCGTCAGCACCCATCAATTCATCATTTATATCAGGTATAACTCCCCAATGCAATCCCTCCCCCCTCCCCTCCTCCCCATGATAAGCCCCAGTGTGTGATGTTCCCCTTCCCGAGTCCAAGTAATCTCATTGTTCAGTTCCCACCTATGAGTGAGAATATGCGGTGTTTGGTTTTCTCTTCTTGTGATAGTTTGCTAAGAATGATGGTTTCCAGCTGCATCCATGTCCCTACAAAGGACGCAAACTCATCCTTTTTTATGGCTGCATAGTATTCCATGGTGTATATGTGCCACATTTTCTTAATCCAGTCTGTCACAGATGGATTGGTATACAGCCAACAGACACATGAAAAAATGCTCATCATCACTCGCCATCAGAGAAATGCAAATCAAAACCACAATGAGATACCATCTCACACCAGTTAGAGTGGCCATCATTAAAAAATCAGGAAACAACAGGTGTTGGAGAGGATGTGGAGAAATAGGAACACTTTTACACTGCTGGTGGGATTGTAAACTAGTTCAACCATTATGGAAAACAGTATGGCGATTCCTCAAGGATCTAGAACTAGATGTACCATATGACCCAGCCATCCCACTACTGGGTATATACCCAAAGGATTATAAATTATTCTACTACAAAGACACATGCACACGTATGTTTATTGCGGCACTATTCACAATAGCAAAGACTTGGAATCAACCCAAATGAAATTGTTTTAATTGAGGCCAATTCACTTATTGGTTATTATTTATAATTAGGTAGAATTTTCCCTTAGTGTAATTTTGCTGGAGCCTTCAAAACACCCAAAAGAAAAGCTAGCGGTATATGCAATGAATTTATACAACTCTATTTTCTCATCTAATGAACTTAGCAATAAAAAATAAATGGGACACTTTGGGAGGCTGAAGTGGGTGTATCACCTGAAGTCAGGAGTTCGAGACCAGCTTGGCCAACATAATGAAACCTGTCTGTACTAAAAATACAAAAATTAGTCAGGTATGCTGGTGGGTGCCTATAGTCCTAGCTAGTTGGGTGGCTAAGACAGGAGAATCACTTGAACCTGGAAGGCGGAGGTTGCAGTGAGCCAAGATCACACCACTGCACTCCAGCCTGGGCAACAAAAGCTAAACTGTCCAAAAAACAAATAATAATAAAATAAAAAAAAAAAAGGGGAGGAAAGGAGCTAATATTCACTGGAGCATCACTCTGTGCTGGGTGTCTTGTACACAGAATCTTATTTAACTTCTAACTAACCTGGCGAGATAGACATTATATTAAATTAATTTAGAGATAATACCTTTCTGAGGTTCAGAAATATCACGTGTCTTGTTCATGGACACTAAGCAGGTATATACTGGAGCCAGGAGTTTGTCTTAGAGTTTCCTGAATACAATAGAATCCATCGCTGTTACTATAAGGTGGAGGCCTTCCCCTCTCAACCTCAAAGACCTTCACAACTAAGCAGGAATGTCAATGCATGACTTTGTGAGGTAGGTGGCAGAGAATATAAGTCATGTAGAGGTTGAACTAGAGGATGTGTATTTTGCCTAAAAGTATTCAAATTAAATAAACAAAACCTATTTGGCAGCTAAATAAACTCATCTCCTAGCCCTATCAGACATGCATGCCAAGAGTTTGAAACCTCTAAAATGTTGAGGATACAGCTATGCACAAGCATGAAAACAAGTCAAGTTATGCTTTGCCTTGAAAAAGTCAAGGAAACTGTGGATGTCAATAAATTTGGACCTTATTCCATTGTTTTCCTCAAAACTTAAGACTTCATTCTCTGATTGTCAAAGTTAAACTAGTTCTTACATCATTTATATATGCCTCATTCTCAGTACACTTAAAAAAAATCACTGTGTAGTTCCACAAACAAGATGGCAGTTGCACAGTAGGGAAGTTCAATCATATTTTTGACTCAAAATGCCATGATCTCTTCTATATATGTTATGGATTAGCTCTCTTCTTTTGGTTACTTTGTTCTCAAAGTGCTACTAAAGAATTTACAACTATAGAATCTTTTAATGCAATTTAGAGCAGAAACTATTAAGGTGGCAAAAACAGAATTAGGACAAAAAAATAAAACCCCACATCAAGTAATGGAGCAGTTAAGATGTTCTAATTAAAGTTATAATTGTAAATTAAGTGCATAAAGCTAACTTAAAATTTTTTCTCATCTGGGCATTTTTGGATCTGTGTTTCATTTTTTTTATACCTGATACTTAAATTTCCATGTCTTGATGAATCTATCTCAAATCCTAAATAAATTAACAAGGAGTTTTAAAAATGAAGCCTTTTAGAAATACCATAATCAAGATAATAATAAAGGCATTACTTTTATACAGGCTTTTCTGTGCTGGCTGTTACTTCAAAGTGCTATTCAAAATTCTTCTAAAACATAACTTCTCCTTTGATAAAGTAAATTTCAACACAACTCAGTAACTTTTCAGGTTATCCACAGTTTTCTTTCACGGCCCTTTATTATTTCTTTCAAACTCTTTTGCCCCCTCCTCACTTCGTTTTCTTCACTCTTAGTAAATAATTTTGCTGCACTGGGGCTTAAGAAAATAGAAACCTTTAGGCAGCCACTTTATTACCTTTCTTCCCTTCTACAGTTAAAAACACATAAACTGCCCCCAATCTTTCTCCACGTTTTAGAGGGGGAGGTGGCCTCTTTGCCTTCCAGCTGACTTGTTCTTGGCATTCTGTCTCCTCCTGCTTCTCCTTGCTGACTTCACACCTCACTTTTCCTGTCTCTCAAATTTTTGAATGCTCCATGTTTTCCACTGTTTTTGCTGGAGCCTAAAATCATGGCCTTGTATTCTTCATACAAAAAAGGAGTCATTGTCACATCTCCCTATCCACTTTGACACCATTCTTGTCACTCAGTCCCTTCACTCCAGTTCATATTTACCTTTCCTTTTTTTTTTCATACCACCAACCCACAAACATGCATTTGAGAGGTCATTTTAAAGGAAAGCAAAAACCAAACAAATAAGAATAACCAATGGCCTTTGCATCCTTCCAAGCCTTTCCCTATATACATGTGTATTATTTACAACTTATACTCATAGAATAAAATGATTCTGTATCCTGCCGTTTTTCACTGACTATAATGCCTGGTACATTGTGAGTACTCAATGAATATTAAATAGATGAATGCATATGTTAAAAAGATTATTTTTTTATATTATATCAGTTATCTACAGCCACAAAGGACTGTGTAGCAAACAACCACAAAACCTCTGTGACATGCAACAGTAAACCTTACAAGTCCATAGAGTTAGCCACTCTGAAATGGGTTCAATTGATCTCTCTGGGCTTTCTCTGGTGTTAGCCTTGGGCCATCTAGGCAAGTCTGCTGATCTTGCCTGGGCTGCTTCATGCGTCTGGGAGTTGCCTGGTAGTCAGGTGGTTTAGAATGGCCTCAGCTCAGACGACTGGGAAGACTTGGCTCCACTCCACTCTGCATCTCTCAGCTCCAGCAGGCTAGCCTTGAATTATTCTAATGGAGTGGCCAAAATGTTAATGTGAGAAAAGGTACAATTGGAAGAATACTTTTCAGGACTTCTTGTGTTATGCTAACTGACATCTCATTGTCCAAGATGAGGCCCATGTCTGAATGCAGAATCAAGGGGCAGGGAAATAGGTTTGCCTCTTTGTTGAGAGTAACTGCAAAGTCTTATGGCAAAGAAAGTGAATACAGGAAAGGATTAAAAAAATTGGGGTCATGAATACAATCAAGTTACTATACACATGATCTTCAGATTGATTATTTAAATCTGATTTGTGTCCATTATTATTTCCTTTTTTCAATATAATTTTTAGACAGAGTATTACTCTGTCACCCAGCCTGGAGTACAATGGTGTGATCTCTGCTCACTGCAACCTCTGCCTCCTGAGTTCAAGTGATTCTCCCTGCCTCAGCCTCCTGAGTAGCTGGGATTACAGGCTCCCACCACCATGCCTGGCTAATTTTAGTATTTTTAGTAGAGGCGGGGTTTCACCATGTTGGCCAGGCTGGTCTCAAACTCCTAACCTCAGGTTATCCGCCCACTTCGGCCTCCCAAAGTGATGCATTACAGGTGTGAACCATTGCGCCCAGCTGTTTTTCTTTTCTTTTCTTTTTTTTTTTTTTGAGACAGAATCCTGCTTTGCCACCCAGGATGAAGTACAGTGGCACAACCTCAGCTCACTGCAACCTCTGCCTACTGGCTTCTGGGTTTGAGTGCTTCTTATGCCTCAGCCTCTTGAGTAGCTGGGATTATAGGCACATGCCACCATCTGTGGTTAGTTTTTAATAGAGATGGGGTTTTGCCATGCTGGCCAAGCTGGTCTTAAACTCTTGGCCTCAAACTATCCACCCACGTCGGCCTCCCAAAGTGCTGAGATTACAGACGTGAGCCTGCACACTCTGACAGATTTGTGTCTATTATTATTTCCTAAACATTTCCCAATTAGTAGGGTTGCTTTAGTTTTCTCATTTTGGTAAAACATTTCTGCTATAAATAGGCCTAAGCACATCACTTTTTTTCTCTTATTCTTTTTTTGTTTCAGTAAGTGGTTGAAACCTGCCAGAGATTGTTTTTCACATATAGCAAGTTTGGAGGTTATGTGGTGGCCATTGGCACTGATTTAGTGATTCACTGATTTCAAGGCCAATATATCTACAGTATTTTTGGGCTTTCTCTTATGTTCAAGCGATGAATGCTATAGCTACAACTACCATTTTTTTTTTTTCCATTCAAAGCAGGGAAAAGGAAGCATGAAAAGTAAACCTAGCAGACTTACCCTTTCATTTCTTAACTGAAACTATGACATCTGACCACACCTCACCAGAAGATAGCACTGGAGGAAAGGATTGGGCTGGGGGATGAGCCAGTGACCTCACATGTCTGCCATATCTAAGATATAGTCCCAAGAGTGAACTGATCAGGTCCAGGTACATGTTGTTTTTCAAAAGGATTTTTTCCAGTTCATAATGCCATTAGCAGTAGCCCTTTATCACACTTTACCACACCTTCAACGACATTCTTTGAATACTAATGAGATTGAACATTTTCCATATGCTCCTTAATAACTTTTCCTGAAATATTTCCATTTATATTCTTCTTTTTCTTTTTAAATTATATTCTTCTACACTTAAAAAAAACTCTATAAAAAGATATTAACTCTCTTTGTCACATCTATTGCCTGTTTCAATTTTTCCTTTTAGTTTTGGAAATTCTAATTTTAGAGGTATTTAGAATTTTGTATACAGTTTTCTTATTTGGCTAATCATTCCACAGAGAGTTGGTTTCTAGAGGACTGCTGCTAGTCCATAAGACATTTTTGTCTGAAACAGAAAAAGCCATCTCTTCCATGAGACATTTTATTTCCATATGTTAGAAAATCGTCAAATCATAATTATTTTGTTAGAGCAAGTCACTTGACTACCATCTTTTAGAAATATTTCTTAATAAATACACAACTGTACAATTTTTGTATGTGGATGGTACCTCTGTAGATGTGTCATCTAAGGTTATGCGTGTAAACTTCCTTCACAGAGCACACATACCTAGTTCATAAAAAGTCAGAGAAGACTCATGCAAATGGTTAAGTTGCATGAAATGAATAAGTTGCACGAAAAGATTATTGAGAATTGGACTCTGTGGGAGACTAAAAATAAGACATAATTGACTTTGGAATCAATTAAAGTAATTAAAAAGGTATCTGTTCAAAGATTTCCTACTTTGAATTAAATAAAGATAAATGTGAGAGTATATTGCAGTTACTGACAGTAATAACAGCATATGGGGTTATCAAACTGAGTTTAAAAGGGAAACAAGTAATGTATGCCATTGATTTCTGTGTTTTAATCTAAAAGCTTTCTTCAGGTTAGGGTAAACTTTAACACTGCATTTATAAACTGTATATTTCAGTAAGCACTCTGAAGGTGTAAAAAACTGTATACTAAGCTTTTATCGTGATTGTTCATTAATAAGTTATGTTATTTTGGCAAATCACTTAATTTCTGTGAGCCTCTGTTTCTTCATCTGTAAAACAGAGACAATGATGTTGGGATTGTGTAGCTTATAAGGGTGTAATAACAATTATTTTTAAGGGATTTAATGAAGTCAAAAGGGCCTAAATCATTTAAATGGGCTCCAAATGGAAAGTATTATTCTTACAATACATTTAACTTTATAAGGTGTTAAATTTGCTTACTTGATTTTAAATAATTGAAGAAGAAAGAAGAAATATTTTGATTGAAGTTAAAAAGCAAGAATGTAAAATGAATTATAATCCTTCTGAATCTGATACATTGAAAGATCAGTCTGGCATGGTGGCATGATATGGTGAAGCAAGCTTGATATAAAAGAGAAAATAAATAAATATAAATTTATTTACCTAAACTTGTTGGCTAGTGAAGGATTTTTAATTCTACTGTAATTTTCTCAAGGGCAACCTGTATGTTTGTCAGTTACTTAAAAGGACAAAAAATGCGTTTTAGAAACATTTTAAAATTTGATTTTAGCAGAAATCACTTTAATAACTCTATATGCTGTGATGGGCTGGAATTACAGTATAGTTTTAGGTATTTTTCTTTTCCATCCTTTCTCAGTCATAAAAATGGGTCCAGGTTGTCCCAGCGTTCCATGGTTCACAGAGGAAGGAGACTAACATAATCAGGAATGGGGAAAAGTTGGTGAATGCCATCACTGGAGGAAAAAAGATTCGGCTATAACTGGAGATCCATAAGTAACTTACAGAATTTTGCTTTTAAAGGCTATTAGCATTATAAATGTATCAGTTGCTTTTAGTTGATGTACACTTAGAAGTTTTACTACAATTTTTGTTGGAGCAATAATAGTCATCACTATAGAGATAAACTCTAAGCTGACAAATGATTTGCTTAAAACAAGAGGATCTGATTTATTATCTAGTTCCAAACAACAGTGTGGTAATATTTTAGCTTTAGGAGTAGTATTGTTACAGTTTTATTGCTATGGTGTATTGTTTATAATCTTAGCTACCTTTTCCCCTTTCTCTCTATGCCTAACTATTCATCAACTTTTATATGTATAGTTAAAGATAGTAGAAGTCAACTTTCATGAAATTAAACTTAAATCCCTTAAATGTGTTACTGATACCTTTGCCCATGGCAAGATTTCAATATAGACAACTCAATATTAGGTAAACAGGACACTACATTAGAAAATTGAATTTTGTTATGAGTGAGCCAGGGATACTAAAAAATCCTCTGGTTTTTATTTTAGATGGGTTGGGATTTAAAAGAAAATTACTAAGTTTTACTGCGTCTTTGGAGTACTATTCTGACATTTCTAGTGATCTCCATAAACTTTCATTGCCCTATAACAGTTTATTAAGCTACAGAGTCTTCATAAATATGCAAACTAGCTTAATAATATTGTCTGCCATGATTGCTCATCAAATTGGTATTGAAAGGGCACCACCTAGTCGATAAAAATGTCTGGTGGTGGAATGGTCTGTGGCATTCCTAATCGCAATGTGTGGTTCCTGTAAGGGTGCTATAAACCGTTAAAAAAATAGAATCACATTATTTGTATGAGTGGAATGACTATTATGTTCATTAGGCTTGATAACTTTTGTGTAGCTACATTTCAGAAACCTACAAACAGTCCTTATGAAAGTAAATTTTCCTCCTGATAATTTTATTTCACTACACAGACATTTATTGTTTGGAAAATAAATTGTTGGTAAATTAAATGGACAAAAATTGGTCATAAGATGCATCAAGAAAAATACATGTTTATTGAGGAAACTGTAGAATGAAGAATTTATTCTGAATAGTCTACTTTCCCATAGGAAGCAAGTTTATATTAATAATTTAGAAACAAAGGTGTTTCATTAGTTTTTAAAAACTTTCATTTGAAATAATTATGGATTCAAAGAAATGTACCAAGAAGTCCTGCCAACATTCCACAAAACCACAGGGCAATATCAACATTAAGAACAGAACATTGGCAAAATCCAGAGTTTATTCGGAATTCACCAATTATACATGCATCACCGCTGGGTATGTGTGTGTAGCTCTATGTAATTTTGTCACATGTGTAGCTTTGTGTAACCATCACCACAATCAAGATACTCAGCTGAGCCATCGCTACACGACTCCCTGTGTCCTTCTTTAAGGCCATATCCATCTCCCTTCCTTTTCCTAACGACTGGCAATCACTAATTTGTTCTCCATTTCTATAATTATGTTATTTCATGATTGTTACAGAGTTGGAATCTTGCAATAAGAATCATTTTCAGATTTGCTTTCTTCATGCAGATTTTTTTTTTTAATTTTTACTTTAAGTAAAATTTTACATGGGATACATGTGCAGAACATGCAGGTTTGTTGCATAGTTATACATGTGCCATGGTGGTTTGTTGCATCTACCAACAACTCATCTAGGTTTTAAGACCCACATGCATAAAGTATTTCTCTGGGACAAATGCTCAAGAGTGTAATTGCTGGGTCATGTAATTAATGCGTTTGTAGTTTTGAAAGCAACTGAAGCAATTGTCAAACCATGCAGAGTGGTTGTAAAATCTTATATCCTACCAGCAATGTATGAGTGATCCAGTTTCTCTGCATTTTTGCCAGCATTTGGTGTTACCATCATTTTTAATTTTAGTTATTCTAATAGATGTGCAATAGTATCTTACTGTGGTTTTAATTTACGTTTCTCTACTGGTTAATATTGTTGAATGCATTAGGATTTTTTTTTAGACTTCACTTTTCTTTAAACATTTTAAGGTTTTTTTTTTTTTCTTTTCTTTTCTTTTTGATTGAGTCTCGCTCTGCTGCCCAGGCTGGAGTGCAGTGGCATGCTCTTGGCTCACTGCAACCTCCACCTCCCTGGTTCAATCAATTCCCCTGCCTCAGTCTCCTGAGTAGCTGGGATTACAGGCACAGGCCACCATGCCTGGCTATTTATTTATGTTTTTTTGCATTTTTAGTAGCGACTGGGTTTCATCATGTTGGCCAGACTGGTCTTGAGCTCCTGACCTCAAACGATCCACCCTCCTCAGCCTCTCAAAGGGCTGAGATTGCAGGCGTAAGCTACCACACCTTGCCAAAAATTTTAAGTTTATATTCAAGGGATTTCCAGCAAAATAGAACCAGTAGAATATCATATTACATATACACTCTCTGTCTCTCTCTGGCTCTCTCTCTCTCTCTCTCTCTCTCTCTCTCTCTCTCTCACACACACACACACACACACACACACACAGAGAGAGAGAGAGAAAGAGAAACAAAGAGATCCTTATTTTAAGGATCTGGCTTATGCAATTGTGGGAGCTGGCAAAGTGTGGGCTGGAGAGTGAGGTAAGAGTTGATGTTGCAGTCTTAAGTCTAAGACCTGAAAACTTAGGCAAAACCTCTTTGTGCAGTCTGAATGCAGAATTTTGTCTTCAGGAACTCTGTGTTTGCTCTTATGGTCTTCATCTGATTGGATGAGGCCCATCCACATTATGGAGGGTGAGCTGCTTTACTCAAAGTCAACTGATTTTAACTGTTTATTAAATCTAAACAAATATCTTTGCAGCAATATCAAGACTAATTTTTGACCAAACACTGATCACTGTTGTTTAGTCAACTTGACAGATAAAATTAACCATCACTGATACTTCTCATCAAATGTGTGTATTTGTTTTAAAATTATTTAATTTAATTTATTTCAAAAATTGTGGTAAAATACACATAACAAAATTCGTGATTTTAATCATTTTTAAGTGTGCAGTTCAGTAGCATTAAGTACATTCACATTATTGTGCAACCATAGCCATCATTCATCTTTAGACTTTTACATCTTGCAAAACCAAAACTCTGTATCCATTAAATAACGTCTCATTTTCCCCTCTCAACAGACTCTGGCAACCACCATTCTACTGTCTGTCTCCATGAATATCACTATTCCAGGTACTTATCATTTTGTGACTAGCTTATTCCTCTTAGGATAATGTCTAGATTGGTCCACACTATAGCATGTCTCAGAATTTCCTTCTGTTTTAAGGCTAAATAATATTCCATTATGTGTATATACCACACACATTTTGCCTGTCCATTCATCTACTGATGGACACTGAGTTGCTTTTACCGTGTGACTATTGTGAGTGATGTTGCTGTGAACATGTGTGTATGAATATCTGTTTGAGTCCTTGCTTTTAAGTCTCCGTGTATATACCCAGAAGTGGCATCACTGGATTATACAGTAGTTCTATATGTAATTTCTGAGGAACCATCATACTGTTTTCTACAATGGCTGTGCCATTTTACATTCCCACCAGTGATTCACAAGGGTTCCTACGCTTGTTATTTTCTCTTAAGAACTTTTTAGTTGAATTTGGTCATATAATAGAAGCATCTGGATTCATTAGCTAATTTGTTTGATAAATAGCACTTCTTGAAAAGCACATATAAAGATTGAATTTCAGTTTTGACTTTGCAGTATAGAGCTGGGCTACTCTGGCCAAGTCACTTCATGATTTTCTTAGTTATAAAACAGAAACAGTAATGTCCACATTGAGAAGGTTAAATGAGTTTTAAGTTGTAAGTTAGCATATAGATGCAAGGCACATTATTATTATTATTATTACTATTGTTATTATCATGTTCCCTGAAACACTCTTAGTTTAGTGCTTTGTCTTAATTTTTAGAAATGATAATACACAGCCTCTAACTTTAATCTTTCTTTTAATTTTCCTATCCAGTGTTTAATTACCTGCATAGTTTAGGAATTTGTCCTTTGATAATTTTATTAACTAATACGTAGTGATTTATAAATTTGTAAACACCATGTACCAAACTTCATTTTATTTTTGCCTTACAACAATTGCAGGAGTTATATCCATTGTTCTCTCAACATATAAATGAAGAAACCGACATTCAGATAAGAGAGCATCTTGTGTGTGTATGGGGATAGAGCCAGGCAGAGGCAGCCCCAGGCTGAGACAGCTCCTCTAACCCCTCAGCCTCAGCACATGCAGTTCCATATGTGCCATTTTCCAAAGAAGTAACTTTATCTCCTTGATCTTATTAAGTTTGTATTTTGGTTTTATTTATATGAATTGTCAGAAAAATTCCTAACAGTCCCTTATAGGACTCCGTATTTTACTTAACTAACTACTTTTCACAGAATTTTTGCCATATCTTAAAATAGTTAATGTTAAATTATTTATTGCTGTCAGTATACATCTCAGGAATCCACAAATTTTACTTTTAATGGCCACTGAATGTATAATTTTATAACATATACACTTATATATGTTGTTTGTAAAAATGTAAGGGGCAAAATCAATGTGTTTTAAAGGTCCAGCTTTTGATATAAAATGAAAGCAAAAGCAGAACAAACCAACTCCAGTAAAACAACCACTAGGATTACCACCACCACCCACAGCAGCTGCCAACTTTTTAGAATGTATGTGTGTGTCTGGGGGTGGTACAAGGGGAGTTGTTAAGTAGGCAAGAAAGTGCAATTTTACAGCCATTTTGAAAAGTCTAAGTTTGGTAGAAGTTCTTTCTATGACATTTTCTTGGGGCTAAAAGCTGACACTTCATCATTCTTGATTTGCAGGAGCCCTCAGGCCTCTTGCTTTCACATGTCTTTTATTTCATAGGATCAGCACAAACTCCCTTAACCTAACTTCCCAGAAAGAAAAGTTTTCTGTTTTTTGGTGAGAGTGTGGTGCTGTAGGTAAGTCCTGGGAATGTGATCTAACTGTCAAAAGCAAAAAATATCAGCTAAATACATTAGGAAACCAAAAGTCTATTTGGTTTTAGTAGAAGATTATAAGAGAAGTCCTGGGTACTATTTGTTGACTATGCCTTAAAATTGCATTCCATGGCTCTCTTCTTGTCTTTAACCCACTTGCTTCTCCAGCTCTGTTCTCTTTCTTAGTGTGTGGGGCACAGGTGCATGTGGTAGTAATGCAGTCAATTGGTAGTGACAGTTTTATCACTGAAGGAAGAAGCTTCTTCATTCTTTACATGGCCACAGGCAGTTACTATGACAAGTCATTCGTCTTGACAACGCAGACTGTTCTTCCCCCGTAGAAAATGAGAATATAAAGAATTAGCACAGGACAAGTGCATCTAAAGGGAAAAGTAACAAAAATGTCTGGGTTAGGTGGATCAGTTTCTTACTAAATACAACACAACATTATGAGTACAACTTTTCTAATTACACTTTCTCATTCCTTTTGTGTTTTTTTATTCTTTTATTTCTAACCTTTCACAGTGACCTTTCGTCTCTGTAAGTTTCTTCTAAAAAAATAGGAAAATTTTGTGGTTATATTTATTCATTGAAACAGAAAAATAAATGAAAAAGCAATTGGGCGTCTTTGACATAAACTGGTGAAGACTTTTACTTAATACCATAAGAACAATTTTGGCCCACTTATTGATGACATGTATTGTGTTATCAACTTAGTTTGCTATCAACTTGTATTCTACTGGTGGTTATGAATTATAAGCAGTGATGTAGATGCCTTTAAAATAACTTGATTGTCTTAGTTCAGTCTACTGTAACAAAAATTCCATAGAGTTGCTTAAGCAATAAATATTTAATTTTTACTCTTCTGGAATTTGGGGAGTTCAATATCAAGGTGTCAACATTTTCAGTGGTGGGGACCCCCCTTCCTTGTTCATAGACTGCTGTCTTTTGGATATAACCTCACATAATGAAAGGGGCAAAAATGCTTTCGTGGGCCTTTTTTTTTTTTTTTTTTAAGAAGAGCACCAATCTCATTCATGAAGGCTCCGCTCTCATCACCTGATAATCTCCCAAAGGTCCCTATCTCCTAATTCCATCATATTGGGGGTTAGGATTTCAACAAACAAATTTTGGAAGAACATAGTCTGTAACACTGATATTTAGTAGCATCAGCGACTGTTGGGAGGTGACTATAATCTGGCGATTTATAAAGTCCAATGTTTCTTCCAACCCAGAGGAAAAGCAATAGGTGAATGATCTCTTCAGCTGAAGACAGGAGAGTCTTAATAAAATATTTCATTAGTACTTTTTAAAGCTGCTATAAGAATGTGACTGCTAGATTTTTACAGACAAAAATGGAAGAACTGAAGTAGAAGTCAGGGTAGCTAGGCATAGTTCCTATTTAACTACCTGAGTGACCTTGGGGAATCATTCAGACTTTCTCTCTCCTTTTCATTTATAAGATGAGGCTAAAAATTCTTGCTCCACCAGTGTCTTAAGATTTTATTTTACAAAAGAATCATAAGAAAAAGCTACACTAAAAAATCACTGCTGAAGAACTTATTCAGGTAACCAAACACTACATGTTCCCCAAAAACTTATTGAAATAAAAAAAAAAGCTACAGAAATCAATTTGGAAATTAATTATAAAGTATCTTACTTGTACAAAATATAATATAATAATATTATTGAGAGGAAACTTGGTGAATCTACCTTTACTGTTACCAATGCTTAATAAGCTCAAGTGGCAGATTTATATTGCACATTAGAAGTTTATTTTGGGAAATATTCATTTCTTTAATAATGCTCAGGAAAGACAACGAGATATGTTCTAGAAATGAGTATGTTTGTAGTGGAAAAAGATTTATTTAGCTGAAAGTCTTTTGTACTTCAAAAATTAATGAAAATATTCCTTTTAGAAGTTATTTGTGAAAATATAAAAGGTCAAGATTTCTCTATTTTCTTTCTTTTATAAATGTTACTTTATTACAAAGCCCATTAAAACAATAAGAATTCTGAGACAAAACTTGCCCACAGAACCCTGATCAATATTTTTATGTTCAAGTTGTTTTACTAATCATTAGTGATACCCATTTAAAACTTTTACGTAGTATAGTAACAATACATATGTACACATGTATATACATATATCTTTGTAGTCCATATTTTTACTTAATATTATACTGTCTTTTCCATTTTATAATCTTTTTATTATTTTTACAACTTTTTCTTCTCTTCCTCAAGGTAACTAGTATAAGCAGCCTGGTACATATTACTTTATCTCTTCTCCATCATGAACCTCTGGAAACCACCAGATACAGATTTTACTCATGCTTTTAAAATTTTCATCATGTTCTGTAATAAGGAATGTATTCTATCACTTCCCTAGTGTTCACATTCAATGTTTCTCTCCTATATGCTCTACACGTTCAGTGACCTACTATGTGTCAGGTGCTATTTTAGGTTTTAGGAAACTTCTGGGGATGAAGCAAAATCCTAGCCCTCACTGGGTTTATGCTGTAGCCAGAGGAGACAGCCAGCAAACAGTAAACACAACCAAAGAATGGGATTATAGAATGTGTTTGAAAGTAAGTGCTATGAAGACTGAAATGAAATGGGGAACAGAATTTGGGACTCTCAAAGGCTGGAGTGAAGTTGAGTTGCAATTTTAATTTGAGTGGTTACGACAGGCCTCATTGATTAGGAGGAATTTGAGTAAAGGTTTGAGGAAGATGAGGGAAGTAGCTGGGAAGAGCATTCCAGGCAAAGGCAACAGCCAGTGCAAAAGATGTAAGGTGGAAGTGCGCATGGTGTATTTAGGGGCATCTAGGAGGCCAATGTGGCTGATGCATACTGCATAATGAGTAAAGTCAGAGAAGCAATAATACCAGTTCATGTAGGGATGCTAGGCCATTCAGGGTCTGTAGCTGTTTTGAGTGAAACACGATTTTCTGGGTTTTGAACAGAAGAATAAAATTATTTTTTCATTCAAAGCTGTTTTGGAGAATTAGTTACAAAGAGTTTTATTTTTCTATTTAATTGCTGCAGAATATTTCATAATACAATATATTACATTTGATTCATCCATAGCCCTAATGAATGTCTACACTTTTTAATTTTTGGCCACCACAGATCTTGCTAATAAGATAATGGTACGTATCTCCTTATACATGTGTCAGAGTTCCTTTAGGATGTAGTCTCAAAAGTGCAAACACTGGGTCATTTTGTGTCTGTTTTAAAGATCACTTTTCTAAAATTTTAAAATATATATATGTTTTTTAAGAGACAGGGTCCCACTATGTTGCCTAGGCTGACCTTGAACTCTTGGGCTCAAGCAATTCTCTCACTTCAAGTAGTTGGAACTCTAGGCATGTGTTAATACACTCGGGTTAAAGTTCTTATTAAGGTATTTCTCCTTTTCTCCCTAACAGATTTAGAGTTTTGTTTTCTCATTCCAGTATTCAATACCTTCAGAATTTGAGTGATAGTATGTGGTGGGGATCTAACATTAATATCTTTGTCATGGAAAGCTGAATGTCCCAATATGCTTTTTGAATAGTAAATGTGTGTGTGTGCGTATGTGCACATGGATATATAAATATAGTAGGGTGAATACAGGCCTCACACAGGTATTCACATCCTAACCCTTGGAACCCTTAAGCCTTATTTTATCTTATATGGCAAAATGAACTTTGAAAACATGACTAAGTGAAGGCCTTGAGTTGGAGAGACTATTCAGGTAGGCTCAGGGTAATCACAGGGCTTCTCATAAGAGGAATGTAGGAGGTAGCTATCAGGACAGAAGCAGAGGTCTTATTGACAGAAGGAACTGGTCATGAGCCAGAGAATGCAGGTAGTCTCCAGAAACTGGAAAAGGTAAAGAAATACACTCTGGAAGTTGGAAGAGAAACTCCAGTAGGAATGCAGCTTTGCTGACATCTTGATTTTAGGACTTTTGACCTCCAGAATTGTATTTGTGTTGTTCTAATAAATTTGTATTGTTCTAATCAACTAAATTTTTGGTAATTTGTTGCAGCAATAAAAAACTAATCTATCTATCTATCTATCTACTCATTAGAGTTTTTATTTTTGTAGAGGTGAAATTTCCAGAGCAAAGAGAGTGTGTATTTATAATGTTAATTAGTATTTCCAAATCACTTTCTAAAATTGATATAGCAATTCATACTTCCACTAAAATGTCATACACAGGAATTAGATATTAATATGTTCTTAATTTTTTTCTGGTGTGACAGATGAAAAATAGTACCTCAACTTAGTTTTAATTTGCATGTCCTTGATGGCTAGTGAAACTGAACATCTTTTCCAATGTTTACAGGTCATGTGAATTTCTTCTAATTGACTATTCCTAATGTTCGCCCATTTGTATTTTTTTTTACTAAGTTATCTTTTTCTTGTAAATTGGTAGAAATTCCTTGAACTTCATAGATAACCCTTAATGTATTATATGAGTTGCAAGTATTTTTTTCTGAATATTTCTCCTAATACTGTTTTTGATGTTTTTTCTAGAAATTATTTTGATTTTTATATAATCAAAAACACATTTTTTAAAATGATTTTTTGGTCTTCTATTCTGTTTCTACTTTGACATAGAAGAAACCCATTTATCTTTTTCTTTTTTTTCCAGAGATGATCTCACTCTATTGCCCAGGTTAGTGCAGTAGCATGATCCTAACTCACTGGAACCTCTAACTCTTGGACTGAAGTGATGCTCCTGTCTCAGTCTCCGAAGTGGCTAGGATTAGAGGCTCTCACCACCATGCTTGGCAAAGTTTTAATTTTTTTGTAGAAATGGGGTCTCACTATGATGTCCAAGCTGGTTGCAAACTCCTGGTCTCAAGTGATCCTCCCGCCTCAATCTTCCAAACTAATCTTATTTATATTAAGAATCATTCTTAGTTATAAAAAAGTAGGGGCAACGTTGCTGTTAGAGAAGTCTTTTGTTAATATAAACAGTAAACTTCTTTCATTATTTTCAGTCTCTCTCGATGTTCTATTCAGGTTTTGTAGTTGCGGGAGAGCATATCTGATTTTAAATGATTGTTCCTACAAGTGTCTGAGATCGATGTTAAAGTATTCTGAGGAACTTAAGACTATTGCTATTTTTCTTTACATACGAATAGAATCATCCATTTTTAGTGGCTTTGTTGGCCAAACTAGTCAGATGCTAGCCGGATTAGCTAGGAACACACAACATAAATTGGTCAGTTCAGTCTAACTATTGGTATAACGTTTTCACTAAACTAACTTGGTTTCTTTGGTTTGACACAACTAGTCAAGTCATTTGGAGCAATGAAATTGACCTACTTTGGGTAAAATTTGGTCTTACTGTATCTGTTGGGATATTTGGCTATGAAGCATGGAAGAATCTGAATAACTCTTTAATGCAAACACTGGTTGGTGTCTTTCTAAAGATAGTATTATCACTAGGATTGGATGAAGCCTCTGTTAAGAAAAAAATGTCTCTTGAACAAACAGTGGTCTAGAAATAGACTTAAACTGTGCTCAGTTGTGCTAACCACCAAATCTTTATGACATACATTTTCCAATTCACAGTGCTTTGATTTGGATTTAGATTCTGATTCAAATTACAGATAATACTGGATTACATCTGTTCCTTGTAGTTGTGGGAAGTTCACTTAACTGTTTTTTTAACCTCGGTTTCTTCAGCTTTAAAAAAAAATGTTATTACTTGATCTACCTACCCTGTCTTACAGGGTTAGTATAAAGATACAATGGAAGTGAATGCAAGATTGCTTTATAAAGAGTATTTACAAGAATCTTATTTGAGTTTTCTGAATTAATTATTTAACTGCTTTTTCTGCACAAAAATTTAAAATATGTTGGCTTTAGTTTTTCCTGCATTCCTCCCAAATTAGAATTCATTTTTAACATTTGTATGGAAAATAATCATTTTGAGTTAGCAGGATTTAGCATTTTCAAAAGACTAACAAAAATACATTAGAATGTGGAGTGGTGGTTTGTGTGCTGTCCCTAGAGAAACAGCTTTAGGACTCTGTTTTGGGGTCAACAGTTCTACTATATACAAAAGTGATAAATAATAAAAATTTAAATAACAGCTGGCACTCACTGATGACTTATCATAGACTAATTACTATTTAAATCACTTGCCATAAAGCAACCCATGAAATCTTGCAACAGCTCTATGGAGTAGATACTGTCATTACCCTCATTTTACAATTGGGAAACCTGAAGCACAGAGAGGTTAAGTAAAGTGCCAAAGATCACACAGCACTACAGTGGTAGAGCTAAGATTTGTAGGCAGGAAGTCTGGCTCTAGGCTTTGTGCTCTTAACCACTGTACCATACTTTGTTTTTTAAATTTATTTTCCTGTCTCCTTGTCAACTTTACTAGATCTGTTTCAATTTCTTTACCATTAGCAAAGAAACTTCTTGGTCAGCATTTTCAGGCAGTTTTTCTATTCAGCCATGGAAAGTAATTTGAAGTTCTTTCTGTGGCAATAGATGTGACGATTTGGCTGGATTTTGCCTTGCATAAGCTACGTGTGTAATTAAGGAATTTTTCAGATATAAGGGTTCTACGAGTAAGTAGAAGTCAGATTGTCATTGCCAGTACTTCAATGAAAAGACAATTAACTCCATTATAACCAATTTTGCTACTTTTATTTGGCTAAAAGAATGAGAGATATTAAAATAATTTTAATTGATTTCATTTCTGGTCAAGAACTAACAGTGGTAACACTTTAAGCCATTATTAGAGCACACTTTAATATTCTATTAAATATACTTTTTTTGTTGTTTGCTTTTTAAATGGAATCTCATTCTGTTGCACAGGCTGTAGTGCAATGGCGTGATCTTGGCTCACTGCAACCTCCGCTTCCCAGGTTCAAGTGATTCTCTTGCCTCAGCCTCCCAAGTAGCTGGCATTACAGGTGTGCACCATCATGCCCAGATAATTTATTTTTATTTTTGTATTTTTAGTAGAGACAGAGTTTCACCATGTCGGCCAGGCTGGTCTCAAACTCCTGACCTCCAGTGATCCACCCACCTTGGCCTCCCAAAACGCTGGGATTATAGGCATGAGCCACTGTGCCTGGCCTAAAGATACTTTTCCATGCTTTTGGTTTCTATTACACAATGCTGGTCAAGTTCATTAGAACCATTTAAAATAATACAATGGTGCATCCTATAAGCACTATAAATAACTCTTTTTTGGTCCTCGGTTCTTCAGATCTCTTTTTCTTTAAAATGTGTGTTTGGGTAAGGCAATATTCTCAAGAGGTTCTTTCACCCTGACAGAGCAATGAGACTGATGACTCATCACATATTTGTGCTTGGCCATCCATACATGCTGCATTCCCACATGCTTCAGCCAGCTGTAGTTTCTTCCAATCCTTTTTCTATGCAAAGGGAATTTCTCATAGCTATATATATTGTATTTTCCCCTTTCTCTCCTCTTTTACTTTAAAAATCTTTTAAAACAGTTTTAAACTTAAAATAAAAACTGCAACAATCAAATAATTTTTTCTTTCCTGAACCCTTTAGAGTAAGTTGCTGACACAATGCTTCACCATTCTAATATACTTTAGTTTGTATTCCCTCCAAGAAGGATATTCTGCTACACAACCATAATATAATCATCAAGTCAGGAAATAGACATTGATATATTACTCCCATCTGATCCTCTGACCCCATTCAAGGTTTTGCCAGTTGTCCTAATAATGTCCTTTATGACAGAGGATCTAGTTTAGAATGCTGTATTACATTTAGTTGTCATGATTTTTGCCTCCTTTCATCTGGAATCCTCAGTCTGTCCCTGACCTTGATACTTTGCAAGATTACATGCAGGCTGTGTTTTAGACTATCCCTCATTTGGACTTTTCTGATATTTATGAAAAAATTCAGATTATGCATTTTTGGTAAAAATATTGCAGAAGTACCTCTATGTTATTTTCATTGGATCCTGTCAAGTGTGACAAAACATCTGTTTGCTCCTATATTAATGATGTTAAATTTAATCATTCCCAAAACACCATTGAAGTGATGTTTGTCCAGTTTATCCACTGAAGAGTTGCTCTTTTTTTTCTTTATAGTTACTATGTATTTTGTGGTACTTTGAGGCTTTCTAAATATCCCATTCCTTACTAAATTTCACCCAGTAGTTTAACATTCATTGACATTTGACAGTTGTTAAAAATGATTTTTCTAATTCTATTATTTCTTCTCTGTTTATTAGTTGATATTCTATTGTAATAAAAAGCTTCCCCTTATCAATTAATTAAAGTATCTATTTACTTACATTAGTAGAGTCTCCTGGATTCCTGTTATTTAATGGGTTATAATCTATTTTTATCATTACGTATTTTGATGTCAAACTCAAACTGACCCAGATTTGGCCAGTGAAACTCCTTCAAGTTGGCTTCTTTGTTCTTTTAACATCTCTGTCATTTTTAGCCTTTTGTATTTTTTGGCATAGGATTTCAGAATTATGTTGTACTTTTACTGCTTCAGCTATTTCTCCAAGGGTTACTGTTTCCTTTTAGTGGAAAATGATATTTAGAAACCAAGATCTGGTGCCAAGTATACTCATCGCTTTTGAAGTGTCCCTGCTCACAGACCTTCTCAATGTGTGGAACTACGAAATGTGTATTTGTGAGTGAGAGAGAATATATATACACATATTTACAAGATTATTTACTTTTGTATCTATTAATATAATTGGAAACTGAATTATGCTAACACTTCCAATTCTAATCTAACTTTACAAAGTATATTCTAGTTTTGCCTTTCTATATTTGCAACTCTTTTCTCCAACAGTGAAAAACTTGGCTTTCATTATTCTCATTGTATGTTTTTTATTTAGCCAATCTTCCTACATATAATTGCTCCCCTGACTCATTGCAACTGTATAAATACATTTCTTACTCCACTCAAGCTCCAAACTTCTTAGTGGGCCTCTGCATTCACCTACAGGAGCATTCATCCACGCTCTACCAGGCCACATGACTGCCTACCTAACCACTTAGTCTTTGACCTTCTGAGTAGATGAATAGAGCTGTGCCTATCCCTACTCCACCTTTCTTGTCTCCCACTGCACCCCTGTTCTGGCCCACCTAGTTGTTTTTTAATTGAAATATTCAGGAAGAAAAGAAAGAAGGAAGGAAGTTAGGAAGGCAGGTAGGCAGGTAGTTATTACATTTTTTTGATATTCATACATTTTATTCCTAAGATACAGGAGTTATTACCACCTCTTACAGAGATTAGGACACAAAAAGATTTAGCCTTTGCTCAAATCTGTAGAACCAGTAGCCAGTGGGAGCACAAGATAAACTTAGGTTGTTCTAGATATCACCTCCAATGTCTTTTAAGTTAGGATTAACCACAATATCTAAATGGGAGTCTCCAGTTTTATCATTAGTGGTTCCTTTCTGGAAGTTCAACAGTAGCCCATGGGCCAAGGCAACCCTTCCTGAAGGATGGATATGCACTTCCAAGTGCCAGGAGTACCTCAGGAGCACTCACCTAGACTTTTCTCCCTCTAAGTCTCAACAACATAGCCAGGAGTGACATTCAGGAGGTTCAACAACTAGTAAGTCTAATGGATGGGCCAATAAGAGTGGATGTTGGATATAGTGTGGGGGAAGAATCTTGTAGCCCTGCAATGTGGCAGATTTTAGTCATTAGGAGGGTCAGGGGCTGACAGTATAGCAGTGGTAATACTTGTAGTCTTGAACAACGCTATTTACTAACCAGTATGGAACAATGTCAATATTTACATAATTAGTGTGCCTTTCGAGTGGTTGAATGGATGAAAATCAGGCAGACATCAATATGCATCTTTTCACTTGGCAAGAATGAGAAAGGAAAGAAATACACAAACTCTCCAAGAGGACACTGAGGGTAAAACCAATAAACTTGACACTGAAATGACAGGTTTGAAATATTAACTCGTATGGTTTCTGTTGCTCCTTGTTTCTTCTTATCTTAACTAGGAACCACCCATTACCTCTGTTAGAAATGTTATAACAGAAGCAGAGAGACCTCAGGGTCTCTGAGTGTAAAAAGAAATCCGGTTGAAAGTTTCTTCCTCCTAAGCCCAGATGAAGTTTTCCTGAATTAAAGAGAGAGTCAGAGAATTGGAGGGTAAATAACAAGAGATTAGATTCAGTGTGTTTATGAAAGATGAATTCTGTGCCCTTTGCCACCCCTCCTTAAACGCAGGGTAGAGAACAGAAGTTCAGATAAGACTGGGGAACCCTGAGAAGAGTTTTCCCTCATGCCTCTGTGATGGTGAGGCATAGAATAATTTTCTTGTTCCCAAAAGAAGCCCAGGAAAGATGAATAGCCTCAGACAGCCCCATTGAAATGCCTATAATAGCAACATCATTTTCGTGCTTCCGAGAGGGAATGGCAACAACTGATGCACAAAGCAATACATAAGGGAACAAGGGACAACTCAACAGTGACCACCATGGCACATGATAGGGAGGAAAATGTCTTAGGGGATGCCAAAGAGTATAGATGATGTCTCAGAAACAATGACTATTCCAGTGCCTTGTGGCAAACAATATATGCAATCTGCTAATTAAATGCAATCGCAAGGAAAATGGGGATGATCTCTGAACTCTCTTCTCTCTTTCTTTGGGGAATCAGGAATTTTAATAGCAATTGAGCTCAGTTACAGAAAAATAAAATTACATTTCTTTCACACCTAGGTTGGTGGGCTGCTATTCTTTCTCACTACACCTGGTACTAATCAATATAGATACATCAGGATTTTATGCTCTTCTTTCCAAGATGGCCCAGAGTAAACTGCCCGTGTGTGAAAGAGACAATTCTGACTCAGCAGTGCTAACAGCTCAAAGATATTCAATGCAGGAAGAAACTTTTGAACTCTACTATTTTGCAAGTGACAGTGACTTGGGAAAATATAATTATCCCAGACAGTTTTACTCACATATAGCATCTGTTTTGCAGTCAGTTCCTGCTGTTTGAATACACTTTAGCAGCAGGCTTGACTGAGGCACAAAGGAGTCAAGTAGCTTGACCGGGCCACACAGAGAGGTGGCTGCTCAGTCCACCTTGGGATCTGGGACCTCTATGGCATTCAATTATCTGCTATAAACACTGGGTCTTCCTGCCTTATGAATGCAGCTGCAGTCTTTCGCTGAAAAATTCGCATCCTTTCACGTAGAAGGCGTAATTAAGAATACAGCTGCAAATTGGCTCTTCTCAACAATTTTCCCTGCTGTCCCATAAAATGCGAAAAATGCGGGCCAGTACATTGATTAGACAGACTCTTAGGGTTGAATTGTGTGAAATCTACCCACTTCTGGCACTTTGCAGTAAGTTTTTGCTCTTCCACTGGAATTTAAGGAATGGAAAATAACAGTGCCTGGATGGTTCTTGGCTGGGCACTTCAGGGACATGGAGGGAAAGAATATAATCAGTGTGTATCATCATGTGACTATGTAATACATGCACATACACACACACACACACACACACACACACACTTTTTCTTGATGACAGAGAGTATATTCTTTTATGGGAAATATTGATCTATTTATCTTTTCTCTGAATTTTTTGAGTGAAGAACCTTTTAGACAGCTAGTCATTTATTTTCAGTCTGCCCATCTCTGTGAGATGAATAGGAAAAGAAAATCTAGGTGGGTGTACATTAGGAAAAAACTTCCTAAGGGTTTCTTGTTCCTATTTTAGCAATATTTTATTGTGTAGTGGATGTGCTACATACATTGAGATAAGATGTCCTGGGTTTAATTTCCAGAACCACCACGTAAGTTCTGAGCCCTTAAACAATTAACTTGAGTTCTAGAATCTTCTATTTCTTCATCTATGGAGTTGGAGTGATTAGTCATCTTATGTAGTTACGAACATCAGCATGGCAAATTTTTGTTGTCTGCTATCATGTTGGTCCATAGTATGGGATCAATAAATTGTATGATTACCCAAATCCTCATTGAGACATAAACAAGTCTGTCAAAGGGAAAGAGAGAAATCTAGCTTTATTTTCATTTAATTATCATTAGCAGTATGAGAAGAGACTAATGCAGTTTCATAGAACTGATTGAAAAAATTATCTTGGCTAAGAAATGGGTGAAGAAACAGGTTAGAATTAGAAAATGCTGGATTTATGTTTTATGTTTTAACACAAATATTATTATCATAATATTTGCGTGAAATAATTTTTATTAGAACAAGACCAGTAAAGTCAAGAAAAGAATGGAGAATGTTGCTTTAATGTAAGTTCTCTGAACAACCTCTATTCAGGGGAAAAAACCCAACAATAAAAACCCTTGTAACCTAATTCTAAAAGAAGAAGAGAGAAATGGTACTGTGGTGTCAATTTTTAAAGCATGCCACCTATGGAGGACAAGGTACAGGGAAGGCACCATAAAGATATAGGATATGTTTTCCTTGGTCTTTATTCACTTCACTCTGGTTCTTATCCAAATAATGAGCTCAAGAGAGTTCTTGGCAGTTTCACAGCAATCTTCCAGCTGAATTCTCCCACTCCCATTCTCTAGTTAGCTGCAGACAATGCACAGCTGCCTCCTCTGTGGAAGCATCCAGACAAATGACTGGGCCCCCATAGAATACGTGGCCCCATATTGTGGGATGAAACAACTGACAGTGACAGGATGCTTTGTCTTTACATGGTCCCCAAAAGCAGAGGAAAATGGCAAGGGTATAGCAACAACTTGCAATGGAGGGGAATTTACACTATTCCTCCTGGGCTGCTGCCCTACTTTAGCTCCTCGGGAAGATCCAGCAAGAAGAAAAGGCAAGATTCAGTGGTTTGCACAGGCACAGTTGATGCACCTATATCCTCCCTGCAGATGTAAAGTCAGATTTTAAACCCACAAAGGACATCTCAAATTGGAAAGTAATACATTCCATTAAGTGCTTCTCAGCTTTTCTGTACCCTTTCAATCACCCTCTCCAGTCCGCCTACCACATTTATTCATAAAGAAATGAGCTGCAGAAATAAAAAGACATGCATGTAAATAACATTCTTTGTAGAATAAAACAGATGTGTAAATCTCTGCTGGTACGTATTCTAATGAAAAAGATTAAATTAGTCCTAAGTATTCACCGTATATAGAAGAGGAGCGCTTTTAAGATGTGAAGAAGCACAGATTCCCTGTGGTTAAAAAGAAAAAAAAAGGCCTCTGGATTTGCGACGTCAAGGGCAGTGCTACTCCACAATTTAAGTCCCCACAAATGCCATTCAAAGCCACAGTACTTATACTGGAGACAGATGAGCACAGGACACTTGGACGGTAGGGGAGGCATTGTTTAACCTTTGTTCTTCACATCCCACGGGAGAGCAGACAACACCTCTATTTTCAATGTTTCTTCAGAATGATTTCCCGCTTGGAGGATTGACAGGTACTCTGATTATCTGCCTAAGGAAAACGAAGGGATAAACAGCTGAGAAATGAAGACTGACTTGAAAGGACTACATCAAAGAGTGTGTGTTACACTTGGATAAAGAAGAGTATAAAAAGGGGACAGGCAGAAAAATGTCAGATTAGCACCTAAATATATTTTGAAGAGAAACATAGCATTTTGCCAAAATGATCTTTACTTGAA
>NW_012116788.1:1380514-1386930 GCF_000951035.1 Colobus angolensis palliatus | reverse complement strand
TGGGGCAGGAAAAGGCAGATCAGCTTGTGGCTGTGAAGAAAGCACAGCTCTGGATGGAACATCCACTTGATCTCCAACCTTAAGGAATGCATTCATCCTTTCCCTGGTCCTGTGAACCCTAACAGTCTGCTGAGTTCATTTATGTATTTTTTCTTTGCAATTCTCTGCTCTCCCCATCTCTTCTACAGGGAACAGGGTATGTTGTCATTTTTGCTATGAGGATAATTTAGAATATCTGGGTAACATAAGGGATGAGCATCAAACCTCCAAAGAACTTGCTGTCAGATTCAGTGGTTTGTTTTTTTCAGCTATGCCAAAAAGAAAATGTCAGAAGGAAAGGAATTTTAAAGGTCTAAATGGTTACGTTGTCTTTTGTGTTTGAGACAATGCAAATAGACCCAATCACTCTCTGCTGTGTTTGTGTGTCTAAGGAGACTGACAGGTACACTCCACCCAGAGCAGAGCCCAGTGTAAGGCAGCTATTATTCACGGAGTGTGGTCATGTCTGTGTTCTCCTTGTGTATGCAAATATAATTTGCCAGCTCCCTTTGCTCAGAAAGAGCCTCTCTCTCCCCTACTCCCTTTGATTCTTCCTCACAGGGTTGTTCTACCCAACGTTATTGATGTTGTGTCTCAAGGGTCCTTAAAGCACATCTTCTTTCCTCCCATCTGCCCCTGCTCCACTCACCTCACCTGACTCCTGGCAAGGCCCTATTCTTCACGCTTGCCAAATTCAGCCCTGCTGGGTTGTAGGAAACATGGTGTTCAGCCTGGCTGTAATCCAGAAAGGTTAAAAGGGATTTCCTCGGGAAGGGGCAAGGGGGACAACACCTTGTTGATATCTGCATTCTATATCACGTTACAGATGATGGCTTGATGGCATGGAGAAAGTGAATAATATTGACTTCACCCCACCCTTTTAAGGCCATCATGCTCAAAGCCATGGGAGTCCTTATGGCATTTTCAGCAGGGAGCTAGAAATGATCTAGACATCTACATCAGGCTTCCCTCAGGGTATTGAATACCGAGGAATGAGCCCCAGATTTTCATCATATCACACTCATGATTGCCCCCTTCCTACACCTCCTGCTCTTACAGAAGGGAACATTGGAGAAAGCTAACTGCCGCAGATTTGACTGCTGGCCAGATCCTTGGCAGAGACATGTGCTGGATGGAGCCAAGCATTTCTGGCTTTAGAACCAGCAGAGTGGTTTTGTGTAGACTTGTGCAACCCAGGTGTCATGCTGTGGCTCCAATCAGAGGATATGCACATACCATCAGCAAGACCTCTGCAGCGTGCTGTCAGTTCCCAAGTACATTGCTCTCTGGAGTGTGGCCAAGGTCCACTGTGACAGTCCAAGTTGTGCTGGAGTTGCTGTAATATCCAAGCCATAACTGATGTGTTAGGAGCACCTTCAGTGTATAATGGTAGAAAATCACTTAAATGCCCTTAAGAAAACCAGGCAGCCTGCTGTGTGGGCTGTGCTCCACAAGCAAACACAGAATTGTCAGCAAATTCTTTCCTGAGATGTCACCATTGAAAATTTATGCTGCACATTAGGTCCTCCCTTGTTTGTAATGCTGACTATGAATGCAGGCACTTGATTTCTCCTCATTTTGCAGATGAGTTGGTTTGAAGACTGGAATTAAAACACGAATCGCTTATCAGATAGCAGCAATGAATGTGGCAGGAAGCCTGGAATCCGGACTTCATTTTCTTTCTCTGTCCCTTTCTTTCTCTTCTATTTTGCTTTTCAAAAGGTTGTTGTTTGTATGGTTCACCTTTATTAAATTGGTTCCTAAAATATTTTTGATATAAGCATGTAAATGATGTTTGGTAAGAAACATACATTGTAGCTATGTCAGTGCTAATAGAACTTTCGGCTATGACGCAAATATTCTGCATCTGTGCTGTCCAATTCAATAGCCAGTAGCCACATGGGGCTATTGAGCATTTGAAATTTGACTAATGTGACTTAGGAAGTGAATTTTTAATCTTATTTACTTTTAATTAAACTAAATTTAATTTTAAATAGCCACTTGCGACAACTGGCCACCATATTGAATGGTGCAGATTTATAGACCAACCCATTCATTTTACAGATGGGAAAGTGAGACCCAGGGAGGCTACTGGAATTTGCCCAAGAGCACATGCATGATTAGTAGTTGACTCAGGCCATCTAAAAGATTAGTCATCATCTTCTGACTCATAAAATAGTAAGTTCTGATATCTCAGAATAAGGTTTTAAGACTCTTTGCACCTTAAAAACGAAATGAAACAAGCAAAAACAAAAATGCTATTACATTTTGTGCCAGGTAAACTTTTTGCATAATTTTCTGTAAAAAAACAGGCCCCAAGAGGAAAATCGCACTGGCGAAAGCTGCCTGTTATTCCACATAAAACCCTAGAGTGGCGCTGTTGTATAACGTCTGATGCCTGCAAAAGCCAAATAAAAAACCCCAAACCAACGAAAAGCTACCTTGTTCTTCCTATTCCTGCTCTGTCCACCTCCAGCAGTTTATTCTTTTATGTTCAGATCTTTGAATATTTTACTTCGTAGAAGAAAGAGAAATACAAATCTTTCTGTAGGTCTACAAAAATAGATTTCCATGTGTAGGAGAGAGAAAGTCTGAAGTTTGGTTCTTGTTTTATAAGGCATTGAGGATACTATGGAGGTTAATCCCTTGAGGAAGTTTAAGCATATTTATCAGTTTTTCAATAGATAAGATTAAGGTGGCACAGAGACATAACTCATCAATACTCTGACTTCCTGCTCTCTGAGGACACATTCTTCAGTGACATCTCAGATCTCTTAAATTATGAGTCTTGGTCAGAATGTCTTTTTCCGAGAAAGGTTGGGGTAACACGATTTGTAGACTGCAGTAGGATAAGCACATTTGACACGTAATGTGTGGTTTCAGTCTAAGGCTTCTACAGACCTCACTAAAAGGCACATTAAGAATTTTTTTTGTGTGTAAGCAACCCAGCACTTTAGCATCTGGGGTCCCCCGATTCAGAGCCTCCCATCCTATTAGTGTTGTTCTCTCTCCTGGAGAGAACACTTCATGTAGACATTCAGTGATGCCACATGCCTTGTAATTCCCTTAAAAGTTAATGACTGTGTTAGAGTTAATTTTAATAAACGTTGATTAATTGCAGTTTGATTTGCGTTTTGAAGAACAAAGGCATCGCAAATACAAGTACTTGGCAGATTTTCTTAGTTGCTTTGAAGGTTTTCACAGCAGATGGCAGTGTTGCTCTGCAGATGCTACTGAGCCAGCCTGGTGGAGACAATGAAAATTCCTACATATGCTCTCCAGGCAGCGCTACAAGATCCGCACCCCCCAAATTAGAGCCTGGATACAGACCGAATGAAGAGTCCAAGCAGAATTCAAAAGAATCACTGAGACTGCTGTGAATTCAAAATATGGGGATTATTTGAACCTTCTTCTGTAATTTAATTCAATGAAGTCAGATTGAGTTCCTGACAAGTTCAGAATCACATACCTGAATAAAATGGTCAAAAATTTCAAACAAGGGTTGATTGTGTTTGTGAGTCGGGGGAGGCAGAGAAAAGGACAGAAAAGATGTGTGGATGATACTATAATATGCAGCATATAGATACACACATCTCATTAATTTACACTATCTACATTACATATAGATACCACAGTAAGTCAATGATTACTGCTACAAAGATAAAAATCTCTTGTTACAGGTACACAGAGAGGGAGTCAAACCGAATACTTTCCTTGTCCACAGAAGGAAGATAGGATTAGTAATCTTCTAAGGTCACTTCCAGCTCTGACTTTCCAGACGTTTGTGAATATTTTCATACATTGTGGTACTTCTACACCTTCAGCATTTGCGAAACAGACCATTGTCCTTCAAATCACACTAGCATGAGGGAAGCCATGGAGCTGGGTTACTCTCAAAGTCATATCTTTTTTGGCCTTTGGATGTTATTTAGCAAGACTTGTCCAAATTGCATGTGATAGTGACCAAAGCAATTAGGGAGATTGATTTAGCATGCATCATTTCATTCTCCACTCCCTACAGGGAGAGATGGAGGAGCCCATCAGGGTCCAAGATAACTAAATTTGATTTTGCCCCAATTAAGGCATTAACTTTGCAAGTTGTTTTGATGTTGTTATATTTAACTTAAACTTTATTATTTTAAAAATAAGTGTCTCAGAAAGAAGATTTTCAAAATTATTTTAAATGTACTTGTCCTTTCTCAAGGTCTTTCTGTCTCTTTTATGTTAGTTTATTGTTTGAAAAAAAAAAAAAAAAAACACTGGTAACTTTCCAAATTTGTTTTATGTTACTTTCTGAGTCTGTGTATCATGTATTAAGTCACATCAATCTGTTCATTAAGTTTAGGTTGTTTCATTACATTACAATTGTTTATATGTCATTTGAAGGCATTAAAATGCCACAGAATAATAACCTTGAACAAAAAAGCATGGCTGAAACAGCTCTGATATTTTCTAGGTATTGATTCCCTAATTAGATTAGAGTCCCTCTTTGACAGAATTCCAAGAAGGTAAAGGGCTAGGCCATGATTCACAACTGGTTGGGTCTGGTCCCAATGACCATAGTGATGCACATTCATTCAACAAACACTCATTAAGGGTCCACAGTGGGCCTGGCTCTCTGTGCTGTCAGTATTGCCCACGCAGCTATATGGTGAGTAGCAGGAAAGGCAGCCTGAGTTTTGGAGTCTGTTCCAATCTGCTTTCATGTCTGCCTCGGAGAAGGAAGAGCCATTAGAAATTACTGAGGAGAGCCGAAATGGGAGGTGGTATGAAAAAGGATGCTGAGGCCTTCCTCTCTGTGTGCCTGGAAGCAGTGTATGACTTCTAGGTGATAGGTCTGGACTTTATGGTAGTTTTTGGAGCAGCCTCAAAGACCCATGAACTCAGAGCTTGAAGGTAAAATCAGTTTTTCAGTGCTATAATGCCAGCAGATAGTTTCTGACAAGGTAGCTAATAGTTTTATAAAATTTTGAGAGATGCTGGGAGTGTTGTGATTCTTTTGCTGAAATGTTCACTACAGATTTTTATGCTACACTATGATTATGAAATGTCTACTACAGAAAATATTAATTGCTTGATTTTGCTTTCTTCCAGTTAAGTTCTCTACACTTCCGTGGTGAGAGTTCTTGCAGATAGGACAATCCAAGTTATCCCATAAGACTCAAGTGTCCTGCTGTGCGCTCCTGTTGACCTACATCATAGCTATCCCCTAGAAGTAAGCTGAGCCTTTTGCACTTTGAAAAAAATCTATCTATCTGTCTATCCATCCGTCTACCTAATCAAACATTTGCCATGTGTTAAGTGCTTGTAGATGCTTTACTTCATTTAATCTTCACAACACTGTAAAGTAGATACACTAGTGACACTTTATTGAGGATAAGAAAAGTTTCATCTCAGAGACAGGATTTAAATTCAATTCTGTGGAATTCTAACATGGATGTTCCTGCAGCCTCCAAATACAAGTATCCCCACAGGGACCTTTGGTACATGGGTGGGAGGTAGGCTGATCTGTTCTCCACATCTACTGAAGCATTGGTATTCATTTTATGAATGCAGCAGTGGAGGGATACCAAACTAGATAATAAGACTGTTCCTTCGCATCTCCATCCACCTTCATTTTATTAACATTTGTAAATCTGCTAATTTTCAGAGACTAGGGCACAGTATTGCAGACACCAGCATGTTTGAGAAGGAGCAGCAGCCCTGGATGTCTCACTTGTTCAAGATTTGGTTATCTTAACATTCTTATGATGCATGAACTTCCTTGTTCTTCAATTGTTAAAGAACACTGCTGGGCCATTGACATTTGGTTAATCCTTGAAGACAAAGACTGATCTTCTGAGTAAAGTCCTCATTGTAGAAAAAGTGAGGTAGCTAGATAGATGACATTTGAGCTTGACTATAATATGTCATATATGCAGTCTTAAAGAGGTTTCCAGGGCATTATTTTTTTTTAATTTAAAAATGAAAGTTTAAAGGTAAATTGCACTTAAAAGAGGAACAAATTAAATTTAGACAGAATCTTGGTAGTAGGGAAAATAAGAGTCAACCCAGGGTTTACTTTATAATTAGAAGTAGCAATTAAATAGAGATGAGCTTTGTAAGAATTACAGTGAACTAAAATGAAACTGTGCCTGAATGGGATCTGCTTACCTCTGCTCTTTATCTGATAACCGTGGAAGAACAGAGGAGCAAGAATAGTAAAGTTGTATTAACAATGGCTGGTGAATTCATACGTGTCTTCTAATATTCCATATATCCAGCCATGTTCTTTGATGTACAACAAATCTCATGATTGGCAAATAAAGTGCATTTGTTGAGTATCCTAAAAAGAATTTTTAAGTTACTCCACAAAACTTCAGTGATATACAAAATAT
>NW_012116788.1:1377728-1379162 GCF_000951035.1 Colobus angolensis palliatus | reverse complement strand
AAAACAAAAAAAACAAATAAAGCCATGCCAATCTCATCTTGTTTTCTGCGCAAGTTAGGTTTTGTCAAGAAAGGGTGTAACGCAACTAAGTCACAGTCCCCCTAGCAGCATTTGCGGTGGACGATGGAGGGGCCAGACTCGTCATACTCCTGCTTGATGATCCACATCTGCTGGAAGGTGGACAGGGAGGCCAGGATGGAGCCGCCGATCCACACAGAGTACCTGCGCTCAGGGGGAGCAATGATCTTGATCTTCATCGCGCTGGGCGCCAGGGCAGTAATCTCCTTCTGCATCCTGTGGGCAATGCCAGGGTACATGGTGGTGCCACCAGACAGCACTGTGTTGGCGTACAGGTCTTTACGGATGTCCACGTCACACTTCATGATGGAGTTGAAGGTAGTTTCGTGGATGCCACAGGACTCCATGCCCAGGAAGGAAGGCTGGAAGAGAGCCTCAGGGCAGCCGAACTGCTCGTTGCCAATGGTGATGACCTGGCCATCCTGGCAGCTCCTAGCTCTTCTCCAGGGGGGAGCTGGAAGCCATGTGGCCATCTCCTGCTGGAAGTCCAGGGCGACATAGCACAGCTTCTCCTTGCTGTCACACACGATTTCCCGCTCGGCCGTGGTGGTGAAGCTGTAGCCGCGCTCAGTGAGGATCTTCATGAGGTAGTCAGTCAGGTCCCGGCCAGCCAGGTCCAGACGCAGGATAGCGTGGGGGAGGGCATACCCCTCGTAGATGGGCACAGTGTGGGTGACCCCATCACCGGAGTCCATCACGATACCAGTGGTACGGCCAGAGGCATACAGGGACAGCACAGCCTGGATGGCCACATACATGGCTGGGGTGTTGAAGGTCTCAAACATGATCTGGGTCATCTTCTCGCGGTTGGCCTTGGGGTTCAGGGGGGCCTTGGTCAGCAGCACGGGGTGCTCCTCAAGAGCCACACGCAGCTCATTGTGGAAGGTGTGGTGCCAGATCTTCTCCACGTTGTCCCAGTTGGTGACGATGCCGTGCTGGATGGGTTACTTCAGGGTGAGGATGCCTCTCTTGCTCTGGGCCTCGTCGCCCACATATGAATCCTTCTGACCCATGCCCACCATCACGCCCTGGTGCCTGGGGTGCCCCACGATGGAGGGGAAGACGGCCCGGGGGGCATCGTGGCCCCCGAAGCCGGCCTTGCGCATGCCGGAGCTGTTGTCGACAACTAGTGGGGCGATATCATCATCCATGGTGAGCAGGCGGCGGGTGTGAAGGGGCGGCGGAGCGGCGAAGGCGAGGCTCTGTGCTCGCGGGGCGGACGCTGTCTCGGAGGTCGTGAGCTTGTTTTATGTTAAATGAAGTAATGCGAATCATGAATGGGACATTAATGAGGTCACTAGCATTTTTGGGAATAATGCATTATCAGTTGATGCAGGAATGATTATTTATGGTTGG
>NW_012116788.1:1373567-1376443 GCF_000951035.1 Colobus angolensis palliatus | reverse complement strand
TAACAAAGCTCTTTCTTCATCACTGGTTGTTGAGAATCACAGCCTTAGAGGACTCGAGCTCTGAAAACATTAATACTATTATTCATAGTATTCACAATTAAAAAATCTCTTTGGATTTTAAAATACATTGTTTTGAAATAACACAAAATTATTTCCAGATGGTTTGTTATTTCTCTGCTTCTCTGGTCCACAAGTACATTCTCTGTCCACCTGTTGGCTAATCTTAACCCTGCAATGTGATTCCCCAAAAGACTGGGACAGAACAGCAAGCAGCTTGCTGTTTCAGACTGACTGTGGCATCTTCTTTAGCTGCTGGGGCAGTTCAGAGTGGGCAATTCAGCAACAATCTAATCCATGTGGTTATCTGCTCTTTCTGTAACCAATAAGTGCTTTCTCCTTCTGTAGGAACCCATATTCAGGATACACTGGGGTTATTTCTTGATAATGAATCCCTGTTCCCCAACATGGCTAAGACTAGCGCCTCTCACATAGAAGTTAGTAGACAAGCGCAGGAAAACATAATTTAACATGCAGTTATCAGTGTTTTGTAATTTTTAGCTCAGTGCCTTGTAGTATGGACTGGAGAGATTCTTTGGATTGCTCTGTCAGATAGGATAAATCTTTCTGCTTGCAAAATGAGCAGTGGGCTTAAATGAACATCAGCAGTTTCAGAGCTAGTGCACCCAATTCCACACTTCTGCCTCTGTTACAGCTCCCATTGATTTTAATGATGATGTTCAAAGACTCACTCTGTCACACCTAGATGAGAACTGGCCCCATAAAATGTGCCTGAAGCTGGTGGGTTTTATCTGTAGTTATGGTAAGGCAATCACCTTAGGGGGAAGTACTTGTAATTGGCTTAACTCTTGCTGTTTGTGATTAATCATCTCTTCTGAAATAAGATGATTCAGTGTAGTCTGCCCAGTAATTCTGTAATCACATGGAAGGCTTGCTGGCTAGAGAACAAAAGTGAGTTTGAGTTTTTCATTCTTGCTTTCATTTTAAAAATAGTAAACTGTACAATTGTATTGAAGTATTCAAGGATGGTCTAACAAACACAGCATTTTGAGCTCATTATGTAATTTGCTCATACTAACATCAGAGCTTGCTTTTGGAACATTTCCCTTGCCGTGTTGTGGGTGATTTGTGATGGCTCCATTCTTATGGGGGTCATGCTATTCTCACCATTGGCATTTCAGTTTTTTAACCTGTAAAATAAGACAAGTGAAGTTCAAAATCTGTAAGGCCTCTTTTAGTTTTCAGCTTACCAAAAATCTTGTTTTAACTATTATTGAGTAACCATTAGTTAATACATCATGTGCTAAATGCTATGGAGAACATATATGCATGCATTTTTTTTATAGTTTAAAATCATTTATGGATCATATCAGGATTTTTTGCAAATGTCATCTCTTTGACTCCTCATTTAATCACTGGAGTTGACAGATGAGGAAAGTGGCTTCCTTGGGAATGGAGGAGCTCAGCTAGAAACCCAGGTCAAGGCTGACATCAAAGCATCTCTTTGAGTGATGCTCCAGGCTGCATTCAATTCTTAAGTTCTGGGCAATCCCTTTTAGGCAGGTACTTCCTGGACTCTTGCTTCTTCTGTCTCCTGTCCTACCTTCCAGCTACCTTCAGTCCCAAGGGGACCTATTTTCTCTGGTTGCCACTGGTTTCTCTGAGAAACAGCTTTTTCGTGGACCTTGCCTCTCTATGATGACTTCTAACTCCTCACCTGCTGCACCTGGGTCCCACAACCCTAAGAATCCTAGTAGCCTAAGAGTACAATCTCCATGCAGCCTCCTGGATACTCTGCAGACACATGACAGTCAGATACATGTTTTTAAAAGTGTCCCCTAGCTGCTGATTGGACTGTAAGTGAGCCAGAGGGACTCACTGGGAGACTTTGCGGAAGACCACATCATAAAGCTATAATATCTCTCCTTTTTCTCTTAACCATCACCCTAGAGGCACGCATTACGTGCCATTCAAATAGCTATGTCAAGACAAAAATGTAGCATTTTGTCGTTATATTTTTGAGCAGTCATAGATGCCTCAGAGATCCCTGATATTTTTTCTGTTCTCAAGTTTCACAAAATTCCTGAGGGTCTTGGATGAGGTGAGAAATGGGTTAATATACAATCGCTAAAAGTTAATGGCTAAAAATCACACACTTTCCCGTAAAACATATATAGACAGTCCCCCTCCCCACTTTAAATTAATATGAAAGGATGTGCAACATTGTTCGTAACTAAAGTAGTCAGACGGCAAAACTTCTCACCTTCTAGACAATGCTATCATTGACGATAGGCTAGATTATGTTGAGGCAACAAATAATCCCTAAATCTTACAGGCTCAGTACAACAAATTTTTTTTTTCTTGGCTTGAAGTTCTCTGCAGATCTGGAAAAACTCTCTGGGGTGACTATTCTTTATGCTGAAACATAATGAATCCATCATCTTGTAGAAGTATCATCTGGAAGATGCGGCTTCCTAAGACGGTGTGGCAGGGGAGAGTGGGGTAGAGTTGTGCACCATCTCTGAAATGCTTTGATCTGAAGTGACAAAGTCATTTTTGCTTATAAATATTGGCCAAAGCAGGTCACCTGGCTACAGCTAACTTCAAGAGATTGGGGAAATGTGATCCTCCCTGTATGTAAAAGGAGAAGAGAATTGAAAATATTGGCGAGCCATAGTAATATTTACAATTATCAAGTATTAAGAAGGTTGGCAGAGTTGTAAGGAAAGAGTCTTTGTACACTGATGGCACGTATGAATTGGCTCAATTTTATAGATGGTAATTTAAAACAATTAATAAAATATAAAATTGCTTGGGTCCAACAATTTCAGCTATATGACTCCGGCTAAACTTTATTG
>NW_012116788.1:1368021-1368487 GCF_000951035.1 Colobus angolensis palliatus | reverse complement strand
AGGCATGAGCCTTTTAGAAGTAGAAAGACATTTAGAATTAGTGTCAGCTAGTTTCAGAAGGTATAATGAGGAATCAGAGAGAGAAGGTATTCTTCAATTATCTAAAATGTGCCTGATTCAAATATCTATCATCAAGATATTTGAATTTAAACATTTCCTAGAAAAAGTAAACTTTAAAATTGGTTTTAGTTTGCTAAGAAAATTTATGTCAGGAAAATTTTTTGCTGTAGAGGCCCAGCTTGAGAGATCTGCAGAGGCATGTCTTTTTCTATTAAGTGCTGGACTTGCATGTATGTTCCTAATCAATTTAACCATGTATTAGGTCCTAAGTGGGAAAAATTTTAAAGAAATATACGTATGTTTACTGTACAACTGCTGCAGGTAAAAGAACAGCTGAGGTTGAAACTGAATTAATTAGAATAGATTTGGTTTAAACATAAAGCAAGACTACAGAACATTTGTTTAC
>NW_012116788.1:1363264-1364483 GCF_000951035.1 Colobus angolensis palliatus | reverse complement strand
TCTCTCTGCTTTGCTTCTACTGGATTCCCTCTTTCATTCTCCGCTTTCCAAAATCAGAATTTTGAGAAACCTCTTCACTGCTTCATCCTAATTCCTTCATCTCTGTTATAATGTCAAAAAGTCCTGAAAGACAACCTCTCTTGTACCACCCATGGCTGCCTCCTCTCCTCTCCAAAGCTGCTACCTCAATTCAGTCCTATGATATTGTTACCTTGAGTACTGGCTCCCACTACTCTGCTTCTCTTATTCACTGCTGGTAGTGATCTTCAATCTGTCTGCCTAACAGTGCTCAAATTGTACGACTTAGATGAAAATTAAGCTTATAAAAACTTTCCTGACTTTCATCCCCCCATTGTAAAGTTGAACACTCTTTCCCTTGTGACTCCACTGTACCATGCACATGCCTTCTCAGGGTACTTATACTCATATATAGTTACATGTATTTTTTTCTGCATTAGACTATAACCCACTATAAAGCAGGAATCATATTTATAAAAATATGACTTACTTGTTTTTGTATTTTGTATTTTTTCTGCCTGGAACATAGTTGATATACAATAAGTCATAAATGAACAAAGGGTTGGACTGATAATACTTAATCTTTTTGTTTAGTATTTTAAATATTTCCAATTTACTGTTTATACCTAATGCTATAAAGCATATCATAAATCTTTATTTGAATTTTGCATTCTTTCCTGAAATAAGAATAATCTTCAGAAGTGAAATTACAGGGATAAACAGCATAAACATTTTAAAGATTCCTGATACATATTGCCCAAATACATATCAGAATATTTCCTGATGTTTCTAATAGTCCAACATAAATTTTTATAATTTTTTGTTTTTAAAACAGTAACAGTGAAATCACAGATTCCTTGCAGTTTTCCTATAGGAGAGTTATTTTAAGGTTGGATATGTTCAGTTTCTATTTGTAAACTCACACAGCAACATGCTGAAGTTAGTAATATTAAATTACCTTTTATCTTCCAATGTCATTGAAAGTGTAGAAGATAGCATTTAATATAAGCCAAATAGGCAATGTATAAAAGCTTTAGGGTTTTTTTCTTTCCAATGTACAAAAGCTTTAGGGTTTTTTTTCTTTCTTTTCTTTTTATCACAATCTAATAAATTCCTAGTGGACTTTTGATTATTAAGACACAGTGCAAGGCCTGCCTTTTCAACCTTCCTTTCTGAATAGACTATTGATTCAACTAAATTG
>NW_012116788.1:1351119-1357689 GCF_000951035.1 Colobus angolensis palliatus | reverse complement strand
ACATCTTCAATTCTCTCTTTAAAACATAGTTTTCTTTCTGATTAAAAAAACATAAAAATCTCAATTTTCTCTGTGATATTTGCCTATAAAATTCCATGGAATGCAAATCCATTTAGTCTAATCCACTATTTACTAACAAATTCTAGGCATCATGAGATTTCAAAGGGCATTGTGATAAAATTCCCTCTTTGGATATCCTTAATCAACCTGAGTTGGTAATTTTTCCTTTGACTTTCCTCTTTGCAGCTTTTTCCTTACTTAATTGAGTCATTCATATAAAAATGCATCAAATTTTCAAGCTCTGTCATAATATGAATAAGTAGAATAGTCTTTCTGACAGTTTAAAAAGTTATATAAGATGAAACTTGCTCAGAACCAATATAGTATTTTATTAGGCTTAGATTTTTTTTTCTCTGTTTGTTGCTACCATTTCATTTTGGTTTTAATCAGAGTTATGTTGGCTCACATAACATATGCCATTCCAAGTACCTGAAGTCAAAAATGGTAATTTATCAGTAGGCAATGAGAGAAGCTCGTGAAACTAAAGGGGCACAAGTACAGCTGAGCCTCACTGAAGTACTGAAATCAGGAACTGCAACTATATTGAGTACCAAGGCAATCCTCCCACATCTCCTTTTCTCCGTGTACCTGGTGTCAAATGTAAAACCCTTTACCCACCCAAGGTACTTGATATAAGACCTTGAGCTCCAGTGTCAAATTTTTATTGAGGCATTCTGACAAAATCAGTTTGGATCCACTTTGTACCCCTGAGCTAATCAAGTCTAGGAGAGTGCTGACGTCTGGCAGTGGCTTCTCAAAGTGTGGCTTTTGGATGAGCAGCATCAGCAGCATCAGGGAATTTGTTAGAAATGCAATTTCTTGAGCCTTACCCCAGATCTTCTGAATAAAAATTATGGAGTTGGGGCCCAGGAATCTGAGTTTTAATAAGCTCATCAGGTAGATCTGAGGCACACTAAACTTGGGAAACTCTGAAGGGTGACCAGCCCATCTGGGTTTCCTTTCTGGTTTTAGCACTTTTAAGTCTGGCATCCCAGGAAACCTCTGAGCCCAGAAAAAACAAAGATAGCTGATGACTTTTCCTGGGTTTACTTTCTACACAGTAGGGCCTGTGGGAGCAGCTGTTCAGATAAGGGTACCTGGAAGCTTCTCTCAGAAGGGGATGTAAGAGTGGTGGAAAAATAATTATAAATTGGTATTTTAAAGAAACTCCTCTATTTTTAATTATATTTGAGCAACTCCCTAATTTAACTGTAAAAAATATGTTACTAAAACAACCGTCTCTAAGGTATGCTAGCATTCCTAGTGTATATCCTCAACTTTTGACTTTCATGGTTTTAAAACATGATGAGCAACCCAAAGTTAGGTTTATCAAAGCACCCTACAGACTGTTAAACTTCCTGGGCTGCCTTGTGTTTGCTAACTCCAAGAATTAAAAGGGGAAACTGACCAAATAAATCACAATAACAGAGATCTATTGTGATTTTTTTCCCACACATTTTCTATTCATAGAAGCTACAGCTTCTTTTATTTTGAAAACACAAGGTCAAAGCAATATATTTATAAATAAATTTTAATTTATGAGAACCAGAATTTCATATTACAGAGCTTAAGCAAGTCAGGGAAGTACTTTGTTGCCATGGATAGTCAAAGGCATTCCATTATTGAACTCACTCCGGAGATGGTTATGTTTCATTGTTTGTTCTTTCCAGAACTCTGAGACTCAAGGGAGTTATCATTCTACATTAAATCAAAAACCTCTAAACACCTTCATTGTAATGAAAAAATCTTTCACAATGGACAGTTTGAAAGATGTAAAAGTTATTCTCTGTCACTGAGATTTTATGGGGAAAGCTGGTTCTCAGCACTACCTTTCTAAGCTTTCCAGTAAATCAACACTATTGAAAACCTTTGAAAGTGTCAGTGTGGCATAGAAAGTATCCCCATAGAAAATTATGACTTTTTTTTGCTTTTCTATTGCTTCAAGAACACTTTACGATATTGCCAACGCCTGCCACTCCTCTGAACCCTACAGCAGATGTGAACAGAATCATATATCGGAAAACATGACAGCTGTGCATTCATAAGAAATTCTCATCGAACAAAATGCATTAACACTTTCTAGCTGCATTGTGATTAATAGTAAATCACCAGGAATCACATTCTGTGAGATTTTAAAGAAACTTAAAATCTCCTGATTTAAAAGACTTAAAGCTGAGCAGCTCTGGGGATTTACAGAGTTTTCAAATTTGCCAATATTGGAAATGCTATTATTCTATAAAGTCTTAATTAAGCAAAATAAATGGCACCTTTTACCTTTCCAGAGGGAAACTTTAACTTCTAGAAGGAAAGTATTATGTAAGATATAAAACTTGCTTTAACTTTCCATTCAATTGAAGAAGCTATTTAATGACATGCTACGGTTTGATTATTTTGTTAATAAAAGAGCCCATTGATGAGGGCTGATTTATCATTGTCTGACTTATGAATTAACCCTGGATTAAATAAAAATTGGTAGGAAAACCTATATCAACTTATGGAATAATTTTCCACAAACCCCTTTAAGTAAAATATTAAAGTGTTTGAACATTTCTGAACCTGGGACAGTTAAACTTCCCAGAGGGAAGCTAATCCCATATTTCTTAAGTGTTTTAATTGTGCACTTGATTCTAAGTAAAGACCTGAGAGAAACTTTCTACTTTGTCGTTAAATTATTGACTTGAAAGAGTATCTAGACAAGTAGGTCCACCATTTTTATTTTACACACGAGAAAACTGAAGCCATGACTTGGCCAAGGTTATAAAGTGGAAGATACTTATTTCAGGTGGAAAACACTGATGGTTAAATTTGATCAAAATGAAAATACCATATGTGAATTTCCTTCAAATTGTGGCCTATTGTTTGGAAAATGAAAATTTAACCTGAGAAAAAACAACTTTAGAATTTAATGGTGTGATACGTATACATTCAATAGTTTCATATCAGGTATGTGTAAAATAGAACTCAACAAAGTAGAATTTCTTTTCTAATAAATTATTTTCCTCTTTGAATCTTCGTTATTGCTCATCAGAAGATAAAGTTTTTTATTTGTATATATTCCAATCACTTCCAGTTTAAAACTTAGTTTTTCTTAGGTCCCTCAGATTCAAGTACTTTTTTTAAGTCTGATTTGGGTATAATTGGCTCAGTCATTGTTTTGTTTCCAACACTGTTTAGTTGAAAGGTCTCCCCCTGCCTCTTTCCTCCTACCTCCTTCTCTCTGTGTGTATCTCTGAGCTTCTTTTCCTCCTTCCTCATTCTCCCATAACATTAATGATATCTATAGTAAGGGTCCTGCAGTGGAGAATTGGGCTAGATATGCTTGTCCAAATCTTGACTTGATTTTGGGGACAGACCATATGTTACCACCAGTGTCTTAGAAGTCAAGTCTTTTGGTTACTCTGTTCATTAGTCACATTAGTTAATTATGGAATGTCTCACTGCTCTTGTTCTTTATGCTTCTAGAAAAACATCCATACCACAGCCAATGTTTATGATTCTTTTGTAATCTTGTGGGGTTGAGTACTTCTATCATTCACACTCCCTGTTACCTTCTGAAGAGGATTTTCTGAACACACACGCACACACACGCACACCCTGCTGAATCCTTTTCACTCTTGAAAGAGAGAGATACCAGAACCAGACAGTGCAGAGATACTTTATTTTCTTAACTCTCTCTGTTTAACTATGTCACCCTGCCATTAATCTAGGATTCTCCTTTCTTAGTGTCCAGTACCAAAGGGCATCTGTGGGTGCTGTTCCTTAGCCAAATCCTATAGGAACAAAGAGGCCAGTGAAATTTCCAAACACTTGGTCTTCAGGTCTCTGAAGTTTCATGCTAGACTAGTTGACTGTCACCCTATATTGGGTGAGGACAAGCACCTTCCTTGTCCAAACTCCAGGCTCAAACATCCATTTATCTGCAAATCCTCAAAGACTGGCAAAGGCTAAAAGATTAGTACTGATTTATTTACATCTTTCCTGGATTTAGGGGCTAACACCAAATGGTAAAGTCCTATTTGAACTTAGGTATTTTGGAGTAAGTTTTATTGCTATTATCATTTTTGTTTTGTAGAAAGCAGTTTCTACAGTGATCTATGCCCTTTTAGTTTTGCCGCCAGAGGAAAGGAGAACTCAGTAGGGAGCCCAAGAAAATAAAAAATAAGATTTTTACTGATATTTTATCTTCCCATTTTCCTGCAGCTTTGGATAACCTAGTATGTATCGGTAGAGAAACAGTAACCATTTTAGACAATTGTAAAGACTTTATGGTTTGCATACTTAATACCAGTCATTGATCAAGCAGTTTGGAAGCCAATGGAAAGAATGTAGAAATTTTCACTTTATTTCATGTAATACTTTAAAAGGTAAAAAATAGGTATGTTTAGACATCTGGGAGCATTTTTAAAACACTAGCAAAAACAACGTTAGAATTGGATCATGCCTGTCTACATCTCTTTTATGCTGCTATAACAGAAAGCCACAGACAGCATCTTTTATAATTAACAGAAAATTATTTGGCTCACAGTTTGGGAGGCTGGGCAGTCCAAGAGCACTTTGCTATTATCTGGCAAGGCTTTTCATGCTGTGTCATCCCATGGTGAAAAGAGGACAAGAGAGGGCAAGAGCAAGAAAGCAAGAGGGGGCCAAACTAGCTTTTATAACAAACCCACTCTTGCAATAGCAAACCTACTCTTGAGTTAACAACATTAATTCATTCATGGGGTCAGAGACCTTATGACCTAATCATTTCTCAATAGGCCTCACCTACCAACACTGTTGCATTGGGGATTAAGTTGACAACACATGAACTTTGAGGGAGACATTCAAACCATGGCAATACCTCAATGAAAGGTTGGCTGGCTGAGCAGAATGATGCCTTTTACAAATCACAGCTACATTTAGTGAGCATTTATTATTGGACAAGCACTGTCCTTAGTATTTCATGCTTATTAAATGATTTAATCCTCCAACTCTGTATGGTAGCTTTACTATTAAATGTAGAGGACTACGTGCTCGCAAACGAGACGTCCTGCTCTTGCAAACGAAGCAGGGCATTCCCGATAAGTCCTGCTCTTGAAAATGAAGCAGGGTGTTTCTTCCCTATTTGCAGGGAGGACAAAGGAGCCAGCTGCAAACAGCAGACCCTGGGGGCTTGTTTATGTGTAAACATCTTGAAAATCCAGAAAGTCGGGAAAGGTCAGAAAAACAACATTGTGTCTTGTGACTTGGTAACATTCTACAAACAACTGTACAAAATAAAGTGGAGCATGTCGTTCGAGGCTGCCACCATGTTTGTCTTGTCTTGTGTTGTCTTGTGTGTTCATTCCTTTGTTTAGGAAACACGCGGACCCCAACATCTGGCACAGTGAGCAGAGTCCGTGGCTCCACAAGAGCAAGGAACCGGAGGGGGAACACCCCAGGCAGGTGTGGGGAGACCGTGGGCAGGTAAATAAATAAGAAGGGGGACTCACGGGAAAATTAAGAGGAATTCCACCTCTCTGGCCTCTGAATATTTGCAGGTACTCCAGGGACTGTTGATGTCTATAGGAGTAGAAGACAGTTGAGGAACATAAGACGTTGAAGCGATTGTTTGCCCATGTTGAACAACATTATTATTGGTTTCAATATCAAAGCAAAGTGCAATTAAATCGAAAGGAATGGTTACAAGTTGTTAAAGTCCTGCGTCAAGCTCATCAGCGAGGGCAAACGATGCCTCTGACTTTGTGGACTTTGTGTAGTTCCATTACTCAGGCATTAGAGTTACTTGAAACTGACTCAGAGCCTGGCGATACTGCCACAGGAGGTGAGACATCTGAAGCTTTAGAGAGGAATGATCGCAGAGAGAAACATATTTACACCCCGGTTGCTGAGGACAAGGAATTGGAAGAAGAGCTAATGCCTCCTTCATCTGAAGGAAATTCTGATTTGTAGCGTATTTTAGAGTTGTTGCAACAGTTGTTAAAACGGCTAGGTGTCACTGCTCCTGCTTCTCCTATCTCTCTTCCCTGTTAAAAAGATTTCCCTTTGCCTCCACCTCCAACCTCTTTGTCTATGTCACGTCAGGTTTCCTCTGTGCCTTTTCCTCCTGTAGGAGAAAAGAAGGAATCGAAGGAAAAGGATGATTTTGAGGCATTAAATTTATTCCCAATAACACGGGCTGCTTTCGGCCCCAATGCTCAGTTCCAAAACGGTGGCCAGAATGTGACTTTTACAGCCCTACAATTTAAATTTTTGATTATGGACCTCAGTCACCATTTGCTCTTGGCCTTCTCAATTCCTTCTCTTCAGAACATATGATGATTCCTATTGACTGGGAAATGTTGGGACAGGCTGTCCTTGATCATTCACAATGGCTTCAATTAAAAAGTTGGTGGTGGGAGGAAGCAAGAGTACAAGCTAGAAAAAATGCTACCTGAAATCCCCCAGGACCTACTGAAGAGCAGCTTACAGGTTCAGGACAATATGCCACTCTTAATGCTCAGGCAGGCCTAGATGATATTGCTCTCACTC
>NW_012116788.1:1350381-1350942 GCF_000951035.1 Colobus angolensis palliatus | reverse complement strand
TGATTTAGATGAATACATTCAGGCTTGTGCAGGTGTTGGAGGAGCTATTTACAATGCTCAATTGTTTGCTGGGGCACTTTCTAAGGCTTTAAAAGACAATTCTAAACAAGGTATATGCTATCAATGTGGGAAACCTGGTCATTTTAAAAAGGAATGCTGGAAAAAATTAGGCCCTTCTGCTCTAAAAGAAAAAAGATTACCATCTGATATGTGTAAACAATGTGGCAAGGGTCGACATTGGACCAATGAATGCCGTTCAAAAACTGATAGAAGTAGGAACGTATTGTCACCCCTCTTGGGAAATGGGAGCCGGGGCCTGCACGCTTGGGGCCCCAACAACTACAATTCATGCCTACCCCAGTACCCAGTGAGCAGTGGCTTACAACATCAAGGAATGACCTTGAGTCTTCTTTAAAGACATCTTACCCTACCCCAGTTTCTCAGCTTTATGCTGCCACTAAGCAGGGTGCTGCTGCTGACCTAGCTATTGTCCAGCCTTATACTTTATCTCCTAATGGAGGAATATATAAGTTGGCTACTGGAGTGTGTGGTCCTTTGCCA
>NW_012116788.1:1345625-1348332 GCF_000951035.1 Colobus angolensis palliatus | reverse complement strand
AGATAATAATATTCTAGAGTGGCTGTTTTTGGCTAACAAAGCCATTAAAAAAATTCACCTCTATTGAAAACCATGAACGTTGGCAAGTGGCTTGCGCTGAGTATACTAGTTCTTTTTCTCAGCATTATTCTAGTAATAAATTATTTGCTTTTCTGCAATAATATTCTTTACTGTCATATAATCCTATCTCTTACACTCCAGTTAAAGGTCCCACCATTTTTACTGATGCTTCAAGCAATGGAAAGGCTGGATACTGGACTTTAGACAATTCAAAAATTTCTCACTATCCATTTGAATCAGTACAACAAGGAGAACTTTTGCCATTCTTATGGTTCTATAAGATTGGCCTCAAACCCCTTGTAATATAGTTAGTGATTCCCAATATGCTGTATATGTAACTAAATATATTACTTGCTTTGCAGTTATGGGAGTCCCTGTTAAATTAAAAACTGATAATGCCCCTACTTATTGCTCTCTCAAATTGGCTCCCTTCCTCTCTTTATACCATATTCATCATTCCACTGGTATTCCATTTAACAGTCAAGGTCAAGCAATTGTTAAAAGAGCCAATGCTACCCTAAAATTACAACTTTTAAAACAAATAGGGGGAGATGGGCGAGATTCCCCAAAACATCAAATTCTGAAAGCCCTTTTTACTTTAAATTTTCTCAACAATTGGCATCAATTACAGCAGTCTGCAGAGGTGAAACATTTTCAAAAGCCTTTAGAAAAGCTGTAAAACAGTAATCTGTGGGTATATTATCCTTCATTACAAAGGAAATATTTAAAAGGAAAAGTTTTACAATAGGGCCAAGGCTATGCTCTTGTCTGTACAGGTGCCGGAGACGAGTGGTTTCCATCTTGATGGTTGAAACAGTGCCATGGCAAAGAGGAGCCGATCCAAAGAGTTCCTCAAGAAATTTCAGGAGCTGAATCTGAGCGCTGAGAGAACATTCACCTTCGGAACTCGACGTGCAGAGCCCCCGACATGGGGTCAACTGAAAAAGCTTACTCAGGAAGCTGAAGGGGTTGTTCAAAAAGCTGGGCAGCCCAAAACCCCACTGACTTTATTCCTGGATATGCTGGCCATAGTACATTGTCAGGTAATGGCTGGAGAATTTACATACTGGGCTTATATTCCTCTTCCACCCTTATATCAAGATGTGGCCTGGGGAGACAGAGAAGTCCCAGTATTTACTAATGATACTGCTTGGATGCCATTACCTTTTTAAAACCAGGATCCTGAATTAGACACTGGCACAGTAAATAGTTCATATCAATTTGGGGTTGAAGGGCTACCTATATGTCTTGGGAGTAGCCCACATTGTCTGCATCTTTCTCATGAGGCTTGTGCTGTTTGCTATAACCATAGTCATATCTCTGCCTTTACTATGATTATTGTGGCTCAAACTTTTAATTATAATCATACTGCAGTACTTAATGAAACTCTGCCAACTACATTATCTTTATGCCCTATCCCTGATGTGTCTGGAGGTGTTTCCCAATTAGAGTGGACTAGCTGTAGAGGTAGTGGGCCGTGATTATTATTAGAAGTAAAAGGAAAAAGTTGTAATTACCTTATCACAGATTGGAGTGTACATGGAGATTTTCAAACTAAATTTAGTCATAACAACCTATGTTGGCATAAAGGTAATCACAGCATTGCTGTGGATGGCAATGAAACTATTATTTGGCATGATGGTGCTCTATCACCCCCTCTGTCACATTTGGCTAATACTTCACAAATACAAAGTCATATTTGGAAGTCGCTAGTTGCTGGTAAACCAATGTTCACTTTCATGGGAAACATGTCCTTAAATCTTACTAATATTGCTAACCCTTTCCATATATCTTTGCATCAAAATAGTTCTAGATATGTTATTGCATGTGTAAGAAAGCCTTACTTGTTGTTGACAGAGATTTTTAAATGGGATAATAATACAGGGGTAGTTAACTGTACAAACAATTGTACATTCTTAAGTTGTATAAATACTACTTGGTGGAATAATAATTGGAATGAGTCTCACTCTGATTTATATATACTAAGAGCCAGAAAAGGAACCTGGCTACCTGTAAACTTAACATGTACTTGGAGTGAATCTGCTGGGGTTACTCAAATTTACAAGGTTATGCAAGATCTTGTCCACCGCAGTTGAAGGATGGTTGGAATTGTCGTGACCACGGTGATAGGACTTGTAGCAATTGCTTCCACTGCCACTGTTGCTGGATTAGCTCTACACCAGAGTACACAAAATGCAGAATTTGTGCAACAATGTCATGAACAATCACATTTGTTGTGGCAGCAGCAACGAGACATAGATGCTCATTTGACTGAATGAGTGGATAATCTGGAGCAAGTGGTTTCTTGGTTGGGAGATCAGCTAACAGTGTTGAATACCCAAGCTTTGTTGAAATGTGATTGGAATACTACCCAATTTTGTATTATTCCTGTTCTTTTTAACAGCACTGTACATAATTGGACTGAGATAAAGAGACTTTTAATTGGTTGTAATAATCTTTCCCTAGAAATACAAGAATTAACACAGAACATTTCTGAAACATTTCACAATCAGTTACTGTTGCTGATGGATGCAGATTTGATGACTGGTATTGCACAAAATTTGACGTCTTTGAACCCTATGAGCCCTGTAAAAACTTTGCTGACCTTTGTTTCTAGCAACGTATTGATTGTTGTTCTTGCTTTTGT
>NW_012116788.1:1345197-1345575 GCF_000951035.1 Colobus angolensis palliatus | reverse complement strand
GTCGGGAAAGGTCAGAAAAACAACAATGTGTCTTGTGACTTGGTAACATTCCACAAACGACTGTATAAAATAAAGCGGAGTGTGTCGTTCGAGGCGGCTGCCATGCTTGTCTTGTCTTGTGTTGTCTTGTTTGTTCATTCCTTTGTTTAGGAAACATGCGGACTCCAACATTAAACCTCATCAGTTTACAAATGAGGGTACTGAGGCTCAGTGGGATTAGATGTCTTGCCCAAGTGTGGCAGATAGTGAGTGGAGAGACGGGATTATAAATCCCAGTGTCTGATGTCAGAGTCTTTGCTCATAACTACTATATTATACTAATGGTCTTTCAGAGATATCATTACATTTGACAATTAGTATTACTTATGCCATCTTGAG
>NW_012116788.1:1344779-1345147 GCF_000951035.1 Colobus angolensis palliatus | reverse complement strand
GTCGGGAAAGGTCAGAAAAACAACAATGTGTCTTGTGACTTGGTAACATTCCACAAACGACTGTATAAAATAAAGCGGAGTGTGTCGTTCGAGGCAGCTGCCATGCTTGTCTTGTCTTGTGTGTTCATTCCTTTGTTTAGGAAACATGCGGACTCCAACATTAAACCTCGTCAGTTTACAAATGAGGGTACTGAGGCTCAGTGGGATTAGATGACTTGACCAAGTGTGGCAGATAGTGAGTGGAGAGATGGGATTATAAATCCCAGTGTCTGGTGTCAGAGTCTTTGCTCATAACTACTATATTATACTAATGGTCTTTCAGAGATATCATTACATTTGACAATTAGTATTACTTATGCCATCTTGAG
>NW_012116788.1:1343653-1344729 GCF_000951035.1 Colobus angolensis palliatus | reverse complement strand
TCATCATAGGTATCATATCATAGTGGTCAGATCATAGAGGGCTTGATAGGCTGTGGTATGGAGTTTGCATTTAATTACAAATAAAATAAGACATCGTGGAGGCTTTTATGTAGGGACTGACATAATCAAATTTAATATCTTAGCCATCAAATAAAATTAAGGCAGCTTTTTCATAGTAAAGCATTTTTACCAGGCTTTCCATCAAAGAGGAGATAAGAAGCCAGACTAGTTTTCCAAAGATGTTTAAGTTTGCTCAGATATTCTTAAAAGCTTTTTATCCCATATTTTATATGCAATATCATAGACCACTCTACTGTGCAATTAAAAGTTATTTAAAAATCCTTTCTGCTTGTTTTTTAATATAAAATTTGAAAGTACTATGATTCAAAAAATGTATGTTTTGGGATTTCCTGTGTGTATTACTTTTCAATTTATGTGGTGACAAATTACCACAAACATAGAAGCTTAACACATAGTTGTTCTCTTACAGTTCTGTAGGTTAGAAGTCTGACTTAGATTTTGGTGGGCAAAGGCCAAGGTGTTGGCAGAGACGTGCTCCTTTTCAGGGACTTGAGGAGAAACTCATTTCCTTGCCTTTTCCAGCTTCCAGAGGACACTCAAATTCCTTGGCACCTAGTCCCCTTTCTCCATTCTCAAAGCCAGCAATCTGAGAAATTTGAGTCTCTCTGACTCTTCTTCTGGGGTCACATGTCCCATTTGACTCCAGTTGTTAAAGGTCCTCCACTTTTAAACCTCCACGCGATTAGCTGAGCTTACTCAGATAATCCAGAATCATTTTTATTTTTCTACATCAACATCCTTAATTTAATCCCATCTGCAAAATCCCTTTCACCATGTAAGGTAACCTATTCACTGGTTCTAGGCATTAGAACATAGCCTTTTCTGTGTGTGTTGGGGGCACCGTTCTCCCCATCACACTGTAGACTGAAATGTTTATAAAAAGTTCTGTGTAACATAAAAGTTTGAAGAAGGTTTGAATCTGGCATTCTGAATGGTGATTTTTTAGCGTGGCTTTCTTTTTTTTTCTATAAAATCAACAAAATATTTCATCATTT
>NW_012116788.1:1338016-1343603 GCF_000951035.1 Colobus angolensis palliatus | reverse complement strand
ATTTGACAATTAGTATTACTTATGCCATCTTGAGAGTTAGATGTAAAAGGAGGTATCGCATCATCCTATAGTGCAATTGTCTCTGCTGGGTCTGACTAAATGTTCCTTACATCGCTCTTATCTCAAAATGATAATGGTGCTTATTGTCTCCCTTCCCTGAGTATATTTAAAATACAACAACTCTGAAATCTGTAGAAAGTTAATTCAGCAGGTTTGGTTGGAATGCTGGGGTCCGCATACTTTTGCTAGTATCCAGGTGTTCTGATGATCATGCAAGTTTCTTTCTGGCCCTTTGTATAACTAATGTACTTGTCTCTCTGAGTGTTGAGATTGTACCCCTGAACCTCATGAAATGCTTTTCTGCATATTCCAGGGAGAAAAACAACCTTTGCAGGCCCTGGAGTGGTCTGGGAATAAGATTTTCATGTTTAAAGATAGTAAAAAATGCCAGTGTGGGTTCAGCTTAGTGAGAAGTGGGAAAGGAAGAGAAACTGTCATCATAGGTATCATATCATAGTGGTCAGATCATAGAGGGCTTGATAGGCTGTGGTATGGAGTTTGCATTTAATTACAAATAAAATAAGACATCATGGACTGAAATGTTTATGAAAAGTTCTGTGTAACATAAAAGTTTGAAGATGGTTTGAATCTGGCATTCTGAATGGTGATTTTTTAGCGTGGCTTTCTTTTTTTTTCTATAAAATCAACAAAATATTTCATCATTTTCTGAAACTTTTACCAGCCCCGTTATGCCTTAAATGTGTACAGAAGCTTCTATATTACACATAAATTGTTTTTCTTTCAATTGTTTCCTCTCCCCAAGTATTCTTTCCTTTTGTTTGTGCATTATCTTTATGTCAAAGCATTTCTCAACTTGACATTTTCTTTCCAAGATTTAAGCCTCCCATTGCACAGGCTTTCTATTGCTTCACAGGAGAAACTCATCACAAAGTTGTTTTTATTCACCACCTGATTGCTTTACTTTTTGACACCAGTGTCATTTTAACCTCTGATATTTCATATTTGTAATAGGTTGTAGATGAGGACGATTAAAATTCTATTAGTGTTCTTGGCTAAGTATCAGTTTTAAAATAAGATTTATGTTTATCAGGTTTAAACATATACATATGTGTATATGTGTATGTATTTTATGAACTTTCATTTATAATTTCTTCCCACTATATTATTACCTGGCAACTGACTGCTTGTGATATAGTTATACTGCCAAACACTTTTAATTCTACAGAGAGTACAAATGCAGGTAGAAAGGGTTGGAAAGGTACAATCATCAACAGATTATAAATGCTCTTGTTGTTACCTATTTCCAAAGATGGTACAAGCCTATTATATGAGAGTTCCTATTAATTCATTCACACAGATATTTGGACTTAGAGTTAAATCTCTTTAAGCAAGTCTTCAATTTAAAAAGTATATGACAGGAAATTTGTATGTCTATTCCACTTAGTAAGAAGGACCATAAAACTTCTCACAGGTTTTGTCATTTAATTTGTTCTGTCCCTATATTTCTGTAAATGTTATGGCTGTTCTTTGACAAGTCTCTAATTTTTCAAACAGAATGACTGTTCATGAGAAGATTTCAATTTTCAGTACTTGTTTTTTTCTTTTTCTTTCTTTATTTCTCCTTAAATATACAGCTTAAATTGCGAAAAAGTCAGTTTGAACTTCAGCTACTCAAATTTAAATATCAGCTAAAGTCTCCTTAAATCCTATGATATTTTGATTTGTGCTCAAATCCCTACATTTTTATGTCACATGAGAGGAGCTCTGATCTTCCTACTCCTTAGCTGGAAAGATAGGAGAACCTAATGTCTGGGTAATTCTGGAGGCTCTACTTTTTAATTTTTTTCTTTTTACTGCCTTTGTTTCCAAAGTTGGAACTATGAATAAATTCCCTTGCAGATTGGTAGTATTATTTTGAACCTCTCAAAAAGTGGTGTGTATGACAGGGATGGGTGATAAATAAACATAAAGCTTGACATTATCATTGTGTGGGGCCACTGAGAGGCCAGGTTATAGGAGTGGCTTTTAGAAAACTTGTTTTCTTAATATCTGAATTAAAACATATACATATTTTGAAAATCATATTTCAATATAAATTAACCTAATTTAGGAAAGTATTCAGGACTTTAAAACAGTCACTGGATAAATTTAAAATAATGTTACTTCTCAGTTTGTGAAAATATTCAGGTCAACTTACACCGATTTGAAAATATTATATTTACAGACAAATGGCACAAATATATCATAGGCCTAAAAATTGGTTTATAAAACAATCTAAACATTACATGCAGAGTCAAGATATTTTAAGGATGTGCTTGAGGGAGTACAAACCTTTATTTCATGGGAAAATAAAGAACTCAGTGCTAAGGAAATTGATGCTATGCTAGGAAGTTGAAATATGTATACAAACTGTGAAGGGGAAAAGAAAGCCATCTGTCTAACACATAACTTCTAAGTATTAAAGACAAAAGTCAAGACTTTAATGGGTATAGCTCAATATTTTAATTCTTCCATTAAAAATCTTTCAGTATTTAATCCTTACACACTTGAGCATTGATTGGGTGAAAGGCTCTGCCGTTTGCTGTGGAGTATTCAAAGTTGAATTTAACATGGCCTGTGCACTCATGGCCATTTAATAGGAGAGAAAAATCATGCATGCAAATAATTACTGAACTTAATAGAATGTTTGCTGCCATAAAAAAGGTAGAGTTTAAATATGGGACTTCAGAGGGTAAATAGTTACATTCAGCTGGTTCAGGAAAAGTTTAGTGGAATTGGTGTTTGAATTGCACCTTGAAGGTTATCTATAACTCTGGGTATTCAGAAGGGACAATACAGGGAAGACATGGAAAAGAGGAGGAGCAGAGGATGTAGTTCAAGTGCAAATATGAAAGGACAGAATGAGACAAAGGGCACACATACCAAACTGGCACTCTTTAGGCCATCTGAAGGCATATTTTCATTGGCTTGAAAAACATCAACTTTTCTTCTGAATTAGTTTTCTGCATTTAAAAATCAGGAGATTGTCTATTAAAATAGAGTCCTGGCTTCTCTTGAGACAGTAGGTTCAGATGGGTTCATGGTAGTGATCAGCTGGAGCTGAGTAGTGCAACCTCCTTCAGGTATGGCCTGTAGCTTCCATTGTTTTTTCTGCCCCAAGACTGCTTCACACATTTTCTTACCCTGCCTTGTCTCTGTTGGTGTTAGAGACTTCAACCACTGAGTTACAGCCAGATCATGAAGTGTCTTGTATGAATAAGCCGGTATATTTAACATTTTATCCCTTGTAAAAAAAAATGGCTTTTGAGGAAAGGAGGGTTGTAACCAGAACAATGCTTCAGAAAGATCTGATAGCTGACAGGGTGTGGTGGCTCATGCCTGTAATCCCAGCATTTTGGGAGACCAAGGTGGGTGGTTCACCTGAGGTCAGGAGTTCAAGACCAGCCTGGCCAAAATGTTGAAACCTTGTCTCTACCTAAAATACAAAAATTAGCTGGGCGTGGTGGCAGGCGCCTATAATCCCAGCTGCTTGGGAGGCTGAGACAGGAGCATTGCTTGAACCTGGGAGGCAGAGGTTGTAGTGAGCTGAGATCATGTCACTGCACTCCAGCTTGGGTGACAGAATAAGACTCTGTTTCAAAAAAAAAACAAAACAAAACTGAGAGCTGTATTTTAGATGAATTGAAATGGTAAGAATTAAGGGTGGAGATAATAGGAAGCTACAAAATAAATCAGGTAAGAAATGAGGTTGAAACTAGGAGACAGTGGCAACTTAAAGAAATTATGAAAGTAGAGTTATGAGATGTGTGAGCATGCAGTGGTATGTTCGTCATAGCACTATTCACAATAGCAAATACATGAAATCAACCTAGCTGCTATCAGTGGTGGATTACATAACAAAAATGTGGTACATATACACCGTGGAATACTATTGCAGCCACAAAAAAGAATGAAATCATGTCTTTTGCAGCCACATGGATGCAGCTGGAAGCCATTATCTTAAGTGAATTAATGCAGAAACAGAAAATTGAATATTACATGTTTTCACTCATAAGTGGCACCTAAATACTGGGTACTTGTGGACATGAAGATGACAATGATAGACACTGAGGACTAACAGAGTGGGGAGGAAGATAAAAATGGGGGCAAGGGTTGCAAAACTAACTGTTGGGCACTATGCTCAGTTTCTGGGTGACAGGGTCATTTGTATTCCATACTTCAGCATCATACAATATACTCATGTAACAAAACTGCACATTTACACCCTGAATCTAAAAGAGGGGTTGAAATTAAAGAAAAAAGATATGCCAGACATGGTGGCTCAAGTGCTGTAATCCCAGCACTTTGGGAGGCTGAAGAGGGAGGATTGCTGGAGCCCAGGAGTTGGAGGACAGCCTGAGGACATGGTGAAACCCTGTCTCTACAAAAATTATGATAATTAGCTGAGTTTGATGGTGCATGCCTATAGTCCCAGCTACTCAGGAGGCTGAAGCAGGAGGATCACCTGAGCCTGGGAGATGGAGGCTGCAGTGAGGCAAGATCACAACATTGTACTCTAGCCTGGGTGACAAAGCAAGACACTGTATAAAAAAGTGTGAGGTTTGAGAGAGAGAATAATTCATGTGTCCTATTTATCTCCATCTCTGTTTTCTACTAATTGCCTACATAATATTTACTGTGTTTTTGAAGGATATCAGAGAAAACAATCCCATGAAACTTTTGATTTTATTTATTATAAGAATTCCAAGGATATTGTTTATATATTACATAGAATCTTTTCAGGATAACTCATGAAGGAAATTTCTCTGTGGTCTTGGTAGTAGGAGCATGTGCACTTACACTGAACTGCTGTATGTTTTTTCTTTGTATGGACACTGTAAACATGTAATTACTCTTATTTATCTTTTTTCTTTGGCTGATATAGAAATCTCAGAGCCACAAATGTGCCCACATAATTTTACAACATGTACTTTGTGTGCTAACTTTATTCTTGCCTCCATCTTAAATTTTATTTTTAAATCTTTTTTCTTTGGTCTCATTGTGCTTTCTACTTATTTTTAAAGTATTTATGTAACTTTATAGCTTTTTTTAAAGATTGCCTTACATCTTTTTAGGAACAATTTGGTGTATAAAGGATATATTGTACTCATATTAACTATTCTGTTTAAATTAAGTCCCCAATTTTTACCATCTATGGCCCTATAAAGATCAAATAGAAAGGTAACTAGATTTGATAGAAAGTAAACTAAGGCATGCCCTTAATGAATATTCCTAAAGTTTGAAAATCCAGGATAAAAGCATAGACCTCAAGAAAATCCAAGAAATAATGCTCAGAAAAGGGTAAACATTGAAGATATGTTACCAACTTAGTACAAGCCAATAAAAGATCTTGTTCCATTACAAAAGACTGTTTAAGAACACACATTCCAATTAATTTAATATAACATTCATCTTGATTTGGATATAATTTTAATCTGGAGTTATGTCTAAAAAACATTTTCCAGGCTTTGGAAAAATCTCTTTGTCTGTGACAGAAATATTGATTAAGGAATATAACCCACTGTAT
>NW_012116788.1:1332636-1332966 GCF_000951035.1 Colobus angolensis palliatus | reverse complement strand
AAAATAATTCAACAAACCTCTAGGAAGTTCCAAACTATCCCACATCTCCCTGTCTTCTTCTGAGCCCTCCAAACTGTTCCATCCTCTGCTTGTTACCCATTTCCAAAGTTGCTTCCACATTCCCAAGCATCCTACACCAGTGCCCCACTCTACCAGTACCAATTTACTGTATTAATCCATTCTCATGCTGCTAATAAAGGCGTACCCGGGACTGGGTAATTTATAAAGGAAAGATATTTAATTTACTTACCGTTCAGCATGGCTGGGGAAGCCTCAGGCAACTTACAATCATGGGTGAAGGGGAAGCAGACATGTCCTTCTTCACATGGT
>NW_012116788.1:1326715-1327781 GCF_000951035.1 Colobus angolensis palliatus | reverse complement strand
TATCCAGTTCATTTATAATCAAATCTATTGTTAATTTTTCAGAGCTCATTGGAAAAGTCATTTAAAACCTCTGTAGTTTCTGGGGCACATTCTCTCTTGTTTCTTCCTTGACCTCCCTGACTATATTTTTTCTGGTTCCTTCTTATCTTTGGGATGGATTTCTAAATGTTTAAATGCCTCAGGACTCCCTTCTTAGGCCTCATGCTGTCTTTTGTATATTTTTCACTTGTTTTCTTTATTTTTTATTTTTATTTTTATTTTTTTAATAGAGACAAGGTCTCACTGTGTTGCTCAGGCTGGTCTTGACTTCCTGGCCTCAAGTGATCCTCCTGCCTTGGCCTCCCAAAGCACTTGGATTGCAGTTGTAAGCCACTGCACCTGGCCTATTGTACTTTTTTTCTGCACTGATCATTAGGTGGTCTCTTTCAGTCCTGTTGTACTCCATATCGTCTATATGCTAAAATCTCTCAATGACCAGAACTCCAGTGCAGATATTGTCAGGGAAACCTGCTAGTAATACAAAGCTGATTTATTAAACTTGATAGCAAGGGAGAACTTTTTACCTTTTAGAGAACTAGCAGAGAACTAGCAGTCTCTCACAAGGGAGACTTAAGGAAGGATGCTTACAGGGCTTTAAGGGCTAGAGTTAGTCATATGATAGTTTTAATATCGAAGTAAGTCAGTTTGCCTAGGCAGGGATTGGTCAGAATTGGATGAGTTGTTATTGGGTGCCACTTTGTTAGAAAGGCCTCCTTTGATTACTTTGATTACGTTGATACAACAGAGCAACTCCACTGCAACTTTCTACCCACTAGAACTGCTTGAAGATTAATTCTCACCACTTGACATATTTTACATAGATTTACTTTTTTTGTTGTTGGATTCCTCCTGTAAAGCTTCAGTGAGGCAGGGCTCTGGTCTAGCACTTAGAACAAAATCTAACACATAATAGGCATTCAATACACACTTGGAGAAGAAATGAATAAAAGATACTCTTAATTAATGCTAGCTGTAATTACTACTTTTAACTTTTAATTCTTTAGTAATTATTTCCCAGCTTAAATTT
>NW_012116788.1:1322998-1325195 GCF_000951035.1 Colobus angolensis palliatus | reverse complement strand
ATAGTATTACAGTTTCAGTGTGGAGGTCTTGCACATCTTTTTTTCAGATTTATCTCTAATGCTACTTAAATGGTATTATTTTTTAATTTCAGTGTCTAATTTTTTGATGCTAATACATAAAAATAAAATTATATTTTTTCTGTATTCATCTGGCATCCTGCAACTTGCTAAACTCAGTTTTTATAAATAGTTACAGCGTTTTTATAGATGTCATTGTTTTATATGTAGATCATGATATCTATGAATAAACAGATTTATTTTTTCATTTCTAATTTACATGTCTTTTATTTGTCTTTCTCACCTTATTTCTCACTTTATTTCACTGTGTTGTACAGTAAGATGAACAGGAATAGTGAGAGTGAACATCCTTGTGTTTTTCCTAATTTTAGGGGTAAAACATTCAGTTTTTTTTATCATTAGGTATTTCTTAATGTTATTAATAGAGTTTTAGTAAACACCATGTATGAATTTGAGGCTGTTTCTTTCTATTCCTAGTATGCTATGATGCATGGATGTTGGATTTTGCCAAATGTTTTCTCTATGTTTTTTGAAATTATTGTTTTTCTTCTCTATGGTTACTGAAGTTATGGTTTTTCTTAGTTTTTAATGTAGTAAATTAAATTGCTTGACTTTTAAATCTTAAACTAACCTTATATTTTCGTGTAAACCCTACTTCATCGTGATGAATTCGTGTTTTTATATATTGATGACTCCATCTACTAAAACCTTGCTTAGAATCTTTGCATCTATTTTCATGAATATTGATCTCTAGTTTTCTTTTCTTGTAATGTCTTTATTAGATTTCAAGATCACAGTATTGATGACCTCATATAATAAATTGAGAAGTAATCCTTTCTCTTCAATTTTCAAGAAAATGTTGCAGCTTTCATATATTTCTTAATAGTTATTTAAGTATGCCTTCCAGTTCATTATTTTACCAGTGAAGTAATCTGGATCTGGAGTTGTCTTTCTAAGAATTTTTTTTTTTTTTTTTTTTTTACTACAAATTAAATTTCCTTAATGGATTTAAGACTACCGACATTATCTCATACTTCTTGGGTGATCTTTGGTAGTTTGTGTTATTCAAGAAAGTTTTCTGTTCCATCTAAGTTTTTGAATATACTGACATAAAGTTATTCATAATATTTCGTTGTTATTTTCTCTCACATTGGCCATTTGTCTCATCTCTTTTTGTCCTGATCAGTCTGGAGAGATTTGTGAATTTTATTGATCTTAAAGGTTATTTTCTATAAGTGGTATATATTGGGACTTGCTTTTTCTAACCATTGTGACAACCTTGCCTTTTAATTGGTAATCTTTATGCTATTTGTATTTAATGTAATTATTGATATGGTTAGATTTAAGACAGTCATTATTTGTTTTCTGTTACCTCATTTGTTTTTTGTTCTCTTTTTCCTTCTTTTTATTACTTCTTTTGGATTATCTTCTATGACTCTATTTTACCCCCTTTGTTGGCTTATTAGTTATAAGTCCTTTTTTTATTTTAATGTTTGCTTGTTGCTATCATATTCTTTATCACAGCATACTGTGAAGTGATAATGCACGCCTTTATGTATAGTATAAGAACCTCAACACAGTATCCTTCTCTTTCTCTCCTCTGGCCTTCCTGCTATTTTTGTCATATATTTTACTGTTACATTTATTAGAAACTTGGTAATATAGTGCTTTGTTTTTTACACATTTGATTATCTTTAAAAGATACTTAACTAATATAAATGTCCTGTATATTTACGCATATAGTTAACATTCTCTGTGTTCTTTATTATTTTGCATAGATCCAGTTTCCATCTAGTATCATTTCACTCTGAATGAATCACTTTAATTTTTTTTGTAATATGCGTTTAACAGTAATGAATTTATTTAGCTTTTGCATGTCTAACAGCACGCTTGTCTTGCCTTCAATTTTGAAAGCTAGTTTTTCTGAGTATAGATTTGGTCTTCTAGCACCCACTTTTGCCTATTAAGGAATCTGATTCCGTTCTGATTCTTGTTAAGTTTACCTCTAGAAGCTTTTAGGATCATCTCTTTATCTCTGATGACTGGATGTTTCATCAATTATTTCAGAGTAACAGGTTTTGGTGTTTATCTTTCTGTGGGGAAGATTTCCTGGCCCATTCCATCTAGAACCTATTAACCTTTATTTCTGAGAAATTTTATATTTCTTCAACAATTTTTA
>NW_012116788.1:1314885-1316808 GCF_000951035.1 Colobus angolensis palliatus | reverse complement strand
GACTGTTCTGGTTTTGGTACTGAAGTCCTGCATCCCTGGGACTCCTCAGTGCCAGGCAAAATAGGATGGTTCTGGTTGCACACTAAAACCACCAGGGAAGTTGTAAAAAATACAAATACCTTGGTCTTGTTTTCATGAGAATCTACTTTAATGATTTTTTTAAAAAGCGAGAATGATGTGATTCTAATGAGCAGCTGGAGTTGTGAACCACTGCCTTAGATGTGCTGCTGGGAAGAAAGTCAACAGCTTGGATTCCATCATCTTTTCATCCTTGCATGGTGTGTAAACCACTAGGCCTGGTGGTTGTTGGTACTCACAGTATAACAAAGGTGTAGTCTATAGACTGAGGTTATTGGTCAAGCTGGCCTGCTGCCTGTTTTTGTAAATAAAATTTTATTGGAATGTAATCATGCCCATCATTTACATATTGTAAATGGCTGCTTTCTCCCTGTTGCTATAACTGCAGATTGAGTAGTTTGATACTATGGGATCCACAAATCTTGAAATATTTACACACTGGCCTTTTACATATATTTTTTTCTGACTCCTGCTATAGACCCTAATACAAATAAAAACCAAAACCAAAAGAAATAAAAAAGCCGCCATACTAGAACTGCCACTGGTCACTTAAGGGAAAGGAATTTTTCTTGAATCGAGCTAGTTCTCAGGCCTGAGGAGGAAAATAAGTTGTGAAAGGTACTGTTTGCCTTTCCAACTTTAATGTGCATGAATATGATGTAAGGACCTTGTTAAAGTGCAGTTTCTGACTCAGTAGTGTGAATGAGGCCAGAATGCTGCATTTCTAACACTCTCCCAGATGGTGCCATCTTTGAAGTATATCTCCTTTTAGCTGTTTTCTTCATATACTATGAATTTTACTTAAGGAAATGAAAAATTAAGACTAGAGTGCAATCCATCCCTGACTATTTCTATAGCAATTGGAAAGGTTATTTATACACAACTGCAAATTATATTTGACAAAATAGGAAATAACATTTCATTGAAAGGTACCTTTTGCAAACAGCACATGCTTTCTTGGAGTTTTGGCTGAAAACTATTTTTTTTTTCTATAAACATACAGATATATTTAAGGGATAATTAACAGGAAATTATTTACCTAAGTTTCTTGTTTAGGTCTAATTTCAAATTCTTGGAAGCTGGATTTGATAATTGAGATTAATTAATTTCTTAGTAAGGGATACTTTACCCTAGGAAACACTAACTAATGAATATAACGTGTAGACTTGAGAGGTAAGCCTTCAATGTGAAGCTCCATTAGCACATTCCAAATTATTTAGACATGATTTATGTGGAGGTTTCTAGTCAAAATAGTCTTTGAAAACTGCATTTCAAATGGTAGTTGACAATACGGCTTAAGATATCCTGTGTAGGAACATACATAGCAGCAGAGAGGAGGTGCAATAAAGGGGCAACAACACTGGGTGAGGGATCAGGAGACTTGGTCCTGTTTTTAAATGCCTTTCTTTTTCTCATCTGTAAAAATGAATAAATTGATCTCTAAGGTTCCCTGGAGCTCTAAGTTCTGTGACTACGCAGCAAATAGTATAGAAATAATAAGAATAGTTGATACCTCTTTTGGCTGTAAGTTGAAAAGGAAACTAAAAAAGGGTTATAAATTTTAAAACTTTTACCATGAATGCTTCTTATTATAATTATTAGGTGCTTGCAGTACTGGAGTTGATTACATAAAACTGATTACTTGGGTTTAATTAATTAATTCCACAGCAAGAGATAAGAATTATCCCCACTCAGATAAATGAAAGTGGGTAAAGAAAATATGGCCAAAGATAAAAAATAAACTATCAATTTTAAGAGAGATTTTTTGATGAACCAACTTCATAAGTAAAGCTGCTACTCTTTGACTTGATTTAAACCTGGGGAAGCTAAAGGTAGAAAGGATCT
>NW_012116788.1:1312582-1313385 GCF_000951035.1 Colobus angolensis palliatus | reverse complement strand
TTTGCACATTGATTTTGTATCCTTAGTCTTTGCTGAAATTGTTCATCAGCTTAAGGAGTTTTTGGACTGAGACAATGGGGTTTTCTAAATACAGAATCCTCTAGTCTGCAAACAGAGACAACTTGACTTCCTCTCTGCCCATTCGAATGCTCTTTATTTCTTTCTCTTGCCTGATTGCCCTGGCCAGAACTTCCAATACTATGTTGAATAGGGGTGGTGAGAGAGGGCATCCTTGTCTTGTGCTGGTTTTCAAATGGAATGCTTCCAGTTTTTGCCCATTCAGTATAATATTGGCTGTGGGTTTGTCATAAATAGCCCTTATTATTGTAAGATATGTTCCATCAATATTTAGTTTATTGAGAGTTTTTAACCTGAAGGGCTGTTGAATTTTATTGAAGGTCTTTTCTACATCTGTTGAGATGATCATGGGCTTTTTGTGATTGGTTCTGTTTATGTCATGGATTACATTTATTGATTTGCATATGTTGAACCAGCCTTCCATCCCAAGGATGAAGCTGACTTGATCCTGGTGGATAAACTTTTTGATGTGCTGCTGGATTCAGTTTGCCAGTATTTTATTGAGGATTTTCGCGTCAATGTTCATCAGGGATATTGGCCTGAATTTTTCTTTTTCTTGTTGTGTCTCTGCCAGGTTTTGGTATTTGGAGGTTTCTGGCCTCATAAAAGGAGTTAGTGAGGAATCCCTCTTTTTCAATTGTTTGGAATAGTTTCAGAAGGAATTGTACCAGCTCTTCTTTGTATCTCTGGCAGAATAATTCATCTGTGAATCTATCTGGTCCTGG
>NW_012116788.1:1304306-1305267 GCF_000951035.1 Colobus angolensis palliatus | reverse complement strand
AAAAAAAAAATCGAAATATAAAGACCAATGACACTTTGAATAAACTGCATCAACTAGTGTGCAAAATAACCAGATAGCATGATGATGACAGAAACTTTCAATCTAGGCAGATATACCTGATTGTCTTTCATGTCCCAGGAGAGGTCCTGTCTGCTACTAGAGAGCTATGGTGCTATGGTGGTGTCACTTAGTAATCCTAGTGGGCAAAATCCTTCCAATTCTCATGAACAAATTCTTCATAAGATGATTGGGAAATTCTCGTATTTTGTTTTTCTAATATGCCCTAACACACTAGTTTTCCTCACAACCAATTACATTGCATTGGAATAGAGGTAATGGGAAGGAGGACATTTAAGTGTAGGCCTTTTACAAAAGTGTGAGCCATATGGATGTTCATTCTCTTTTGACTTCTCTCTCTTCTCAGTTCGCCCTTTTTTCCCTGGAGACCCTGTTTTCAGACCCATGGGGTCTGGTATCCTGCCATCTCTCAGGAAGTTTTAGTTTTTCTCACTGAAGAAAGTTCTAGCTAAACATTCTAGTGGTTTACAAATGCAAGACTCTGGTATTCCTTCTATAATCAGGATGTGATGATTCCAAAGACAGGATGGAGGGGTGTTAGAAGGCTTCAGTCCTGTGTGTGAAGGTGTGGCCTTTAATTACATTCACTTTTCCTCCCAGCTTCCTAAGAAGATAACATACTTTTTCAATCTCGTCATCCTTTTTCTTCCCTCAAGGAAAACTAGTTTATTTTAATACATAAAAAGTATATTTCCTCCGTTGGTATGATTTTAGCCCTGCCCTTTGTGAAATAAGAGTCTTATAAATATTGTGATGAGAGCTTTGGACTCTTGGGTCTTTTTTATATTACAAAGAGCCACTACTCCAGCTCTAATTGGTTCTTTCTTAGCCATCTGGGACAGGTGGTACCAGCTCTATTTAAGTGCTTTCTGATTCCAAATCT
>NW_012116788.1:1303822-1304256 GCF_000951035.1 Colobus angolensis palliatus | reverse complement strand
CATCCCAAGGATGAAGCTGACTTGATCCTGGTGGATAAACTTTTTGATGTGCTGCTGGATTCAGTTTGCCAGTATTTTATTGAGGACTTTCGCGTCAATGTTCATCAGGGATATTGGCATGAATTTTTCTTTTTCTTGTTGTGTCTCTGCCAGGTTTTGGTATTTGGATGTTTCTGGCCTCATAAAAGGAGTTAGGGAGGAATCTCTCCTTTTTAATTGTTTGGAATAGTTTCAGAAGGAATTGTACCAGCTCTTCTTTGTATCTCTGGCAGAATAATTCAGCTGTGAATCTATCTGGTCCTGGGCTTTTTTTGATTGATAGCCTATTAATTACTGCCTCCATTTCAGAACTTACTGGTCTATTCAGGGATTTGACTTCTTCCTGGTTTAGTCTTGGAAGGGTATATATGTCCGGGAATTTATTCTTTTTTTTT
>NW_012116788.1:1296797-1298372 GCF_000951035.1 Colobus angolensis palliatus | reverse complement strand
AGTGGCCTTATTTTATTCTCCTCAGAGCTATATGGGAATGAGGCTTATTACTTTTGTGGTTTCTCATATTTCCTCGTTATAAAATCCCCAAACAATGTAGAAGAGGAATGAGCGTAAACATTTTGGGCATCATGTGTGCGGTGATGATTCTGATTCTGAAAACGTTTCATCAACTTGTCTAGGCTGGTTATAGAGTTTTCCTTCAGCATGTCTGCATCCTGGCCCTCTAATGGGGTGTTGAATTTCCCCAGAGTAGGTGTGAAAGCTCAGTTGTCAGGACAGTTATGGTGTTTTATGCAGGTTGTTCCTTACCCTCCTGTTTAGATGTTTTTCTTTTGTCAGCATTTGATTGGGTTCTTTCATCTGTGATTCAATGTCTGTATTAAACTCCATTTGCTTCTCTGCTCCTCCTCAAGACTTTATTATGTGGAAAAAAAAAGCCTATGTCCTTTAGTGCTGATTTTCTGGTCTTTTAGGGAGGCAGTCTCTATCAATCCTGCAAATAAAGAATATTTAGGGTTGATTAACTAACATGTGCTGGATCACTGAAGAAAGAGCTGGTCAGAAAAATGGTTCATCACGCTTGCTATGTAAGAATAAAGTTCAAGAGAACCTTCAAGCACCCAAACAGGTCATTTGGGTAATAATAGAAAATTACTGTTTAATGTCACATATTTACCTGAAGGCAGGAAACTGTGGAAGTACACCTGCATGAACTTCACTTCAGAAAAGGCTTATGGTGTGGTGGACTGAAATCACCTTTCTTTGTGAGACAACAAATTCCTTTCTAGTCAAAAGGGAGAAAATGTAGAGCTTTTTCTTTCCTTTTTTTTTTTTTTTCTTTTCTTTGAAGGGGACTGCTGCAAACTAAAGCTTGGTTCTTGCTCTGCCAACTTGAAATACATTTGGACTGTCTCTTTTATGGGTCTCACTTGTAAAATAAAAGTTTGGATCAAAAGATTTTTAAGTTCTCTTCCATCATAAATGACCCTTGAGATGGGCTGATGGTTTTTCTTTTACTATTTGTATAAACATCTCTATATTCTCCTGCATTTCATTATTATGTTTTAAATAACTCACTCAAAAGATAATTTTTAATCCATTGTTGCCTTAAAATCTGTTAGAAGGTTTAAATGTTTTCTGAGTAGAAATTAATTTTAATGAACATTATAAAAGTGCTAGTTTGACATAATGAGACCATTTCCACATCTCCAGACATGGTCCAGAGTAATAATATTTTACTGAGTTATATTCAAATTTTTAAAATAATCTTTAATGTGAATGTTTTTACCAGATTATGTTGTTATGAGTCAACAAATACAAGACTTTTGGAAACATTTCTTTAAAACCACAACAATGGTATCACATAGGGGCTGTTTGCTGTTCACCAGTATTTTATAAACATCTAATTTTATCTACCCCCAAATTTGTCAGTATTGCTAATTTCTTTTTCAGAGGAGGTGACTGAAGCTGACAGTTAAAGCATTTTTCTTAAAATATTGTTTTCAACTATTGAACTAAGTTCAACCCAATACAAATATATTGTATATGGTGCCAAACCTGGTGCTAGATGAA
>NW_012116788.1:1288028-1294817 GCF_000951035.1 Colobus angolensis palliatus | reverse complement strand
AAAAAAAAAAAAAAAAAGAAGTGGTGAAAGTGAGTATTCTAGTCTTGTTCCAGTTCTTAGAGGAAAGGCTTTCAGCTTTCCTCATTCAGTATGACGTCAGCTATAGGTTTGCCATATATGGTATTTATTATGTTGAGGTACGTTCCTTCTATGCCTAGTTTGTTGAGAATTTTAATCATAAAGGAGTGTCCAGTTTTAACAAATGCTTTTCTGTATCTATTGAGATAATCATATGGTTTTTCTTCTTCATTCTATTGATGTGGTGTATTACATTTGTGGATTTGTATTTGTTGAATCATCTTTACATCACTGGGATAGATTCCACTTGATCATGGTGTATTACTTTCTTGATGTGGTCTTGGAATTGGTTTGCTAGTATTTTGTGGAGAATTTTTGCATCTATGTTCATCAAGAATATTGGCCTGTGGTTTTCTTTTGTTGTGTCCTTGTCTGGTTTTGCTATTAGGGTAATGCTGACTTGAGAGAATGAGTTAGGGAGACTTCTTTCCTTTTATTTATTTATTTATTTATTATTGTTATTATTGGTATAGTTTGAGGGAAATTGATGTTAGTTCTCCTTTGAAAGTTTGGTATAGTTCATCAGCAAAGCCATTTGGGTCTGAACTTTTCTTCGTTCGGACTCTTTATTTGTGATTCAATACCATTATTTCTTATTTGTCTGTTCAGATTTTCTATATTTTTGTGATTCAGTTTTGGTAGGTTATATGTCTCCAGGAATTTATCAATTTCCTGTAGATTTTCCAGTTTGTTAGTATATATTGGCTCACAATAGTCTCGGATGATCTCTTGCATTTCTCTAGTATCAATTGTGTATCTTTTCCTTTCTGATTTTGTTTATTGGCATTTTATTTTTTTTCTTGGTTAGTCTAGCAGCAGGTGGTTTATCTATGTACAATTTTGTTTATCTTTCAAAATAACTTTTTGTTTCATTAAATTTTGGGGTATTTTTAAGTCTCTGTTTCATTTATCTCTACTGTGATATTTATTATTATTTTTTCATCCTTCTACTAATTTTGTGTTTGATTTATTCTTACTTTTCTAGTTCCCTAAGGTGTATCACTATATGTTTTGAATCTTTTTAATTTTTTGATTTAGGCATTTCTTGCTGTAAACATTCCTCTTACCACTGCTTTTGCTGTATCCCATACATTTTGTTAGGTTATGTTTTTACTTACTGATTTGTTTCAATAAATTTGTTGATTTCCTCCTTAATACTTCCTTGACCCAATGATCATCCAGGAGCATATTGTTTAATTTTCCTGTATTTGTTCAGTTTGTAAAGTTCCTCTCATTATTGGTTGCTACTTTTATTTCATTGTGGTCTGGGAAGATACTTGATATATTTTGATTTTTAAAAATTCGTTGAGACTTGTTTTGTTTCCTAATATATAATCTATCCTGGAGAGTGTTCCATTTTTTTAATGAGAAGAATGTATATTCTATAGTTGCTTAATAAAATGTTCTGTAAATATTGGTTAAGGCTATTTGGTCTAATATGCAGCTTAAAGCCAATATTTTTAAATTAATTTTTCTATGCAGGTGGTCTGTCTAATGCTGAGAGGAGGGTGTTGAAGTCCCCAGTATTATTGTATTGGGGTCTATCTCTTCTTTTAGATCAAATAATATTTGCTTTATATATTTGGGTGCTCTCATGTTGGGTGTATATATGTTTAGAATTCTTATAACCTCTTGCTGAATTGATCCTTTTATCATTACAAGATGATCTTCCTTGTCTCTTTTTTAGAAGTCTATTTTATCTGATATAAATATAGCTACTCCTATTCACTTTTGATTTTGATTTCCATGAACCTTATTTTTCTGTCCCTTTACTTTCAGCAAATAGGTGTCTTTATAGGTGAGGTGAATTTCTTGCAGAAAGCATACAGTTGGATCATTTTTAAAAAAAAATCATTCAGCCTGTCTGTATCTTTTCAGAAGAAAGTTTAATCAGTTTATTTTTAAAGTTATTATTGATATGCAAGGGCTTTTTGCTATCATTTTATTAATGGCTCCCGTTTGCCTTCTGTATTGTTTCTTTCTTTCTCTCTTATTATTTATTATTGTGGTTTGGTGATTTTCTGTAGTGGTAACATTGAGTCTTTTTTCTTTCTTCTTTGTGTGTTTGCTCTCCCAGTGCTTTTATATTTTTATGTTTTCATGATGGTTGATATCATTCTTTTGCTTTTGGGTATAAGACTTCCTTAAGCATTTCCTTTTTTCTTTTTTTTCTTTTTTATGAGATGGAGTCTTAACTCTGTCACCCAAGCTTGAGTGCAGTGGTGCAATCATGGCTCACCACAACCTCTGCCTCCAGGTTTCAAGGGATCCTTCTGCCTCAGCCTCCTGAGTAGCTGGGACTACAGGTGTGCACCACCAGGCCTGGATAATTTTTGCATTTTTTAGTAGAGATGGGGTTTCACCATGTTGGCCAGACTTGTCTTGAACTCCTAACCTCAAGTGATCCTCCAATCCTGGCCTCCCAAAGTGCTGGGATTATAGGCATGAGCCACTGCACCCAGCCTTCCTTAAGCATTTTTTATAGGGTCAGTCTAGTGAGTTATTCACTCAGTTTTACTTGCCTGGGAAAAACTTTATTTCTCCTTCCTTTATGAAGGGTAATTTTGCTGGGTATAGTATCCTTGCATGCAGATGTTTTCTTTTAACGTTTTGAATATATCAATATATCACCTCATTTTCTCCAAGACTGTGAAGATTCTGCTGAGAAATTTACTGTTAGTCTGATGGGAGTTCCTATATAAATAACTGGATACTTTTCTCTTTCTGATTTTAGAATTAATTCTTTGTCTTTGATTTCTAATAGTTTGACTATAGTACGTCATGCAGCAGACCTTTTTGAATTCCATCTATTTGAAGACTTTTTTGCCTCCTTTATCTGGATGTCTAAATTTCTTGCTGGAGTTAGGATGTTTTCATTTATTTTTTTGTTAAATAGGTTTCTAACACTTTTCTTTTCACTTTCTGAGACACTGAAAATTTGAATATTTTGTCATTTTATGGTGTTCTATATGTCATGTAGACTTTGTTCATTCTTTTTTATTCTTTTTTTCCTTTATTTTTGTCTGACTGGGTTATTTCAAAGATGTCTTCAAGTTCTGACATTCTTTTTTCTGCTTGATCTAGTCTGGTGTTGATGGTTTTGAATGGATTTTGCATTTCAATCAATGAATTGTTCAATCCATAATTTATTTTGGTTCTTCTTTGATGATATCCATGTGTTTGATAAATTTCTTATTTATATGTTGAATTCTTTTTCTGATTTCTTTGTGTTGTTTTCCAGTATTTTCTTATGTCTCACTGAATTTTTAAAAATCAATATTTTGAATTCTTTTTCTGGGATTTTGCAAATTTGTTTTTGATTGGGATCTGTTGCTGGAGGATTATTGTGTTCCTTTGATGGTATTATATTTTCTTGCTTTTTAGTATTTCCCATGTTCTTCCATTGATAATCTGTGCATCTGGTGTAACAATTGTTGTTGGGGTTGGCGTGTTTCCTAAACAAATGAATGAACACACAAGACAACACAAGACAAGGCAAACATGGCGGCCATCATTTGTGGAATGTTACCAAGTCACAAGACACATTGTTGTTTTTCTGACCTTTCCCTGACTTTCTGGATTTTCAAGATGTTTACACATAAACAAGTCCCCAGGGTGTGCTGTTTGCAGCTGGCTCCTTTGTCTTCCCTGTTTGCAGGGAAGGAATGCCCTGATTCGTTTTCAAGAGCAGGACTAATCGGGAACACCCTGCTTCATTTGCAAGAGCAGGACATATCGGGAACGTCTCGTTTGCGAGCACATAGTCCTCTACAATTGTATCTGTAAATTTTTTGAATTTGATTTCATAAGGGAAGGCTTTTTTCGTGAAAGTATATCTATGATGTAGATTGGATAGGGCACTTTGGCTTTGATTTTGGGTCTGTGCAGTAGGGTTGGCTCTATATGCTTTCTTTGGTTGCAAACTCCATCAGTGCTGTCTATGATTCCCTAGGTGGCCTAGGTGCAGTTGTTTGTGGAGGCTATGGTGAGGTTTTTCTGGGGCCTGAGACACCAGGTAGGCCATTCTTCAGTCCCCAGTGGTGGCAGTAGGGGGCTGAGCATGCCTGTCCTTGGGCCCCAGAGTGGCATATGTTGGTTATCAGCATTAGTGGGTCTAGCCATGATGATCCTTGGGCCTCTAGGTGGCTTGCTTAGGCCCCAGAAATGGCAGTGGAGGGGCAGGTGGGTGGGCCGACTCTTTAGCTCCTGGCCAACAGGTATGGCATGGGCAATGGCATTAGCAGTGGTGAGACAACCTTCTGGGATCCAAGCAGTCTGCACTGGTTTTGGCTGTGGCTATGACAGGCTGGGTGGGCCAGTCAGTCCCCAGGTGGCACATATAGGTTGGTGCCAACTATGGTGGCACTAGCAGGTTGAGTGGGTCTGACCTCAGATCCCTGGAAGAGTGCTCAGGTGCCAATGATGGTGAATTGGGTTGCATGACTCCCAAACCCCTAGATAGCATGCTCTGGTACTGGGAACAATGGAGCCAGGCCAGGTGGTCCTGCCCTGAAGCCCTCCTGTGATGTACGTAGGTAATGGGTTTGGTAGCATGGGGAAGAGTAATCTCCAGACTGCTTGTGGAATGCTCCCGTGCCCTGCTACTGGAGAGGGTAGGGCTGCTTTCAGCAGGAGCAGTTATAGGTAGGCAACTTGGGCAGCATGTACTTTGCTCATATCTCAGCCCCACAGCAGCCTATGGTGGTGGCTGTTGTGGGTAGTTGAATTTGTCCCCAGGGCATATGGAAAGACACAGCTGCTTCTCTGCTAGTGGGGCAGAGTCACTGTTAGTGGCTCCCAACTCTGCCCGGGTAGCAGCTGCTGTGGGCAGGGAATGTTGATGGGACTCCAGGAATATAGAGATGGAGAAGGTATGGGGCTCTAAGGTAAGATAGTCTGGTGAAGGTTGGGGTCTCAAATGGTGCCCTGGTGCAGCTATTTAGGATTCAGGGGCTTGTGGGACTCAGCATGAGCTCCCTCTCTGGAGCAATGTCATTACATGGAGTCCAGACAGCTCTTTGTTCGTTCTGGGACCTGTGAGGGTTAAGGGGCTCTCCTGTGGTTCAAATTGTAGGGGTCTGCAGTGGAAAAGTGGACTGCTAGAGATCTTTTTCTCACTTACCCTTCCTCATATTAGGGAGTCTCTCCAGGCTCTCCACCAATTCTGATTGAGCAGGCTGCCTTGTTCCCCTCTTCTTTCTTGCTTTGGGTACTTCCTATCACTTCAGTGTTAAATTCCATTGTTCTCTCTTACATGATACATTCACAGTGTGCTTGTCTACTCACTATTTTTTTTCCTCTTCATGGAAGAGGTGAGTGTCAGATGCATCTAGTCAGCCATCTTGAAGCTCCTCTTGAATTCTGAAGGAATTGAAATAATGATTTGGTAAGATCTGTAAAAGAAAGAATTGTTGAATGCTAACATAATTATTCAAGTAGACTTCCTTCTCAGAAGATTTTGAAGAGATTGGCAAACCAGTATCTAGAATTATATACATGTACCCTTGCTTAAGGATGACCTAAAAACGCAATCATTATCTAGATTTTTTTAATCCAAAATTAGATATAGCTTTATAAAATAATTTTACAGCTAATTTTATTACGTTTTTACTGAAATTCTGAATTGAAGTCTTTCTGGACTTTCCCATATATGAATAAATAAGTTTAAAAATTGTATAAAACTGCACTATAAAAACTTAATGTACCCTATATATTCTAGGGAATTGTTGCAAATGGTTATCCACACTTTTAGTATGCTAGAGTTTTCACATAACTCTATCAATTATACATTTGAAAAGAGTTTTGTGATTTTTAAAACAATTTTCTTGCATGATTTTGTTTGAGTTACATAGTAATGCTACAATTTTCCCCAGGAAGATGGTGACTGTATCAGTTATCTATCACTGTACTATTGTTGGATAACAAGTAATCACAACACTTTCATAGCAAATAACAATAACCTTTTTTGGCTCATGCATCTAGGGCCAGTAACTAGGCAGCTGTGCTGATTTTAATGGGGCCCCTCTCGCTCAACCTAGCTGAGTGTTGACTGGCTGTGGCTGAGACTAGGATGAGATAAATTGGGCAACTGGGCTCTGCACCACATATTTGTTAACCTGTGGCAGGTCTACCTGGGCATGTTCTCAGAGTGATGACAGGGGTGCTAGAGAGTACACAGAAGCATGCTAGGTCTGTAGCCACCTGGACTCAGAATTGGCACATCATCACTTCTGTGTCATTCCATTGGCCAAATCAGGTCACATAGCTATACTCAGAGGCATCTTGGAAAGGTACCACCAGGACAAATAGCTTGGATTCAGGAAGGAGTAAAGAATTTTGGTCAATTTTGCAGTCTATCACAGTGATCATAACTCCCTGGCTTGTCTTGTAGAGATGAGGCTCAATCAGGGCAAGGAACTTTATGTTAGAATAAAGTTTAAAAGAATCCCAAACTAACCTATGGCATAGGACTCAGGAGAGTGGTCAGTATAGGGGAGGGAATCATGGCGTGAAGAGGCCATGAGGAGCTTTGTGCTGTCATGCTCAGTTTCCTAATCTGGGTGCAGGTTACAATGGTGTGTTTGGTTTGTAAAAATACATAATGCTGGGCCAGGGGTGGTGGCTCATGCCTGTAATCCCAGCACTTTGGGAGGCCGAGGCGGGCGGATCACAAGATCAGGAAATCCAGACCATCCTGGCTAACACGGTGAA
>NW_012116788.1:1277182-1287343 GCF_000951035.1 Colobus angolensis palliatus | reverse complement strand
TCTTTCTTATTTGTCTGCCTTCTTGGCACCTACTAGAGTTCATTAAAAGTTCAACTAGAGATACTGTCCTTGACTACTGGAGTTCATTAAAAGTGGAACTGGCTAGAGATACTGTCCTTGAGCCTTATCTATTCTTAGCATATTGTTTTCAATGGCCCCTGCATTTCCCCCTTTTTGTTTTGCCTCAATCCTAGAAAGGTAGCCCATACTTGTTCCTGTGTTTTCCTTTGTTTTTGGATGTGATGGAGGGAGCATCAGATCACCATGAGAAGTAGACCCAATCCGAGCGCCCAAAGCAATATACTTCCAGAGATGGTAGAAATCCATGTTTTCATCTGGGTCCATGGGTCAAGGGCAGCAAAGCGTTGACCCAGATCCTGCAGGGTAGCTGCTCCAGACAATACATGTAGTTGTTGTCGAAATGCTTCGGAAATGTTTCGAGAGTTCTTCGATGTCCAAACTAATATTTTTATGGCCTATTAATAATCTACAGATTTTGGTCCAATTCTGAGAAACATTAAAAGGCACAGGTGTTAGGCAAAATTGAGTGGAGTTCCAATCACATTGTAATGTTATCCACATACTGAGGACAGTGAGCTGATCTCCAAGCCACGTTAAGGCTTGCTCCACATTGTCCAATCTTTCAGCAAGTTGAGAGTCAATATTCTGTTGTTGAAGCCACAACCGGTGAGATTGCTCATGCCATTGCTGCACAAATTCAGCATTTTCTATGCTTTGATGTAGAGCGAGCCCTGCCACAGCCGCAGTGGAGGCAATGGCAACAAGGCCCATCACCGAGGCAATTATAAGTCCAAGGGCACGACGAGTCTGCTGGTGGGAAGTCCAAATATAAGTCTCAAGAGGTGATGCCCCCCATGGTCATGTAAGGTTGACAGGTAGCCAAATTTCCTTACGAGCCCTGAGGATATAAATATCCCCCGTAAAACTGCGCCACCAGGAATGATTGAGGCAAGACAAAAATGTACACGTATCTTTACAATTAACAATCCCCGTATCATTATCCCACGTTAAGTTGCCTGCTAATAATAGGTAAGGCTTTCGGACACAAGCAATAACATATCAGGAGGTATTTTGATGTAAGTGAATATGAAAGGAGCTCTTCGGGCTAGAAAGATGAAGGGACATATTTCCCACAAAAGTACTAATAGCATCACCTGCAGCTAATAACTTCCAAAGATGACTCTGTACTTGTAAAGAGTGTTTAAGATGAGGCATAGGTGGAGACAAGCCTCCTTCATGCCATACCAAGGTCTCATTAACATCAGCGGCAATACTTTTATTTACCCGGTGCCATTTCAAAGGTATGTGACTAAATATTGTTTGAAAATCACCGTGCACACTCCAATCAGTTACTTGCAGCCCATTGTACTCTATTAAAATCCGAGGCTTAGTTCCCTGACAGTGCTGCCACTCCAGCACCTCAGTATTAGGGGAAACCTCTGGGATAGGACAAAAAGGTAAGGAACTAGGAATAGTCTCATTACTATATACAGTATGGTTATACTGAAAGCTTCTAGTTACAATAATAACAGTGTTAGCAGCCACATGGCTATGATTATAGCAAACAGCCCAAGCTTCATGCAATTTCTGGAGACAATGAGGACTATTTCCCATGCAAATCAGAATTCCTTTCACTCCAAATTGGTATGTGCTGTTTATTATTCCCACTTCCCATTCTATATTGTCCTTGTCCATATAGGGGGATGGCATCCAAGTAGTGTCATTGGTGAAAACTTTAATTTCCGCCTCCCCCCAGGCGACTCCCTGATACAAGGGTGGAAAGGGAATATAAGTCCAGTATTCATACAAAGCCTCACTAAGGGAAATAAGTCCCCCATTGAGGCACATCCAACAAAAGAAGAGGTGCATGCTGAGTCCAGTTTTCTTTTCAACAGGGTTTCAATCATCTTGTAGGAAACCACTCAGGTCTGCTCTCTGTAAGGACAAGAGCATAGCCCCATCCCTGTTTTAGAACTTGCCCTTGAGCATACTTACCTTCTTCATTAGGATACCTAACCCTTAAATTGTTGGTGGGGACTATCACCGAGGAAGGTGAGGAAAGATGAGTTACGGCAGCAGAGTCCTGCAAGTGTCTCCATTGATTCAAAAAATTTAAGGTAAACAAAACCTTCAGAATCTGATTTCTGGGGGACTCATTTCCCCCTTTTTGTTTCTGCAGTTGAGTTTTTAAGGTTAAATTTGCGCACTCAATGATGGCTTGACCTTGGCTGTTGCCCGGGATACTGGTGAGATGTCGAATATTGTATTGCTGTAAGAAAATTTGTAATTTACGAGAGACATAGGCAGGGGCGTTATCAGTTTTAAGTATAAGAGGAATGCCCATGATGGCAAAACAAGCTAAGAGATGAGTAATAACAGAGTCAGCTTTTTCAGATGGCAAAGGAGTTGCCCATTGAAAATGAGAGAAAGTATCAATGGTATGATGAATATATTTTAATCATCCAAAAGGAGGGACATGTGTGACATCCATTTGCCAAATCTGATTAACTTGAGTACCTCGTGGATTAACCTCAGGATGGAAAGATGGAATGCTTAAAGGAGCACAAAAAGGACAAGCTCGAATAAGAGAACGAGCTTGTTTATGAGTTAAACGAAACCGTCATTGAAGACCAGAACTATTAGTGTAATGTAGAGCATGTTCTTGTTCTGTAGCCTGCAGGTGGCTGATTAAAAGCGAATCAATCTGAGCATTACCATGAACTAACGGTCCAGGAAGTTGAGAATAAGAACGAGGATGAGTGATGAATAAAAGAGCTTGACGTTGGCTCAAAGCAGAAGACAACAAAGAAAAGAGTTTTTGAAGAGAAGTAGCACAAAGAGGTATAGTGGCCTGAGAAATATAAGACGTAACATAAACAGCGTATTGAGAATCACTAACAATGTTACAACTGGTGGAAGGGAAATCAAGTAAGGCCATGAGAATAGAAGCAGTTCTCCCTGTTGCACCAAGGGATAAGGATAAACTGTAACTCGAGATTGATGAACACTCCAATATTCAGCTTTACCATTACTACTAGCATCAGTGAAAAAAGTAGGACCTTGAACAGGAAATATAGATATTGGTGAGAAGGGCAATACAGAATGCTTCCTAAAGAATGAAAAAATTGGAGACTTAGGATATTGGGTAAAAAATTGTCCGACAAATGAAGCACAAGAAACTTGCCAAGAATCAGAAGTGGAAATAAGATAAGTAATCTGACTATGAGTAAATTGAGAAATAATAAAGGAAGGATCTCCTCCCCAGAGTTGTTGACAGCGATGTTGTCCTTTGATGATTAATTCAGCTAAATGATCAACATAAGTAGTCAAGCGTTTAGATGTTTTGTTGGACAAAAAGATCCATTCTAACGGCCGATTTGTTTGATGAATCATTTCTGTGGGAGAATGTAAAGTGTGAAATAAACACAAGGAAAGGGGAACGTCAGGAAGGATATAATGTAAATGGGCTTTTTGAAGCTGCTCTTCTACCAGCTGGAGTTCCTGTAAAGCCAAAGGAGTTAAATGACGTGGGCTGTCCAAGTGACTGTCTCCTTCTAGAATAGAAAAAAGATGTTGTAATTGATACGTTGGTATTCCTAAAACAGGACGCATCCAATTAATGTCTCCTAAAAGCTTTTGAAAGTCATTTAATGTTTTTAAATGATCACATCGAATTTGAATCTTTTGAGGTCGAATATTTTGTGCTCCCAAGGTATAACCTAAATATTGAATAGGAAAATCCACTTGAATTTTTTCTGGGGCTATATTAAGTGAGTATAAAGAAAGCTGAGTTTGTAATGATGTGAAAGCATCTTGCTGCTTTTCTTTAGTAGGTGCAGCAAGAAGAATGTCATCCGTATAATGATATAAAAGAACAGAAGGATGACACTTTTGAACAGGATCCGGGGCCCGATGGACAAATTCTTGACACAAGGTAGGGCTGTTTAACATACCTTGAGGTAAAACCTTCCACTGATATCGAGAAAGTGGCTGAGAATTATTAAAAATAGGGATAGAGAAGGCAAAATGCTCACAATCCTTTTCATGCAAAGGAATAGAGAAAAAACAATCCTTTAAATCAACAACCATGAGCAACCAATCTTGAGGAATCATAGAAGGATTAGGAAGGCCAGGTTGTAAAGATCCCATGGGTTGAATACATGCATTAATAGCACGAAGATCTGTTAATAGTCTCCATTTACCACTTTTTTTCTTTATCACAAAGACGGGAATTCCATGGAGAAGTACTAGGTTCTATATGACCTAAGGATAATTGTTCTTGAACTAAGTTTTCCAAGGCCTCAAGCTTTTCACGTGTTAAAGGCCACTGTTCAACCCATACAGGAACATTAGTTTTCCAAGTCAAGGGAAGGGCTTGAGGCTACTGAACAGTTGCTACATGTTTAAAGATTTTTCAAGGGGATTGTAGCTCATGCGGAACATCATATCCTTGGTAGAATTAGAGACATGAGGAATAGAAACAAAAGCTCCAAATTGTTGCAATAAATCTCACCCCCATAAGTTTAGGGCAATAGGAACAATATAAAACTGGACTTGGGCCGTTTGACCATCTGGCCCTTGACAACTCAAGGATTGAGAACTTTAATACACCTCAGAGGTGGAACCTAATCCGATAAGAGAAACAGCAACAGGCTGTTTAGGCCACTGTAAGGCCATTGGTCAGAGGCAATAATGGAAACATCAGCTCCAGTGTCAATCAGGCCCTGAAAAATTTTTCCCTCTACTTTGAGGGGAAATAAGGGTTTTTGTTGAGTTACTAAGGTTTCCCAAAAAATATGTTTACCCACGCTTCCAAAACCGCCGGTTCTTTCTTGCCTCCATGAAGGAAACTGAAAATAGGGTAATAAAAGGAGTTGCGCAATACACTGCCCCTCTTTCAAGGATATGGGTTTATGAGCCTGTGCCATAATTTGAATTTTCCCTTTATAATCAGAATCTATAACACCCAAATGAACTTGTAAACCCTGTAAAATACTACTACTGCATCCTATAAGCAATCCAACAGTATGTGGAGGTAATGGCCCAAAAACACCTGTAGCCAATTTAACAACTCCCATTTCTGGGGTGAGTTTGACAGCCTGCAAAATTGCCACATCAGCAGCGGCACTACCAGAGGTAGCAGAGAAAAGCTGAGCTACTGAAAAGTGGGGGTTAACATTGATTGACTGGCTTGCTGATGCTGGACCCCCGAGCTGACTGGAAATTGCAAATGAAGAGGGCTTGTATTGTTGTTGGGGCCCCAAGCTGAAGGGCCCCTTTGCAAGTTTCCCAATCTGGAGGTTAAAATATTACCATCTTTGTCCACCTTAGAGTGACATTCATTAGTCCAGTGTCGCCCTTTGCCGCAACGATGACAGGTGTTAGATCCTACTCTTGAGGAGTTGCTCTTATTAGATCATTTACGGCACTCCTTTTTAAATTGATGGGTCTTTCCACATTGAAAACAAACTCCCTTTTTTCCCATGAGTGCCTTAGATAGAGCTCCAGCAAACAACTGAGCGTTATAAGCAGCCCCTCCCACTCCTGCACAGGCTCTAATAAAATCTTCTATTTGTAAGTTTCCAGCAGCCTTTAGAGGATGCAACAACCTCTGACATTCCTGATTAGCATTCTCAAAGGCTAGTGTGGTTATCAGGATTTTACCTGCAGCCCCACTACCCACAGTCTTTATTACAGCATTTTGGAGCCGAGCAACAAAATCAGGATAAGGTTCATTGGCACCCTGCAAAACCTTAACAAAAGACAAGGCAGTTTTCCCTGATGGTTCTACTTTACACCAAGCCTTTAAAAACAGTCCTTTAACTTGTGATAATGCCACATCATCAAGTTCAGATTGAGCCGCTACGGTAGCAAACTGACCAGTACCTGTTAATTGCTCCTCTGTTGGCCCTGGAGGATTTCTAGCAGCATTACGGTGAGCCTGCTCTTTGGCATCTTCCAGCCACCAACTGCGTAACTGAAGCCACTGAGAGCAGTCCAAAACAGCCTTCCCCAAAGTCTCCCAATCAAGAGGCAAAAAAAAAATTCTCAGAGGAGAAAGAATCTAGAAGCCCCATGACAAAAGGAGAGTGAGGTCCATAATTAGCAACAGCTGCCTTCATTTCTTTAAGGAATTTAAATTGAAGGACATTATACTGCACATTTATACCTCCTTGAGGAAATTGATCATTAGGGCCAAAAGGTTGCCTAGTAATGGGGAACAATTGTAGAGGATCCTCATCCTCTTGAGAATCCAATACCTCAATTACAGCCTTAGCAGTAGAAGCGGGGACAGCAAAAACCATGCCTGAACGAGACAGCATTTCCACTGGCGGTGGCGGTGGGGGAAAACTGTCCTCCTCTTCCACCTTGGGTGCCAATGGGGGTGGATGGACCACAGGAAATGTAAAAACAGGAGTGGGTGGAGGAGAAGGCTGAGGGGGAGATAACAGTAATTGTAAAATTTGTTGTAGCAATTGGACAACTGGCTGAAGCTCCTTTTGAATTTCTGATTCCTTTTCATGAGACATGTCATCAGACAAAGGACCATTTCCACCAGCTACAGGATTATCTAAAGGAGGGGAAATGGCTATCGGAGACTTCGAAGACTCCTCATCCCCATTTCCCCCTTTTTCAGAGTCTGTCTCTAAGAGCTCCAAAGCTTGGGTAATAGAAGCACAAAGAGCCCATAAAGGTGCCGACGTTACATCACCATGCTGGTGTGCTTGACGAAGGGTCTTAACAACCTGTTGCCACTCTCGTTTATTTAATTGTACTTCAGTTTGATATTGAAACCAAGAGCAATGTTGTTCCACATGAGCAAACAATTTCCGCAAAGTTCTCTCTTTTGCATCAACCCCAATCAAAAGTAAAAGCCCTTGTAATAATCTCAAATATTCTGAGGCCAAGGAACTGGAATTCCCCATAATGAAAGCTTAAGAAGGTTCCCCTTAACAATCTCCAGGCTTTACCCGCTCCTAGGGGGTTCCCCTTCTTGTTCCCCGCTACTGACCTGTGCGGACCCTGCTCGCTGTGCCACTTATTGGGTACCGCAGTGATGGTGGTGGAGATGAACAGACACAAGAGACAAAGACAAACAAAGAACATGCGGCCGTGCCTAGAGCCTCTGCCTCACTTTATTTATACTCCATAAACCTCACATCAGCAAAAATAACACAATGCAAAACAAACTTTCTGCACCCAGATGTAACCTTCTGCTTAGTTCCTTGTCTCTAAGCTCTTTCTTATTTGTCTGCCTTCTTGGCGCCTACTAGAGTTCATTAAAAGTTCAACTAGAGATACTGTCCTTGACTACTGGAGTTCATTAAAAGTGCAACTAGCTAGAGATACTGTCCTTGAGCCTTATCTATTCTTAGCATATTGTTTTCAATGGCCCTTGCAAAAAAGTATTTTCACAAGCACTGAAATCACCTGAGATCATTGCTGGAACTCTCTGAGCTAATATTAATATTGATACTAATTTATAAATAAGGAAATTGAGGATGATAAATGATGTGTGAGAGTTCTTGTTTAAGTCATTTTGATCCTCTGTATTTCACAAAAAGTAAAATGAGTAAATTTATTTGTAAAGTGTTAGAAAATGATTGAAAATATATGAAGGAGTTTTAACAATTAAGCCTTGGTGAACCTAGAAGACACTTACAGTGTTGCATAGAAAATAATCTCAGTTGCAATATTTAGGCTAAATTCCTAGTTTAATCCACTCTTTTCTGACTATTTGAAATGTACTCTGAGAAATATTTTATTCTTTGCCAATTGCATTTATTATTATTTTTTGATGGCTCATGATGTGCCCCTTTCTTCAGAGTAAAAATTCTATTATGGTGATTGAATGTTTTCTTATCTAGACTGAGATGATATGAGAACACAGGAGATGAAATCTGCTGACAATCTGAGATTTAAAAAAGGAAATTTTGAGATGTAGAGGGTCCTATACTTGTTAGGGGCCAAGGAAAATTTCCCTTTTGCCCTCTGAAGTTCACTAAACAACTGACAAAAGGCAGATTCATAAGATAAAAAAGCATATGAAATTTATTTATGTGCACGTTTGTGCATGGGAGCCATACAAAACATAAAAACTCAAATAATGGCCCAGATGGTTGATGATTTTATACCATTTTGAGGTTACAGAAAGAATAGGGGCTTTTAGTGTGTCAAGAAATGTTATGAGAGGGAGAGAAGAGGAGGGACATGGCTAGCAAAGGTGGTCTTGTTATGTAGATGAAACCTCACAGATAGCTGCTCTCAGAAAGTATAGATGGTAGCCTGTGGTCAGTTAATCTTTCCTAGATTTGGACAAGTGAGAGGCCTCAGAGAAAGCCTGGCTATTTATTTGGCTAATGTAGACTTTTCTCTACATATGCAAATCTCCTCCACAAAAGGCAGCTTTGCAGGACTGTCTGCAGCCCCTCTGAATAGCTGTCTCAAAATATGTAAAAAAGGAATATTTTGTGGTGAAATACTTTTGATTTTCTTTACTGGTGAGGGCCATATTCATCTGAATAGAGTTTTTTTTTTTCTTTTCTTAATCTCCTCTTGTATCATTGCACACACAATTTAACATTTCTGACAGTGCCTGTGCATATGTCAGTAAAGTAAAACTCAATAAAAACTTGAAGCAAATATGCCTAATAAACTGATTATTTTTCTCTTCTAGGTTTTGAGTTTTGGCATAATAACTTCTATAAATTTCAGTGAATGGCATCAAAGAGTTAATGAGGTCATTTGCATAATTATTCATCTTCCTAAAGTGAAAAGAAGCAGGAAGCCACTTCAATTGTCAAAATTAACTGTGATATCAATCAAAAGCTCATAAATTTTGAGATAATTCTGTATTTAAAGTCAATTTAGTTTCCACAGGGGGACTCTAACCTGCCTAGGAGGCTTAATTAGGCTAACTGCCTGAAAAACAGCATAAAACAGATGGGTGGGTTCTCATTCAAAACTGGTTTTATGAGCATTCTCATAGCTCTTACAGAAAATGAATGAACTTTCTGGTATCTTCAACTAAGTCTCTATTTAGTAATTCCATAAAGGGAATGGAAGCGAGTTGGAAGGAATTGATTTTTTTAAAGTGGTCTTTATATTATGTTTTGCTGTTTTTATATCATGATTCCATATATATCATGAACTCTGAGAGCACAGGAGAGACAGAATACTTTCAGGAGGTGTTTTCAAAGCTTCAAATCAAAACAGAGACTTTTAATATCCCAAGGGAATGCCACTTTGTCCTTGTGCCTCCTGAAAAATTCAGTAAATCAAATATTTATGAAGCATATTTTACATAAAGTTCTAGAGAATACAGAGATAAATAAGATACAAATTTTATCCTCAAGAATCTTAATGTGAGTGATAGATATGTACACAGTCAATTATAATAAATATTAGACAGACATGAGCACTAAAGATATAAATAAACATAAATAAGAGCATAAAGTAAGGAGTGACTAATTCTGTCTGATGGGATCAGTGAGGGTTTCCCTGAACAGTCTCCTTTGTAGTAGTTGTGTTTTGTGGACACACTGCAGAAACAGGACAGACCTACCCAAAACATGGGTTGGATGTCAAGACTAATGATGCCACATGCATACAGAGGGTATAAAAAGGTTTATCACTTACATATTGAGACTTTTTGGGAGAGCAGAGAAGGCTTCTGAGCTATTCAGAATATGGCTTGTGACAGCAAGGACAAGAGCCTAGCTTGGGGTTTTATGGTGCGGAGGGAATAGGGTCAGAATGAGGGTCTCTGAGCTTGTGCATGGTCAGGAACTTATTGGGTTTGGATTTCCTGCCAGCACCAAGGAGGGAGCACCCAGGCATACTTATGAGCTTGCCCAGATGAGAGTCACAAGGGGAAGAGAGAGGGATGTGGCTTAAAAGCAGTTAGCAGTCAAACATCAAAACGTGAAGTCAGACTCTTCATTACATACAGGTTTCGCTGGATTCTTTCTATCTGTATGAGCACTAAAAAAATCAACTTACCCTTTTTCTTTTCCTTTTTTTTTAACTTAAAAAGAAATATTTAGACAGCTGATAGTGGTTATAAAACTGATAGCTTCATCAGCTGTTGATATTACCAGCTTGTGTTTTTCTTGAGTATCAAGGCCAACTAAACTCACT
>NW_012116788.1:1273987-1276212 GCF_000951035.1 Colobus angolensis palliatus | reverse complement strand
TGACTACCTATTGAGAACCAGCCATTGTTTACACACTAGAAATATTTTATTGGAAATAAATTTAGCTTTAATTTTGGAGTAAATATTTTAGGGGAGGAGGGCAGACAAAAAGCAAATAAATAAGCAGATTTTTATAAGCACGTGTCAGGATGTGATAAGAGCTATGGAAAATATCAAGCAAGTTAAGAGCGCTAGAGAGTATAGGAAGAAGGAAATTGTTACTTTATATACTAGAATAGTCATGGAAGGCCTCGCTGACAAGATGATACTTGGGCAGAGACTTGAAGAAAGATAGAGAAGGGGTCATGCAGATCTAGAGAGAAGTTCTTTCTAGGAGCAGGAAAGAGAATGTGCAAAAGCTCAGAGGCTGAAATGTGCGTGGCATGTTTGAGAATAGCAAAGAAACCAGTGTGTCTGAAGCAGAGTGAATAACAGAGAGTATAAAACAGGAGGTATAATCTGGAGGATATGGGGACAAGATAATGTAGGGCTTTGTAGGCAGTTTTAAGATTTGAGTGGAGGGATGTCTGGATCCAGCTTAATCTTATTCCCGTTGGTATCATCTTCATCCTCAGTATTCCTGCTTTATTTTCTTTGACTTGTCTTTTATTTTCCTCAATGAGTCCTCCTCTAAACATATAAACATGTTCAAACATTGTTCCCATAATAAATAAACAAACCACAAAATCGACTTAGCTATTTCCTGATCTTTCTCCTCCTGTTGATAACTAAACGTCTCAAAATAGTAACAGTAATTTACAATCTCATTCACACTTGTACACCTCTTATTCATTCTTCAATTCATATAATCATATTCTACAAACTGAACCTACTGTTTTCAAGGTTGTTGCTAAATTTAAAGGACATATTTTAGTACCAATTTTAATTTATTCTCTCTCTGGGAGTGAATCATTGACCACTCTCTTTTTAAAATCCTTCTCTATTGGTTTTCAAGGCATTACCTGCTCCCTAGGGTTCCATTTTTGGACATTTTCTCTCCTACACATTCTCTTCTCACAATGCCATTCACTTTCATTGCTCCAATTGCCATCTATATGCTGATAACCCATATATCAAAGTTCCTACTACCTACACTTGAATGTCTCAAAGGTACTTGAAACTCATTTTGTCCATAATTTATCTTCTTGGCCCCCAGAAGCTACTTCTCTTTTTTTCCCATGTGGTGATGAAGCCAAGAGTCAATCAAAGTTTTCAAACTAATCTTTGCTTCAGCCCCTTGCTCAGTTGGTCACTAAGTTCTGATGATTCTACATATACTGATCCAGTCACTTCCCTGATTAAGCTCCCTTAGTTAAATTCTATTTGTCCTTGTAAAGTCCTATCAGTTGTCATCCCATCAGGGAAATTATTCCTTAGCCCTTGGATCCCTGTCCTAGGCTAGATTAGCCTCCTTACCTGCTTCCATCACTCCATTTCCACAGCTCTTTAAAGTACTTTATACATTTCTTGGTAATCATCTTGACACGTATATGTCTCTGAAGATTGTAAGCAACTTTAAGGCAAATATTATGTCTTTCTCATGTTCATGTCTGTAGTGTTTCTTACAGGACTGACATATTGTAGATTCTGAATAGATATTTGTTACATGAATAGAGTTGATGGTTGACGTTAAACAGTGAGTAGGATTTCACAAGGTAGAGAACAGTGTATTAGTCAGAATTCTAATAGTATCAAGTTACAGACACTCAATTTTTATTAACATGCTAAGAGGATACTGGGTAACTCACAGAATGAAGGTGGCTATGTCCACACTTCAGTAAGGCAATAACCAGGGTGGCTGTGGGACCTGAGGACTGGAAACAGGGACTTGAATACAATAAGGGTCTTTTTATTTCCCACCATTTTTCCCAGTGTGTTGGCTTTATCCTCTCAGGTTTTCCCCGGGTGACTAAAACCATGAGTGCCTGGAGTTTCTGGATAAACATATGTTAATTACTGGACTGATGAATGTAACCAGTGTGACAAAACATGATACTTAGCTCAGCTTGGCACTTAGTTCCACTCCTAGGCTAAGAGTGGGACTTGTGAATTTGGATTTGACTGGAAGAAGTCAGGCAGTTCCCAATTAGATTATATGATTGAAGTGGGAAAAAGGGAGAGCTGTTCCTCAAAATAGGGAGACTGATGGTATCAGATGAAGAAAAGAGTCTAGGAAGACATAATATATACCTACTAAAGCTGGTAATATTAACTAATGTTCCTTA
>NW_012116788.1:1269984-1273937 GCF_000951035.1 Colobus angolensis palliatus | reverse complement strand
AAATATTATGTCTTTCTCATGTTCATGTCTGTAGTGTTTCTTACAGGACTGACATATTGTAGATTCTGAATAGATATTTGTTACATGAATAGAGTTGATGGTTGACGTTAAACAGTGAGTAGGATTTCACAAGGTAGAGAACAGTGTATTAGTCAGAATTCTAATAGTATCAAGTTACAGACACTCAATTTTTATTAACATGCTAAGAGGATACTGGGTAACTCACAGAATGAAGGTGGCTATGTCCACACTTCAGTAAGGCAATAACCAGGGTGGCTGTGGGACCTGAGGACTGGAAACAGGGACTTGAATACAATAAGGGTCTTTTTATTTCCCACCATTTTTCCCAGTGTGTTGGCTTTATCCTCTCAGGTTTTCCCCGGGTGACTAAAACCATGAGTGCCTGGAGTTTCTGGATAAACATATGTTAATTACTGGACTGATGAATGTAACCAGTGTGACAAAACATGATACTTAGCTCAGCTTGGCACTTAGTTCCACTCCTAGGCTAAGAGTGGGACTTGTGAATTTGGATTTGACTGGAAGAAGTCAGGCAGTTCCCAATTAGATTATATGATTGAAGTGGGAAAAAGGGAGAGCTGTTCCTCAAAATAGGGAGACTGATGGTATCAGATGAAGAAAAGAGTCTAGGAAGACATAATATATACCTACTAAAGCTGGTAATATTAACTAATGTTCCTTACTATTTATTGATTGATTTGAAACAGGCTTTGTGCTAAGACATTTTACATGAATTTTCTGACTGAATTCTCACAACAACTCGATTAGATGGGTGTTTCAGTTGAATTCTGTCACCTACAATAACATAATGCCCAACTGAAAGTGGCTTATTTAGGGTTTTATTTTGTTCACATAACCGTAAATACAGAGCAAGAGAGGTGATTCCAGTATTGGTTCAACTGGTCGAAGGTGTCCGGGCTCTCGGTTGGCTTCTGCGTGGTTTTGTTAGATTTCCACTCATGATCACAGTAGCTGCTGTAGCTTGGAGTTCCCATCTTCACACGTCACGTTAAAATGTAAGAAAAAACTGGAGGCTGCTCTTTGTGCATCTCTTTTAGGAAGGAGAAAATCTTAACAAGAAACATCCCATAACCCTTTCCTCAGGAGCGACAGATTAGGACGACTTATATACTTTGTCGAGCAAGTGAAGATGAGAAAGTAAGTCTGACGTTTTTAGCTTCATAGTGGGACTGCCTCTTTTCTCGCAAAGTAGGCAATGGTAGAATGGCTATTGGAAGGTAGTAAACGTGTTTGCCACAATGTGTGATATTTGGTTGGAATGTTTTAGTGAAAGAAACAATATTTGACTAACAATAATTTAAGCCACAAGGATAGTTCTTGTTAGTATAACAGGAAATCTGGAGTTAGGCAGTCTCCATATTGTTTCAGCGACTGGCTCGGTAACATTACCGAGGACACGATTCTCAGTTTCTGCCCTACTGTCTGCAGTGTTGGTGATATTGCTCCTTCTGATCACATAGCTGCTGATAATCCAAAAATCATCTCTGCACATTACGGTTTTACATTCAGCAAGGAAATAGAGTGGAAAAAGTCTTTACTCTTCAGCTCCTCTGTCTTATAAAGAAGGAAAATATTTCTCAAAATTTCCAACATGGCTCCCTTATATTTCATTTCAGATTTGGGTAACTTGCCCTCCCACAGACCTATTCTTGACAAGTGGGAATTGCCTCATGTGATTGATATGGATTAATTGTGTAAAAGTAGTATAGACAAAGGTAAGAATGCATGCAAGTGAGAGTCTTGCACATCCATGTGGTTGAAGCCTAGGGTAGGTGGAGGTTAGAAGTGAAATGAGGGGTGCTGAATATTTGTCTCCTCTACAGAATCCTTGCTAACATCATTTCTTGGTCATTGGGTATTCAGACACAATAACGCACAATTTTTATTTTTTATTTTTTTACTTTTTGGCCAACATTTCATTTAGCACAGTAAATATATTAATAATAATAAACAACAAATAATGTTAGTTATGTATTAGGGATTATGCTAAGCAGTATAGATATAATGATGATTCTAACCAGTTCTTGACCTCAAGAAACTGATATTCGGTGTTAAAAAGAATGTATATATCTGATTTTCCATGTATTTGAGTTCACGTTCTTCCTGCAACTTGTGTTTTCTCCCTAGATTTATTATATGAAAGTTTATAAGTGTTTAGGGATATTTGATAATTTTTCTTATTACAAACTAATAAAAGAGTTTGATCAAACAAGAATGGTATTCCAGAACTTATTATCTTTTCCATCCTATCTAAAACTGTGTGAGAATTCAGTTGGTGGCTGGTAACACTAATTGACATCCTCTTCAACAATCTCTAAGCAAGAAAATATTAATTAGACATGAAATAGAGAATACTCTCCTTTCATCCAACTGAGCAGGTGGCTGCTGCTGTTGAAGGCAAATATAAAGTTGGTGATAAAAGTTACATCTTGTAAAATCACTTTATTTTTAGGTAGAAACTTACAGATCTTATTTGTGAGTTGTAAAACATTTAGTCAAAGATTCATCATGGATTCAATCATGGATTCAATCAACTTTGCAAATTTTTCCTATTCCTGTTTTGTAATACATAAATATGTACAATATAATTTTATCAACCCTATCCTTTCAACCCTTCCAAACAGTGGTGGCACTGAGATCTATAAAATAACCACTAAATTAAAGTTTCTAGTTGTATGTATAGGCATTGATCCATATTAATTTCATTTAACGACTTGCCAGTCCTTCTTTGGTTTCTCCTCTTATCCCTTCTATCTTTCCTTCCGATTTTCTTTCCCCAGAGTTCCCTTCCACTGCCTATTTATATAAAGTACTTGCAGGACTGTATGGCCTTCTCCTTTTCCTCTGGGTTATCTGACATACTGTCATGATTCTAACTATCCTTTACAATGGGTGCGGCCAGGTAATTAAGTATGTGAAGTGGATTAGTGCAAGCAATAGGAAATTATAGGGCCTGTGGCAAACTGTAAATGCCTAAAGACATTTAATGTTATACCTAAGAAAAAACCTCCACAACAAACCCCACCATGCTGGGCCAAATAAAAGGCTCTGCCAGATGAATTCAATCTGACTTGCCACTCCTGTCTACCAAATCTGTGATCTCTAGTTGGCCCCTCCCCAGAGCTTCAATCCCATATAGCAAATTGTTTAGTGGCTATTGAATAAGCGAATGCTTATCAAAATACATTGCATCTTCTTTGCTTTTTCTTTATCTCTTGAACTGAGGGGAGTATATGTACGAGTTTGTTACGTGAATATATTGTGTAATTCTGGGGTTTGGATTTCTATTGAACCCATTACCCTAATAGTGAACACAGTAACCAATAGGTAGTTTTTCAATCCTTGTCCCTCTCCTTCTCTTCTCCCTTTTGGAATCCTGAGTATCTGTTGCCTCCATTTTTATGTACGTATACACCCATTGTTAACTCCCACTTACAAGTGAAAACGTGGTATTTGATTATCTGTTTCTGTGGTGATTCACTTAGGATAATGGCCTCCATCTGCCTCCATGTTGCTGCAAAGAACATTATTTCATTCTTTTTTATGGCTGCATAGTACTCTATGGTGTATATATACCACATTTTCTTTATTCCACTTACTATTGTTATACATAAAGTTTCAGTGCCACAAAAGAAATAGCACTCCAATATAAAATTTTCTTTTAATTCTCAGCAAGGCAAGGTACTTCTGTAGAAGTGTGCACCCTTATAGATGGAGCAATGATGAGCACACACTTGGACAAGGGAGAGGAAGGGGTTCTTATCCATGACGCACATGGCCCCTGCTGCTGTGTTGTTCCCCTATTGGCCTGGGTTAGACCACACAGGCTAAACTAATTCTGATTGGCTAATTTAAAGAGAGTGATGGGGTGAGTGGTTTGGCAGGAAAAATGGTTGTGAGGGAGCAGGTAA
>NW_012116788.1:1266089-1269934 GCF_000951035.1 Colobus angolensis palliatus | reverse complement strand
TAACGCACAATTTTTATTTTTTATTTTTTTACTTTTTGGCCAACATTTCATTTAGCACAGTAAATATATTAATAATAATAAACAACAAATAATGTTAGTTATGTATTAGGGATTATGCTAAGCAGTATAGATATAATGATGATTCTAACCAGTTCTTGACCTCAAGAAACTGATATTCGGTGTTAAAAAGAATGTATATATCTGATTTTCCATGTATTTGAGTTCACGTTCTTCCTGCAACTTGTGTTTTCTCCCTAGATTTATTATATGAAAGTTTATAAGTGTTTAGGGATATTTGATAATTTTTCTTATTACAAACTAATAAAAGAGTTTGATCAAACAAGAATGGTATTCCAGAACTTATTATCTTTTCCATCCTATCTAAAACTGTGTGAGAATTCAGTTGGTGGCTGGTAACACTAATTGACATCCTCTTCAACAATCTCTAAGCAAGAAAATATTAATTAGACATGAAATAGAGAATACTCTCCTTTCATCCAACTGAGCAGGTGGCTGCTGCTGTTGAAGGCAAATATAAAGTTGGTGATAAAAGTTACATCTTGTAAAATCACTTTATTTTTAGGTAGAAACTTACAGATCTTATTTGTGAGTTGTAAAACATTTAGTCAAAGATTCATCATGGGTTCAATCATGGATTCAATCAACTTTGCAAATTTTTCCTATTCCTGTTTTGTAATACATAAATATGTACAATATAATTTTATCAACCCTATCCTTTCAACCCTTCCAAACAGTGGTGGCACTGAGATCTATAAAATAACCACTAAATTAAAGTTTCTAGTTGTATGTATAGGCATTGATCCATATTAATTTCATTTAACGACTTGCCAGTCCTTCTTTGGTTTCTCCTCTTATCCCTTCTATCTTTCCTTCCGATTTTCTTTCCCCAGAGTTCCCTTCCACTGCCTATTTATATAAAGTACTTGCAGGACTGTATGGCCTTCTCCTTTTCCTCTGGGTTATCTGACATACTGTCATGATTCTAACTATCCTTTACAATGGGTGCGGCCAGGTAATTAAGTATGTGAAGTGGATTAGTGCAAGCAATAGGAAATTATAGGGCCTGTGGCAAACTGTAAATGCCTAAAGACATTTAATGTTATACCTAAGAAAAAACCTCCACAACAAACCCCACCATGCTGGGCCAAATAAAAGGCTCTGCCAGATGAATTCAATCTGACTTGCCACTCCTGTCTACCAAATCTGTGATCTCTAGTTGGCCCCTCCCCAGAGCTTCAATCCCATATAGCAAATTGTTTAGTGGCTATTGAATAAGCGAATGCTTATCAAAATACATTGCATCTTCTTTGCTTTTTCTTTATCTCTTGAACTGAGGGGAGTATATGTACGAGTTTGTTACGTGAATATATTGTGTAATTCTGGGGTTTGGATTTCTATTGAACCCATTACCCTAATAGTGAACACAGTAACCAATAGGTAGTTTTTCAATCCTTGTCCCTCTCCTTCTCTTCTCCCTTTTGGAATCCTGAGTATCTGTTGCCTCCATTTTTATGTACGTATACACCCATTGTTAACTCCCACTTACAAGTGAAAACGTGGTATTTGATTATCTGTTTCTGTGGTGATTCACTTAGGATAATGGCCTCCATCTGCCTCCATGTTGCTGCAAAGAACATTATTTCATTCTTTTTTATGGCTGCATAGTACTCTATGGTGTATATATACCACATTTTCTTTATTCCACTTACTATTGTTATACATAAAGTTTCAGTGCCACAAAAGAAATAGCACTCCAATATAAAATTTTCTTTTAATTCTCAGCAAGGCAAGGTACTTCTGTAGAAGTGTGCACCCTTATAGATGGAGCAATGATGAGCACACACTTGGACAAGGGAGAGGAAGGGGTTCTTATCCATGACGCACGTGGCCCCTGCTGCTGTGTTGTTCCCCTATTGGCCTGGGTTAGACCACACAGGCTAAACTAATTCTGATTGGCTAATTTAAAGAGAGTGATGGGGTGAGTGGTTTGGCAGGAAAAATGGTTGTGAGGGAGCAGGTAATGGAATGACTCAGGGTGGAGCAGGTAATTGGAATGAATCAGAGTGGAGCAGGTAATTGGATTGAGTCAGGGTGGAGCAGGTGATTGAAATGAGTCAAGGTGGAGCAGGTAATCACAAAAGATTGCTTTATGAGGAAGTTAAGTTTAAAAGTAGAAGGCAAAGAATTGAACATACTGACATATTGATTCTTTGAAAAGGAATTTAGAACTCACATCTAACACTATTGAGGAGCACCTAGATTGATTCTATGATTTTGCTATTCTGAACAATGCTGCAATAAACATACTAATACAGCTGTCTTTTTGGTAGAATGATTTCTTTCCTTTAGATAGATACTCAGTAGTGAGATTGCTGGGTCAAAATGGTAGTTCTATTTTTCATTCTTTGAGAAATGAACATATTGCTTTCCACAGGGACTGAATTAATTTTCATTAACTCAAAATGGATTAAAGGCTTAAATATAAAACCTCAAACTATAAAAATCCTAGAAGAAAACCTAGGAAAAACTCTTCAGGACATGTAGGTCTAGGCAAAAAGTTCATGACTAAGATCTCAAAAGCAAATGTAAAAGAAACAAAAATTGACAATCAGGATTTAATTAAACTAAAGAGCTTCTGCACAAATAAAGAAACTATCAACAGACTAAGCAGACAACCTACAGAATGGCATTATAGAGAATTTTATTAACTATGCATCTGACAAGGGACTAACATCCAGAATCTATAAGGAATTTAAACAAATCAAAAAAAAAAAAACTGCATTAAAAACTGAGCAAAGGACGTGAGCAGATACTTCTCAAAAGAAGATGTGCAAGAGGCCAACAAACATATGAAAAAATGTGCAACATCATTAATTATCAGAGAAATGCAAACTAAAACCAAAGGGAGACACAATCTTGCACCAGTCAAAATGGCTATTACTGAAAGTAAAAAAATAACAGATGTTGGTAAGGATGTGGAGAAAAGGGGACATTTATACGCTGTTGGTGGGAATGTAAATTAGTTCAGTCACTGTGGAGAGAAGTTTAGAGGTTTCTCGAAGAACGCTGATCTACTGCATTTTAGAATCACCTGGCAGAATTTTTGAAAATACTGCTGCTCCAGGGGCTAGGATCTGGGCTTTAAATTTTTTAAAAAAAATTCTTCCAGTGTTAAGAATCAATGCCAAAATAGATTTTGTTTCAACTCCTAAGCATTTCCTATAATTAAAAAATGTAAAAGGCAGATTATCATAAACAAGAGGAGCATTTTAAAATTGTAAATTTACAAATGCACAAATATTTTTGTTTGTCTTTTAGCTTTTAGTTTCCAATTATATTGCATTATGATGAAAATTATAGTTTCTATGGTTTATATTTTTGGAAGTTAGATGTTTTGTGAGCTATCTTTGAAAGTTTTATTCCTACATAAAAAATGTGCATTTTCTGTTTGATGAGAAAATATTTTTATTTGATATTATGCTTATAAGTTAACTATTTAAAATCTACTTTCTCCTAATTTTTGTGTATTTGATGTAACCATACTTGGAGACAAATGCAAAATCTACCTCTCAATATAAATATTGACTTGTAAATTTCTCCTTATACTTCTAGAATTTTTTGTTATATTCTGATGTTAATTTTTTGGTATATAAAATATGTAACTCTTTGTAATTTTTTTGATGAATTTTTTTCTCTAATTATTTAAAATAATTTCCAGACATTGAATTCTATTTTGTAACAGCTACATTTTTGGGGAGAAAATAAAGATTTGTCTGAACATTGATCTCCCTACCCATCTGGATTGTATAAAATATATACATAAT
>NW_012116788.1:1261423-1264825 GCF_000951035.1 Colobus angolensis palliatus | reverse complement strand
TTTATGGCCTTCTCCACATTAATTATTCTGGTTATCAATTCTTCCACTCTTTTTTCAAGATTTTTAGTTTCTTTGTGCTGGGTACACAATTCCTTCTTTAGCTCTGAGAAGTTTGATGGTCTGAAGCCTTCTTCTCTCATCTCATCAAAGTCATTCTCCATCCAGCTTTGATCCATTGCTGGTGATGAGCTGTGTTCCTCAGTTTAAAATGCAGAAATCGCCTGTCTTCTGTGTCACTCGCGCTGGGAGCTGGAGACTGGAGCTGTTCCTATCTTGGTGTTATCTTTTAGTTAAGCTTAATTTTCTCCTCCTTCTCTACCTCTTATTATTATTATTTTCTTTCTGTAGATTTATCTTAAATTTTAGGCAAAGGTATTTGTATTTTCACTTTCCATATATTTAGAAAGCAAATCTTTGGATCTGTGTCATTATTTTTATATGGTACATGTCTATATCATGTCTTTTTCTTGTATTGAGTTTTTATTTTGTGAAGTACAATATTGAATACTTTCTCAAGAAATTATTTGAGACCAGTTTATATATCATAAACTTTCTAGGAATGTCTTTAATTTTTCCTGAGAGTTGAGTTTTAATGACATACTTCTGTTTTTTTAGTATCAGTTAATAAATATGATACTAATTATAGAAAAAAATGTTTTGTTTTTCTCAATTGTATTAACATGTTATCTTTATCTTTGGAATTCAGAAATTTCACCAGGATATGTCTAGATAGGCTTCTTTAACTTAATTCCATACAGGATTCTTTCCATTTGAAGTTTAACGTCTTTTAGCTCAGGGAAATTTTCATCAGGAGTCTATGTCTTCCCCTGTCTTCTCTCTATCCTCTTCTTCTGAAGTCTCTATTAGTTTTCTTGCAGACTTGTTAGATATAATTCTCTACCTTTAATATTTTCTCACAAATTTTTCAACTTTTTATCTTTTTTGTATTGTGTTTGATGATTATCCCTGAGTTTGTTTTTCCAGCTCAAATAAGTAATCTTCTACTTGGATTTGTTTTACTACTCTATCTATTGATCTCTTTACTTTGGAACCAAATATTCTCATTGCTTCTTTTTCATAGCAGCCTCTTCTCATTTTTCTCCTTCTCCTTATTTTCATCTTTCTCCTTCTTCTCTTCCTCCATTTACTTCTTTTGATTGTTTGTAATACTCTAAACCTCTGGCTATATTATTCATACTTAAGTTCCATTTAAGTAATTATACTTATTGAAGATTTTCTTTTTCAAAAATAATAAAGTTTCATCAGAAGTTACCTTTTCTCTTGGTAAGGTTTGGTATCACCTATTGTTTTTCTTCAAATATTTAGTGCTTCTTGTTTGGTTGTTTATATAGTTGAGAATTATGCTCAGTACTAATAGTAGCTTGTGTATCTTTCTGAAGCCTGAGTTAGAATCTTATTTTGGGAATAAAAGAAGATTTGAATGAGTAAGAAGGGGAAATTCTTGTGGCATAGTCCATTTTCCTTCAGAGGTCACAAACCTCTGACTAATGGCTAACATGAAAATTAGAACATTTTATATGAAAACAGAGATTTTATTGTTTCTTGAAAAATATAAAAATTTAGCAAATAAGAGTCTGTGTCTTTGCATGAAAACAACTGGCTAGAACTGCATCAAGTCTGCTGTTTCCATGTGCTCCTGTTTGTCATAGTCTCCATCACTCTCATCATTTAAACCCTACTCTTTTCACTTATGTTCATCTGTCAAGCCCCTTTGACATATGAGCTTTCAATCACTGCATTATGGCATGAAGGTAACATGTCTTCTAGAGATGAGGGTTGGTGTCAATTACCTGTGCATTAGCTCTCCTGATACAGTTTGGATATTTTGTCCTCTCCAAGTCTCATGTTGAAATGTGACCTCTACTACTGGAGGTGGGCCTAGCAGGTGCTGTTTGTTTAAGGGAGGTGGATCTCTCAAGAATGGCTTGATGCCCTCCCCATGGTAATGAGTGAGTTTTCCCCACCCAATTTTCATCTTGAATTTTAATGCACATGATCCCCACGTATCACTGGAGGCACCTGGAGTGATTAGATCATAGGGGCAGCTTCCCTCATGCTGTTCTGGTGATAATGAGTGCGTTCTCACAAGATCTGATGGTTTTATAAGTGTCTGCCATTTCACTTGTTCACATTCACTTCTCCTTCCTGCCACCTTATGAGGAAGGTGCCTTGCTTCCCGTTTGCCTTTGCCATGATTGTAAGTTTCCTGAGGTCTACCCAGCCATGCTGAACTATGAGCCAATTTTCACATTAGTCATTAGTCAGAGGTTTGTGACCTCCGAAGGAAAATGGACTATGCCACAAGAATTTTCCTATCCTTCTTACTCATTCAAATCTTCTTTTATTCCAGAAAGAGTAAGATTCTAACCTTTTCCTTTATATATTACCCAATCTCAGGCAGTTCTTTATAACAATATGAAAATGAACTAATACAGCTCTCAATCTGTTAGTTTATGTGAAAGTTGGTTGTTTAAAGGAGTCTGACACCCCCTCTTCTCCTTTTGCTCCCTTTTGCCACGTAATATGCTGGCTTGCCCTTTGCCTTCTACCATGATTATAAGCTCCCTGAGACTTTACCAGAAGCCAAGCAGATGCTGGTCCCATGCTTGTACAGCCTGCAGAACTGTGAGCCAAATAAACTTATTTTCTTCATAAACTATGCAGCCTCAGGTGTATAAAGAAATTTAAAGCAACATAGAACAGAGTAACACATCCCCTCTCTAGCTCTATGTCCATTCGGAAGTCTCCTAAATCAGACTTGCACTTTTATATAGGTGGTTTTATTTTGTGGTCAGCTGGAGTTAGTTTTTCTGAGAGCAGTGAATTAGTTTTTTCACAGGCAATTTCATTAATTAAATGATGTATCTGTTTCTTTTCTAGGCCACTATTTATTTGATTTAAGGGCAAGTCTACTGTGTTTGTGTGGGGGATTTATTCTTGTGGGAAAGATTACTTTTCCCAAAAAATTATTATAATAAAATACTAATGCATAAAAATAATGGTCACCTATTACTATGTCAGAATTCACTATTTTTAGGCACTATGGTGAGTATTTACTATTACAGATCATCCTAAAAACTCCTTACTTAAATCAAGTATTATCATAACTTTTCAAGTTTGAGAAATAGAAAGCAAAAAGAGTTTGAGAAATTTGCTCAAGATAACACAGTTAAAGAGTAGAAAGGGTGGATTTTGAAGCCAGATAGTCTGGTACCAGCATTTGGGCCCTTAACCACTATACCAGATTCCCTTCTATTTAAGATTATTGCTTCCTTTGGGGTTTTCCATATTTACAACATTGCTTTCAGAAATTCTGCACTCTTCATCTTTGGATGGTATTTTCTAAAGTGCAGTTTGACTTTTTTTTTGGTGGTGGGGGGT
>NW_012116788.1:1257448-1261373 GCF_000951035.1 Colobus angolensis palliatus | reverse complement strand
CACATGATCCCCACGTATCACTGGAGGCACCTGGAGTGATTAGATCATAGGGGCAGCTTCCCTCATGCTGTTCTGGTGATAATGAGTGCGTTCTCACAAGATCTGATGGTTTTATAAGTGTCTGCCATTTCACTTGTTCACATTCACTTCTCCTTCCTGCCACCTTATGAGGAAGGTGCCTTGCTTCCCGTTTGCCTTTGCCATGATTGTAAGTTTCCTGAGGTCTACCCAGCCATGCTGAACTATGAGCCAATTTTCACATTAGTCATTAGTCAGAGGTTTGTGACCTCCGAAGGAAAATGGACTATGCCACAAGAATTTTCCTATCCTTCTTACTCATTCAAATCTTCTTTTATTCCAGAAAGAGTAAGATTCTAACCTTTTCCTTTATATATTACCCAATCTCAGGCAGTTCTTTATAACAATATGAAAATGAACTAATACAGCTCTCAATCTGTTAGTTTATGTGAAAGTTGGTTGTTTAAAGGAGTCTGACACCCCCTCTTCTCCTTTTGCTCCCTTTTGCCACGTAATATGCTGGCTTGCCCTTTGCCTTCTACCATGATTATAAGCTCCCTGAGACTTTACCAGAAGCCAAGCAGATGCTGGTCCCATGCTTGTACAGCCTGCAGAACTGTGAGCCAAATAAACTTATTTTCTTCATAAACTATGCAGCCTCAGGTGTATAAAGAAATTTAAAGCAACATAGAACAGAGTAACACATCCCCTCTCTAGCTCTATGTCCATTCGGAAGTCTCCTAAATCAGACTTGCACTTTTATATAGGTGGTTTTATTTTGTGGTCAGCTGGAGTTAGTTTTTCTGAGAGCAGTGAATTAGTTTTTTCACAGGCAATTTCATTAATTAAATGATGTATCTGTTTCTTTTCTAGGCCACTATTTATTTGATTTAAGGGCAAGTCTACTGTGTTTGTGTGGGGGATTTATTCTTGTGGGAAAGATTACTTTTCCCAAAAAATTATTATAATAAAATACTAATGCATAAAAATAATGGTCACCTATTACTATGTCAGAATTCACTATTTTTAGGCACTATGGTGAGTATTTACTATTACAGATCATCCTAAAAACTCCTTACTTAAATCAAGTATTATCATAACTTTTCAAGTTTGAGAAATAGAAAGCAAAAAGAGTTTGAGAAATTTGCTCAAGATAACACAGTTAAAGAGTAGAAAGGGTGGATTTTGAAGCCAGATAGTCTGGTACCAGCATTTGGGCCCTTAACCACTATACCAGATTCCCTTCTATTTAAGATTATTGCTTCCTTTGGGGTTTTCCATATTTACAACATTGCTTTCAGAAATTCTGCACTCTTCATCTTTGGATGGTATTTTCTAAAGTGCAGTTTGACTTTTTTTTTGGTGGTGGGGGGTGTTGTCCCACTGGGAGAGGGCTTAATCAGTTATACAAATTGTCTCACTTCCTACATAAACAGTGATCCTTGATGGTGAGGAGATTTGTCTTACATATCTTTAGATCCTTTACTATAGCACAGTGCCTGGCTGCCAATGACATTCAACACATGTTTAGTTTGAAAATAACTGTTTTTATTTCTTTTATCCTTTGAAATGTTGTATATTGGTAGATATTTATATATAATTTATTAAAGAAAATCTATTCAGACTATTTAAATCAAACCATATTTCTTGACATTTTTAATATTTTTTCCCTTCAGTTTATGGAGTTTTTGAGCTTTAGTACTCTCATTTAGGCTGTTTATTCAGTCATACATCCATTTGGGTATCCAACCATTTATTTTTTCTTTCATTTAACAAAAGTGCATTGATCGGTTGCTATACACAAAACAATACTATTATTGGCCCTGATAAAAAGGAACTTACAAGCTAGTAATGGAAAGAAAATATCTACACACATAATTATGTTACATATTAACATGTACAAAGAGACAACAGATAACAAGCTCTGGAAGTCCTGGAGAAAGAAGTAATGAAAAGATACTGAAAAGCTAATATTAATTAGATGGATTTTGAAGGATAGAAAAAATTGGAATATGTGGTGATAGCAACCTTATTGATAAAGTAATGAAATTAAAGTGTAGTTACATATGTGTGTATATATTATATACATATTTATATATATGTGTGTGTGTATGTATATATATAAGTGTGTTTGTGTGTGTCTGTGATATCCAAATAGCAGTACAAATCTTCTCTCTTGTTAACAATGATTATCAATTCAAAGAAATACCTTTGAGGTATATGCAGTTCGAATTAACTTTGCATTCAACTTTATATTCTTAAAGAACTCAAGTGGATGTTAGAGTTTCTTCTTTCTTCTTTTTTTTTTTTTTTTTTGATAATGGAAAAGAACTCCTTCCCAGTGTGATAGGTGTGATAGTTTGATATTTTGACAGAAACCCAATCATTCTCCACTAAGTATACCATAAAGGGCAGAAAGCCTGAAAAGTCAAAATCTTCTTTAAGTTTTGGAATCTTTCAAAATTTGTTTCAGCTATTTTTGATAAAATGTAAGAGTGTGATTGAAAATGTTATGGGTAAAATTGAATACATAGCCTAAGTAATGAAATTCTTGAATTTTCCAAGTATCAGTGAGACCTGTTGGGCTAAAATACTTGCACTGAAAGGACGTCATCTTTGAAAGGTGTTCAACAAAATTTGTCTTGAATCATCAGTAATATGCTTTGATTTACTTCTTCAGAGATCTGTTTGCAGTGTGAGACTCAACACAGCTTTGATTCTTTGGAGGAGCTACCCACGAGGGCACAATGGATGAACATCACATTTTCAACAGTCAATCGTGGGATAGAGACGTTTAAGAAACCATGAGAAGAACTTTGTGCTGGTGTGGAACAGAACTATAACATGCTTCTCGGTGTGGCAGTTTATTTCTGTCATCTGATTTGGAAAGGTGACACTGAGGAAGACAGAAGCTGGGCAGCTAAAGACTTAGTTGAGGAGGAATTAGAACTAGTGCTGAATAGTTCTCTTAGTTCAACTGGCATTTATTTATTTATTTTTTGAAAATGTATTTTAATCAGTTATGAAGGAGAACTGTAAATGGAGGGAATTTTGAAAAGATAAAAAGCTATGAGTATCCTTAAAAGGATGGCTAAACGACTCTTCTCAGGCATTAGCTGATTCACGACTGCAATTATATTTCAATTTATTACAGTGAATACCTCAGTGTGCTTCCTTCACACACACATACATATATATACACATACAAACACAAAATAGGTATATATGTAAAATTTAAAATTTCTAATCTATTACTTTCTCCTGCAACAAAATAGTTATGCTGTTCTCTTAAGTTGAATCTAAAATTATTGTTTTCTTCACGCTGTTAAATGAGACTTTTCCTTGACACATTTTCCATTTCACTTCCAATACTGGATGTTATTTAGTAAACTATATGTATAAACAAAGGCCTTAAATAAGTTCTGAAGTGTACAATTAGAAGCAGTGTTCAGGCTGGGCATGGTGGCTCATGCCTGTAATCCTAGCACCTTGGGAGGCTGAGGTGGGAGGATCACAAGGTCAAGAGTTTGAGACCAGCTTGGCCAATATGGTGAAGCCCCGTCTCTACTAAAAATATAAAAATTAACCAGTCGTGGTAGCGGGTGCCTGTAGTCCCAGCTACTTGTGAGGCTGTGACAGGAGAATTGCTTGAACCTGGGAGGTGGAGGTTGAAGTGAGCTGAGACGGGGTCACTGCACTCCAGCCTGGGTGGTAGAGCAAAACTCCATCAAAACAAGCAAACAAACAAACACCACTGTTCATATAATTAGGATAAAATTTTTCCTCTTGATATTTGTTTAGCTGGTTTTCAAGTATATTTATTCAAAAGAGGCATTCATCAGGATTGTAGTTCATCTCTCTTTTTATAGCAAGCCCTGTGGCTGTGTCATCCCCGTGGTCCATTAAT
>NW_012116788.1:1253996-1256978 GCF_000951035.1 Colobus angolensis palliatus | reverse complement strand
CTGGGAAAGTTGGCTCATGCCTGTAATCCTAGCACCTTGGGAGGCCGAGGTGGGAGGATAACAAGGTCAAGAGTTTGAGACCAGCCTGGCCAATATGGTGAAGCCCCGTCTCTACTAAAAATATAAAAATTAACCAGTCGTGGTAGCGGGCGCCTGTAGTCCCAGCTACTTGTGAGGCTGTGACAGGAGAATTGCTTGAACCTGGGAGGTGGAGGTTGAAGTGAGCTGAGACGGGGCCACTGCACTCAGCCTGGGTGGTAGAGCAAAACTCCATCAAAACAAGCAAACAAACAAACACCACTGTTCATATAATTAGGATAAAATTTTTCCTCTTGATATTGGTTTAGCTGGTTTTCAGGTATATTTATTCAAAAGAGGCATTCATCAGGATTGTAGTTCATCTCTCTTTTTATAGCAAGCCCTGTGGCTGTGTCATCCCCGTGGTCCATTAATCCCTTACTGCATTACTCTGAAATGGTGTTGGTTATAAGTAATCATAAACTGTCAGCTTTGAAAAGCTAACATTTGTTAGCTTCATAGGCATGAAAAAACTAGTGATAAGTGACGTTGTTAAAAAGTCAAATTAAATGTTAATTGATGCAAGGGCACAAAGCAGCAAGGCACTTAAGAGTTTAGATGCAGACACTACATTTATCAGAAATGACAAATTATCCTGAAGAGTTTCCATGGATATCTGCCTTTATATTTTTCTCCATCACCATTTTCCATGTAAGCATATCACAATTCAAAAGTAGTTAGGACATCGCTCTTGCTGAGTGTTTACATAATCTCATATGAAGCCGTAGGCACCATTCTGATGCCATTGTGTATATTTACAATGTTTTATTTTTAAACAGGGTGGTGCTCTAAGCAAAGAATAAAAGAATAGACTATCCTAGAAATTTGCATAAGGAGAAAAGAACATGCACACTCTTGGGGAATTAAAGAGAAGATTCTTTCTTAATCATCTCATACATTTAAATTACCCAGATTTGCATAAATGCTGAAGTGTGAATTGTTGCCTTTAGAAAAAAATTCAATTCCTTTCAGACCATTGCTAATTATTCTTGACTAATGTGGTAAAGTTAGATGCACATAAAGTCACTGATAATCCTGGGCTGTCTTCCCCAGAACGCTGACAGTAGGCGTGGTTAGTTTAAATTCTCTGGTTGATAAATAAGGCAGAAGTAGGCTAAAATGTGACCAAAATAGTTTGCTTTTTTGGATCTTCGACTGCTACTAGACTACAAAAAATGGAAATGCATTCTGGCTGACTGTAGAGGCATCACTGCTTTTATAGAAATGGTTAGCTAATCACAGATGTGTTTTTGCTAGGTTTTTCTATCAGAACTAGTCCAGAGTCAGTTACCTGGCATGAATTTTGGATTCTGCTTGGTACCTTTTAACGTGCCAATTTTTCACAAAATATCTACTTATGAAATAAAGGTATGTATACATATTAAATATAAAGGACCTAGGCCTTTTTTGAACTATATTTAGGAGACTATTTTTGACTATTTTTTTATTCATTTGTATAAATAATTTTCTGTGACCACATAGAAATTCCAATGAACATGCCCTTTTAGGGCAAAGTAAACTGAATATTCTGACCTAAGACTCACACCTATTTACAGAATACATGAGTTAAGAATTTTTCTTAATGGCTTGGTGGATTTCCACAGCTTAGTACTGACCTGTCAGTTGAATAGTCTTGTTCTCCTGGTAGGATTTTCTTTCTTCTCCATTACAAATTTACTTGCATTCATGCTGTCCTCCATAGTAGAAAGACTTCAGTGAGGCCTATTTTTTTTTTTTTTTTTTCTGGAAAGAAGTTTGAGAGGCCTCAAGATAACAATCAGTTTGTATTTGAATGTAAGCATTGAGAAATTAAATTGAATTCAATGGCTATTATTGAGTGGCCAGCTTGTGCTTTACTGGGAAGACTACAAAAAGAAATCGAAAATACAATTCCTGCCCTCTAGGCTGAAACAGTCTATTTGAAAAGGAGTGGCAAATGAAGTAGTGGGAGCCACTCTCTATAGTGATTCAGAGTACCCAGCACAAGGGGTGTGACTGAGGGGAGTGCAGGCAGGAAACCTTGCTTTTGCTGTTTCCCTAGCTAGGTGTCTATGAGTCTGAGTCTGCCCTAAAGGGCAGTTATCTGATCTGTTACATGTTTCTTACCAGCTGTGCAAGAAGCATTTCCTGTAACTTAACAGAAGAAATATTTAGTTTTAGTTTAAAAAACCATCCAACTTATAGTTCTTGTCAGCAGGTGGCTTTCCTCTATGCGATGATTCTGGCTGGGACTGAGGTTCCTTGTAGCTTATGATTTTACCATTTTCACCAAATAATTTCCAAAATATTAATGAGTTGTCTACTTCAAGTCACAGGCAAAAGAGAGCATGGAAACTCATATATAGGAAATATATAATGGCCCAGACACACATCAGTTCTGCTTATGTTCCATTGACTAGAAGTCTATCACATGGCCACATCTAACCTCAGGCAAGGCTGGGAAATGTAGTCTAACTGTGAGCCCAGGAAGAAGAGGAAATAGGTCTGATAAATAGGTAGCTAGTTATTTATCTGCCACACTTTGCCCTTCTAGTTTTCTGTCATCCATGTCTATGTTTATGTCTATGTGTCTCTGTATATGTGTACACATATACCTATTGATAATTGTTTCACATCGTATCTTTCAAGAATAAGTATGTTGTAGAGCTAGTACTTATGTTGATTTTGCTTTGCTTTCAATATCGTTTAACACAGGGACAGGAAGTTATGCCCAGTCTTAGTATTGTATAGCACAGTGTGATATAATTAGAAGTATGTATTTGTACTCTACCTCTGGTTTCAGAGACAGAGCTTCTAAAACCTTTGTAGATAGAGATGCTAGGATAATCTTTTATTTTTTTTATTTTTATTTTTTTTTTTTTTGTTGGAGATGGAGTCTCGCTCTGTCACCCAGGCTGGAGTGCT
>NW_012116788.1:1250414-1253672 GCF_000951035.1 Colobus angolensis palliatus | reverse complement strand
AGCCAGGATGGTCTCGATCTCCTGACCTCGTGATCCGCCCGTCTCGGCCTCCCAAAGTGCTGGGATTACAGGCTTGAGCCACTGCGCCCTGCCTATAATCTTTTATTCTAATAGTTGATCTTTGACCCTGGATCTTCACACAGAGTTCCCAAGACCTTTGTAAATTTCTGAATGATGGAAGCCTCTGACACAGAACTTCTAAATCCCTTGGAATTTCCTGGGTTACAGGTACATCTTATATTCTAATGAGGTAACTTTTGGTGGAATTGTGGATAGCTTCAGGATGGAACTGGTTGCCAGGGAAACCAATCATGTGGTTAGAGGATTGGAACTTTCAGCCCTAACCCCTTGACTTCCAGAGAGGGGAGAGAGGCTGAAGGTCGAGTTGATCACCAAATAGCCAATGATGTAATCAATTATAACTATGTGTTGAAACCTCCATGAAAACCCAAAAGGAGAGGGTCTGAAGAGCTTTCAGACTGCTGAACACATAGAGGTGTCTGGAGAGTGACATGCCTGGGGAAGTCATGGAAGCTCCAAGTCCCCTCCCATATACCTCACTCTGTATACCTCTTCATCTGGCTGTTTGTTTATATTCTTTGTAATATCCTTCATAATAAATGATAAATGTAAGTAAGTATTTCCCTGAGTTCTATGAGCTATGCTGGAAAATTAACTGAACATAAGGAGGTAGTCATAAGAACAATGATTTATAGTTGGCCAGTCAGAAGTACAGGTGATAACCTGGGACTTGTCATCTGAAGTAGGAACACTCTTGTAGGACTGAGCTTTCAACCTGTAGGATCTGATGCTCTCTCCAGGTAGATGGTGTCACAATTCAATTGAATTATAGGACATGCAGTTGGTGTCTGCTGCTGGTGTATAGGGAAAAATCCTACACACATTTTGAAGACGAGAGATGAAATATTGTGTGTTGAGTACAGTATTGAGCGTGACAGTGGAAGAAAAACAGTTTTTTTCTTCTTGTGCCCTTATACTTCCCAAGGAGACAAGCTAAGGTAGCATCTAGCTTCAAGTTAACAATGTCTTTGTATGTAGCATCCATTTTTTAGATCTGAATGTGGCTCTATGTTGTCTGGTGGTCTGTGAACTAAAAGGAAAAACTAAGACTAACTATTTGCCCTTTCCACCTCACACCCGTGGCTTCCACACATGCTCTACAAATAATGGTAAAACAGAGACAAGATAGCCACACTAAAAACTCCCGTCACTGAAGTGGAATATTGGAAAATTACTAATACTAGTTACCCCTGGTTCACAACATTAATGACTTCTTGTGGCAGGTGTAGTGTAGACTCTCTATCTGGCTTATAGTGGAAGCTTATTTATTGATTCAGTTCTCTGGAAGAAATTCCTTTGACCAGTGTTCTCGATGGCATCTTAATTGCATTGGATGAGAGGTTCCTCCTTGTCCGTTATCCTCCATGGCCACAGTAGAAGTAGGAATTGGAGAGTATGTGTTCCTTAAGAGCTGCACAACTTTCATAGTCACTATGTGATGGTGCAATTTTGCTCTGCCTAAGAGTATGCTAATGCCTGAACAAATTAAAGGATTTTTAAAATCCAGCTTACAGATTCTTTGGCAATGCATTTATCTTAGAAACTTAGTAAGCTTCTGATATATCTGTTTCCAGTCTGTTCCGATGCCAAGAGGCACTCTCAAAGTTTTTCACTAGACATAGTTCTCTGGCTCCCTCCCTACCTCCCTCCCTCCTTTCCTTCCTTCCTTCCTTCCTTCCTTCCTTCCTTCCTTCCTTCCTTCCTTCCTTCCCTCCTTCCTTCCTTCTTTCCTTCCTTCCTTTTCTTTGCTCTTGAAAATGGAAACCATGAGACTAGCCTAGCCAAAATAGTAAAATCTGTCTTTACTAAAAATACAAAAAATTAGTTGGGCATGGTGGCTCACACCTGAAATCCCAGCTACTTGGGAGGTTGAGGCAAGAGAATCACTTGAACCCAGGAGGCAGAGGTTGCAGTGAGCTGAGATCACACTACTGCACTCCAGCCTGGGTGACAGAGCAAATTTCTCTCACAAAACAAACAAACAAACAAAAATGGAAACCAATATACTTTGTTGTGCCTTGTACTATATTTTAATGAAATCAAGCCTACTTTCCTGTTCCTGTGTTAAACAATATTGAGATCAGGCAAAAATAACTTAGCTGCTTGCTTCAGGACATTCTTGTTCCTAAGAGATGATACTGTGAAACAGCAAATACAGTCACATTTCACAGCTTGCTCATTAAGGTCTTTACCTCGCTGTGCCCAGCAATCCAAAACTTTGAAAATCTATGAACGCATTTTATTTATCTAGCACTCACTATGCTTCTTAATATATCTTAGTCAGTATTTATTCTTCGGATTAATTGGAGATTTTCCAGCCAGAGAACTAAGGTGTGAAGGTACAAACAAATTACTTGATCTTTGTTCATTATCTCTTTCATGATGAGGCACCCATTTTGCTGAGACTATTATTTAAGAAATCTTCAAGGTCTTGCTACTTATTAAGAATCTTTATGGTCTCTAACACCCTCAGTGTTTGAGAAACAGAAAGAACAAATGAGATTCTAAAATGAAACAATTTCAAAGCTCTGAGAGTCCTTTGAACTTTTATGCTCTAAGGTATTTCCATTGGCCCTAATAATGATAAGATTCACTTCTATTCACATTCATCAATTTTTTGACATAGGTTAGAAATAGTCTGATTCATGAATTAGGGAATATTCCCTTTAATTCTAGACTCTGTCCTGTTGTAAGCAGGATAATACCAATACTAATACTGCAAAGGGTTGATGCAGTATATTCAGTCTTGTCCTCACCAGGTACAGGAAGCCTTTCCTCAACATTCTCCTAAACCATCTTTGTAAAACCTAAAATGTGAAGACTTCATTTTCTGGAACAGATGTCAAGGATGGAAAGATCCTTAATTTCTATGAAATGGAGTAGCTGACAATCTGTATTTTATAGAAATTGACAGCTACTCTTAATCATAAGCCATGTAGTAAAACTGTGAGGGGTTTTATATGGGGCTAATCCTTGATTTATATCTACCAATTTAAGAGACATAAACCATCCTCAGCTCATTAAAGTCTTCTGACCATAGTCCTCCAGCTAATAATTCTTAGATATTCTTCAGAAGCAGAAAATTGAGAAGAGACAGTTTTCAGGTATTTGGAACTAGTTGACAACTGCACAAAGTAGACAGCTTCTGCCCAGACCCACAGAATAAAATGTAGTTAA
>NW_012116788.1:1242696-1250364 GCF_000951035.1 Colobus angolensis palliatus | reverse complement strand
AGCTAATAATTCTTAGATATTCTTCAGAAGCAGAAAATTGAGAAGAGACAGTTTTCAGGTATTTGGAACTAGTTGACAACTGCACAAAGTAGACAGCTTCTGCCCAGACCCACAGAATAAAATGTAGTTAAACAGAGTCACACATTGCCATGCTTTGATGGGCATGTGCTTGTTGATTTTTTCTATCTGTTTTATATATCCTGTTTTAAAGATCTGGATTTACTAACAATACATTTGTTATCCTTGAACTATGCTATCCATAAAGCCCCTATTTTTAATATTTTTCTTTGCATTACTAGCAACTCCTTGGGATACATCTAGTGTCTGGCTATAATTTTCTTGTGATTTGGTTAAGAAAAATGAGACAAACTCAGTTCCATTAGTACCAATTCCTTCCAATGAATTAGCCGGGATCTTGGTTGTTTGGATTCAACTACTAAGGAAATTCTTAGATTGCAAACATACCACAGCCCAGACAGCCAAAAATCTAAACCACTTATGTATAACATTTAGTATGGGAGATTTCTGTTTTTGTTAAAAAATCCAAGGACTTTTCACAGTAGTTGGCTTTTGTAACAAAAATGTCACAGAAATAGAGCTTGGAATATGACTAAGAAAAATATGCTGTACCAGAGAAAACCATCTGCAATAGACTGAATTGCATCCCTTCCCCAAATTTGTATGTTGAAGTTCTAACCCCCAAGTAATGGTGTTTGGAGATGGGGCCTTTGGGAGATAATTAGGTTTAGATAAGATCTTGAGGGTAAGGTCATCAGGATGGGATTAATGCCCTTATAAGAAGACACCTGAAAATTTATGCATGCATCTCTCTCTCCCTCTCCCTCCCCTCTTTCCCTCTGTCTTTCTCTGCCATGTGAGGACACAGAAAAAAAGGAAGCTCTCTGCAAGAAAAGAAGAGAGCTCTCACCACTACCTGACCATGCCGGCACTCTGATCTTGAACTTCTATCTTCCAGAATTGTGAGAAAATAAGATTCTATTATTTAAGCTACATAGTCCTTGGTATTTTGTATGGAACCCAAACTTACTAAGACACCATCTCATTTTAACAGACTTGTAAGAAGGCTAACTTCTTAAGCTTAAATTAATACTATTTTACTATAGATATAACTGATGATTTCCTTAATTTAAATCTTAGCATCTGACTGTAATCCATTCTTACTTAATGGCACTAAAAGTGTACAAAATAATTAGACAACCTCGAAGGGTATTTGATCTTTTTTAATTTTCATTTTTTATTTTTATTTTTTTTGAGATGGAGTCTCACTCTATCGCCCAGGCTGCAGCCTGCAGTGTCGCAATCTTGGTTCACTGCACGCTTCGCCTTCTGGGTTCACACCATTTTCCTGCTTTGGCCTCCCCAGTAGCTGGGACTACAGGCGCCCTCCACCATGCCTGGCTAATTTTTTTTTGTATTTTTAGTAGAGACAGGGTTTCACCGTGTTAGCCAGGATGGTCTTAATCTCTTGATCTCGTTATCCACCTGCCTCCGCCTCCTGAAGTGCTAGGATTACAGGCGTGAGTCACTGCGCCTGGCCGGGTATGTTTTCTTAAAAGAGAAAATTAGGATACTCACAGCAAATGGTTTTGGATTTTTGCATGAAAAATTTTCTAGTTATTACTAACAAACTGGACAAGGTCTTGTTATTTCAGTAACTTAGATTTATATTCAGGACTGTACTTGATATCATGTAGGTTCCAGTTTGATACATTTTTCCCCTTTCAAAAAACAAAAACAAAACAAAATAAATCTTTAGGTAATTTAATTCAAAAAGAAGAACAACCATGTCTCAACTTGAGTCCCCAAAACTTAGTTTCTAAAAGGGAATTTGGGACCTTTTTCTTCGGTCCTCAAGCCTTCTCATTTCTTGCTTTACAATATGCCTGTAAAGTGGGAGCGTGTGCTACATGTTATAGGTTGTATATTAACAGGAAAGCTTTAAGGCATTGTTAAAATGCCTTAAAATCTAAGGACATAGGTTTTCTTGCCGAAGAAATTCATGAGACCAGGTTGGTGATGATTCAAAGCAGAGTAGTCGTAGATATAATATTGTTCTGTTTAACACTACAGAATTTTCTGGAACCTTTAATATTTCTAAAAACATCAGATAAACAAGTAAATTACATACTACCATCTCTTCACATTGGTAATTGTGTCTGTTTTCTTGCTTTAATTTGGGTACTCTTTAGTCGGGGTTTAGAAGGGGATTTCAAAGTCCGATCCCAATACTTTTCTTAGCGTTAGCCCGCGCTGCTATACTCAAATGTGTTATCTTCAGACTCTTAAATGCTATTATGTAGCCACTTCTCCATCAAATGCTCCAATAAATGACCATCTAACAAGGTATTATTATTATTATTTTACTTAACCAACAATTTATTTTTTCACAGATCTGGAGGCCAGAGAAGTCAGTAGTCCAAAATTAAAGGGTGGACAGGGTCAATTTATCCTGAAGCCTCTTTCCCTTTTTTTTTTTTTTTTTAAATAACAAGGAAACTTAATACATGACTGTTACTCATCAAATAGTAATGCACATTTGGATTGATCATGATTCTCAATAACAAATAATCTATCTTCTAAAGTAGGTGGAAGAATGACCAAATGTGGAAACTGATAACTGAAACCAACAAAATTTCTCATGTCTGTGTTAAATAATGTTAGACCATACTTTCCTGCCCTGTGAGCATAGTTTGCTTTCTATGAGTTAACCATAAGACTAGCCATATATCCCTGTCCCTATTTAAATAGTACTGAGACCAGCCACAAGTTAGTTGTTTGCTCAGGGAAGCATCTTTTCCTGGAAAGTAAGGTGATAAAGCAGCTAATATGCTAATTAGTTAACAATAATTTGCTTATCAAGCCTGTTTCAAGGCCATTGCCTCACTAGGCCCACAACATCCAAAGCTAACATGTCATAATTTGATCATTCTGAACCATATTCTTGCTCTACAATACCTGCCTTAAAAATCACTCAACCCAGGCTCTAGAACCTTCTTATCATTTGCTAATTTTCACCTTTTAAATACTATAAGTTTAATAAACTCACCTTTGAATGATTAATATGTTTTCCTGAAGGAGTTTGTGAGGGAGATTCAATACCTCTCTTCTGTCTTTCTCAGTTTGGTGAACTGTCTTTAGGCCATGTGAAATACAAATAACCTTGTATAGGAAGAAAGTACTCTCAATCGGATTTGTTGACAGTCGAGACACTTTGCTTAACTGAGCAATCATAATGAGCTTTAGTTCTTCAAAATAATCTTCAGTTTTATATTACTTTACTTGAGTTTTAAAAGCAGTTGGGTTTTCTAATTTTTGAATCCTTCAAGGCCTTGTCTATACCCCTTCAATTTTCTTTCAAATCACCCCATTCTGCCCTTAGAAAAACAAAACAAAACAAAACATGTTTTTACTGTTATAGTTTGCAAAAAGCAAAATGGAAAAGTAATCCTACTGTAACTTTCTGTAATCACTCTCCCTGGAGCTACAGGCTAAGTAGGCGTGCACTTTGCAATCCAGATTATCTCAGGTGACAGTTTTGCTAACTATTTTGCCATTGTGTAACATAGGTCTCTATCTTTTCAGCCTTCAATATCAATTGCTTTGCTATCTACCTGACGATAACATGTCTGGTACCAATTTCTGTATTAGTTTGGGTAATACCAAGTGTTGACACAAATACCACTGGATTAACATTTATAGTACACTCATGTAACAGTCCAAAGCAGGTATTTCTGATTGTGGAGTACTTTTGTTCACAAAATGAATTCATCTGTGGTTCCACCATCTTCAGTTTCTACTTTCTAAGATTGATGTGATTGTCTGACCCAATCAACTGGGGAATGTGGAAAGGGAGCAAGATAATTTCACACAAGAAGTTTCTTTATGGGTTAAACCAAAATGCCACACATCGCTTCTATTCATATTTCATTGGTACTACCCAATCACATGGCCAAACTCAACTGCAAGGAAGCCTAGAAAATGTAGTACAGGCTTAAGCTTAGGAGACAAAGGAAATGAGTTTGATGTGAAGGTAGGCAGTCTCTGCCACAGTTGTGCCTTTTTAAGCATGCATGTAACCACGTGTTTAAACAGATGCCCTGAGACTGTATCGGACAGTAGAAATAGAAGAGCTCATCCTGTCATGTGGCTGGAGAAATGGTTAGTGAAAGACATCACTTATAATATGACTCAGGAAAGACATAAAATATGTTATAGGTGAGTAGAATATACAGACTTTATGTACAGAATTTGTGGATGAATGTACTTCTTTTGGAGAGAACATTGGATGTAAGTGTATAGGGGCAAAAATGACTATGATCTGTTTGAGAGGCAGTAAGAGGATTTGCTTCACCATAGCAGATTTCTTTTAACGATTAAGAAAAATTAAAGACAAGTAGGGAGATTGGAATGTAGTAGAGATCTTTTAATGCCACTCACACTAAAAAAACTCATTCTAGAACTATTTGAATAGCATTGATCATTTAGCATAATTATCTACTTATATATTTATTCTCTTTAGCCTTGCTGCATATATTTCAGCACTTGATGTTTTCATTTAGATGGAGGCAAGTTCTGAGTGAAGAAGAGATACACAGACTCTGAAAAGAGGATAGATTGGGAATGGGCTATTATGCATTCATTATGCTCCTCCAGTGTCAGCAGGAGGTTTCTGGGTCACTGGCAGTTGTGTGCATAATGGCTGGAAGATTGGGTCCTAATTACTAACACTAGAATTGCAGAGGCATCGCTAAGTACAACTTTGTTGGAACATAGTATCTTTGTCTGAGGTGATTAGACATTACAGATAGGTTATTTAAAAATGCACGAGCAAAACTTTAATTTTCTCTGTCCAATCAGTGTAAGTCTACTAGATAATATGCCTGCTTTTTAAAAGTAAGAAATTGATAATTAAATCTTTCAAAAGGTATAGCCTATTTTAAATGAAAGTCAATTCATAATGTTGTAGTGTTCACACAGGGCTGCCTTATAATTAAAAAGTTAATTTTATATTTTTGTATCCTAGTGACCTGAAATGTGCTTCAATAAAACACCGTGAGCTGTTTAGGAAGGATGAGAAGGACAGAAATAACTGGATACAACTCTATGTCTCCCTGGTGATCTTTTTTCCCCCACATAGGGTGATGCTCTTTGATGAGAAGAACAGAACTACTCAATTTAGCCCTTTTAAAAGTTTGTGACAGTAAACACAAATTTCAAATAATTTATTTTATTGTTCTAAAATTTATACCTTAAAATGACATTCTCATCTTTGATTACTATTGGAACATGTTATTGAGTTGAACCTTTCAATGACTGTATAATTTACACATGAAATGTATATTATATATAACGGACAATCTTCAACTATCATATCTTATCTGAGAACTTTGATGAGAGAAATACCTTACAAATTTGAAAAGAATATCCAATTTTTTTCTCTTTCTTATTATTGTTATTATTGATAAGTAGAGTGACCATATAATTTATCAACCAGATTGGGACATTTTTGAGAGTGAAAGTGGTAATTATCTAAGATTATAGATATTTACTAACACATGCTGACAAGTCTACATGGATAACTGAGATTAGTAAGGAAGGTAAAAAACTGAGTCATAGTTTGTTAGCATTTATCAAACATTTCTGTATGGCAGAGACTTTACTAAGCACTGTATATGCATAATGTCATTAAACTTACACTGTCACATGAGGTAATTTTTATTACAGCCATATTCTAGATGAGGAAACTATGCCTTACAGAGATTAAATAAATTTTCCAAGGTTACATGTTAAGTATGTATCAGATACTGATTTTAAGTTTTATGCATTTATTTAAATGATTGAAAATAATCCTATAGGCAATTGGCAGTAAAAAATATAAATAACTGACAGTTCTGTTATGTCTTTAATTCAATATTGTGATTTTTAACATTGAGTAACAGCTTAACATCAGTACGATAGAATACCAGGTAGACTTCTATGGTTTTTAACTGTAGTATCTGACTCCCAGATGTCACCTCTGGACCCACCTGGGGCCTGAAGAAACTTGCTGACCTGAAGGTAAGGACACAGTCCTGGCTGGCTCTGTCACCTGCTGATTGTAGAACCCCAGTGCCTTGAGCAAACATAGGCAGTAGCCAGGGAGCAGTTACAGCAGGCGTTGGGTGAGACACAATGCTGTACTTGCTTCAGGTCTGACCCAGAACAGTCATAGTGGTGGTGGCCACAAGGGCACTTGTGTCACTCCAACTCCAGCTTTAGGTGGCTCAGAACAGAGAGAGAGAGACCAGAGAATTCTACTGGATCTAGACCAAGACCATCAAGGAAGAACTTCTATGAGTCTCAAGCACCACACCATTACTGGGCTTGGGGTGCCCCCTAAAGCAGACAGCCTAGATCACAACACCCAAGTCTTCAAATATCTTGAAAACCTTCCCAAGTAGTGCAGATACCAAAAAGCCCTGAACGTGAAGACTACGATCAGTACCTAACTCTTTAATGCCCAGACACTGAAGAACATCTACTAGCTTCAACCAGAAAAACAGGACCTCACCAAATGAACTAAACAAGTCACCAGGGACCAATCCTAGGGAAACAGAGATATGTGACCTTTCAGACAGAAAATTCAAAATAGTTATGTTGAGGAAACCCAAGAAATTCAAGATATCAAAGAAGGAATTTAAAATTATGCAGGATAAATTTAATGAAAAGATTGAAATAATTAAAAAGAATCAAGTCAGAAATTTTGGAGCTGAAAAATGCAATTGGCATACTGAATAATGCATCAGAGTTCTTTAATAGCAGAATGAATAGAGCAGAAGAAAATAAAATAGTGAGCTTGAAGAAAGCCTGTTTGAAAATACACAGTCAGAGGAGACAAAAAAAAAAAAAAAAAAGAAAAGAGTAAAAATAAATGAAGCACACTTACAGGATCTAGAAAACAGCTTCAAAAGAGCAAATCTATGAGTTACTGGCCTTAAAGAAGAGGTAGAAAAATAGAAAGGCATAGAAAGTTTATTCAAAGGGATAACAGAGAACTACCCAAACCTAGAGAAAGATAGTAATATTCAAGTACAAGAAGTTACACATACAGGTTTAACTCAAAGAACACTACAACATGGCATTTGATAATCAAACTCCCAAAGATCAGGGATAAAGAAAGGATTCTAAAAGCAGCAAGAGGAAAGAAACAAATAACATGCAACAGAGCTCTGGCAGCACACATAGACTGAAAAGTAGAGGTGCAGGAATACTTCCAAATTCATTCTACAAGGTCAGCATTATACTCATACACAAACCAGACAAAGACACATCATAAAAGAAAACTACAGGCCAATATCTCTGATGAATATTTATGCAAAAGTCCTCAACAAAATACTAGAAAACAAAGTTCAATAATACTTTAGAAAGATCATTAATCATGAACAAGTGGAATTTATACCTTTGATACAAGGAGGGATCAACGTATGCAAATCAATCCATGTAATACATCAAATCAACAGAATGAAAGACAAAAACTTTATGATCATTTCAATTGATGCTGAGCAAGCATTTGATAGAAGTCAACATCACTTCATGTTAAAAAACCCTAAACAAACTGGGGTTAGAAGGGACATAACAACATAAAAAAAAAAAAAAAAAAAAAAAAAA
>NW_012116788.1:1239951-1242256 GCF_000951035.1 Colobus angolensis palliatus | reverse complement strand
AGCACACATAGACTGAAAAGTAGAGGTGCAGAAATACTTCCAAATTCATTCTACAAGGTCAGCATTATACTCATACACAAACCAGACAAAGATACATAATAAAAGAAAACTACAGGCCAATATCTCTGATGAATATTTATGCAAAAGTCCTCAACAAAATGCTAGAAAACAAAGTTCAATAATACTTTAGAAAGATCATTAATCATGAACAAGTGGAATTTATACCTTTGATACAAGGAGGGATCAACATATGCAAATCAATCCATGTAATACATCAAATCAACAGAATGAAAGACAAAAACTTTATGATCATTTCAATTGATGCTGAACAAGCATTTGATAGAAGTCAACATCACTTCATGTTAAAAACCCTAAACAAACTGGGGTTAGAAGGGACATAACAACATTAAAAAAAAAAAAAAAAACGGATGACAGACCCTCAGGTAGTGCCATGCTGAATGAGGTAAAACTGAAAGCCTTTCCTGTTTCATCTGGAATATGACAAGGATGCCCAATTTCACCACTGTTATTCAACATAATGCTAGAAGTCCTGGATAGAGCAATAAAACAAGAGAAAGAAGTAAAAGACGTCTAAATAGGAAAAGAAGGAGTCAAATAATCCTTGTTTGGAGATAATTTGGTCTTACATTTGGAAAAATCTAAAGACTCCACAAGAAAACTCTTAGAACTGTTAAAACAAATTTAATGAAGTTGCAGAATACAAAATCAACATATAAAAATTAGTAGCATTTTTATATGCCAACAGTGAAAAATCTGAAAAAGAAATAAAAATGGTATTCTCATTTACAACAGCCACAAATAAAATAAAATACCTAGGACTTAACCAAAGAAGTGAAAGATCTCTATAATGAAAACTATAACACATTGATGAAAGAAATTGGAGAGGACACAAAAACTGGAAAAATATTTCATGTTCATGTATTAGAAGAATCAATACTGTTAAAAATTTCATATTACCCAGAGTAATCTACATATTTCATGCAATCCCTGTCAAAATACCAGTGGCATTCTTCACAGAAATAGAAAAAAACAACTAAAATTTATATAAAACCACCAAAGACCCAGAACAGGCAAAGCTATCCAAAGTAAAAAGAACAAAACCAGAGTAATCACATTGTTTGACTTTATATTATATTACAGAGCTATAGTAACATAATAGCATGGTGCTGGCATAAAAACTGACACATAGAGAACCCATAGCCAAAGGAACAGAATAGAGAACCTATAAACTAATTGAAACACCTACAGTGAACTCATTTTTGACAAAGGTGCCAAGAATATACATGCGGGAAGAGTGTTTTCAATAAATGATGCTAGGAAAACTGGATATCCATACGCAAAAGAATTAAAATAGACCCCTATCTCTTCCTGTATACAAATATCAAATCAAAATGGGTGAAATATTTAAATTTAAGACTTCAAACTATGAAAGCACTACAAGAAAACATTGGGGAAAATCTCCAGGACATTTTTCTGGGCAAAATTTTTTTGGTCAGTATCCCACAAGCACAGGCAACCAAAGTAAAAATGGACAAATGGAATCACATCAAGTTAAAAAGCTTCTGCACAGCAAAGCACAAAATCAACAAAGTGAAGAGACAACCTACAAAATGGGAGAAAATGTTTTCCAATTACCCACCTGACAAGGGATTAGTAACCAGCATACCAGCACATATATATATATATAATATATATATACACACACACACATATATACACACCCACACCCACACACACACACACACACACACATATATATATATATATATATTTCATGTTAAAACCCTAAAACACTGAGGACAGAAGGGACATAACATTAAAAAATGAATGACAGGCCCTCAGCTAGTGCCATGCTGAATGAGGTGTGTGTATATATATATATATATACACCTTTTTATATGCCTTCTTTTAATATGCTGAATGAAGTATATATATATATATACACCTTTTTATATGCCTGTTTGCCATTTGTATGTCTTCTTTTGAGAAATGTCTATTCAAATCTTTTGCCCATTTTTAAAATCAGATTAATAGATTTTTTTCCTATAGAGTTGTTTGAAATATATATATATGTTTCCTATAGAGTTGTTTGAGATATATATATCTCTCTCAAACATAGATATATATCTCTCATATATATATCTCATATATAGGAAATATATATATTTCCTATAGAGATGTTTGAGATATATATATCTCAAAGATATATATATCTCATATATATATATATCTCATATACATATATCTCAAACAACTCTATAGGAAAAAGAGATAATAATCTGAT
>NW_012116788.1:1233277-1235926 GCF_000951035.1 Colobus angolensis palliatus | reverse complement strand
GTTATTATGCATTGCAGGCCTCGATAAAACATTGCAAGTACTCTATAAATACGTACACCCACTATGCACCTGCAGAAATTTATAATTACAAAAATTGAAATAGTAGAAAAATCATAAATGAAAACCAAAGATACCATTCCTATTCACACTTCTTCAAGCTTCACATTCCAGAAGCAATAATTTTCATTAATTTATGTTTTTGCTTTTTCAAAGTTATCTTAGAAGCTCTAAAATTATATGCTAATTCCTCATTTTGATATTATTTTTATATCAAATTTTTTAAATTAAATAATCCATGTTTCTTCCATTTGTTGAGCTTTTGTTTTATATCTTTGAATTAAATTTATAATTCTTTTAATATAAATCCTGTACCTTAATTATTAAATATATTCCTAAGTATTTTATGATATTTTATGATGTAAAGAATGGAATGTTTTTCTCATTTCAACATATATGTATTAATTCAGGAAAGGCAGAAAGTTAAGTATTTATATGTTTTCAACTTGAACTACCCATCTTGTTGAATGTCCTCATAATTTGGTAGGTTTTTTTCTTTTTGAGACTTTCTAAATACAGTTATATTGTCACCAAAACATTCTATTTTTTTTTCTAATGGTTGATAAAGATTGTCTAATTTTTAAAATTGCATTTGCTATAACTTCAAAAACAATGCTGAATAATTATCATGATGGAGGACATTATGCCTTTTTGTGATTATAATGAAAGTATTTTACCACTTAGAATAAAGTTTGCTGTTGTATTTTAGTAAATCACAAAGTAATTTCTTTCTATTACAATGTGTCTTAAACTTCATTAGCTGATTAATTTTATCAAATGTCATTTTAGCATCTGGTAATAAAAACATTTTATTTTTTATTCAATGTGTAAGATAATGAATTACATAGATTTTCTCATTTGGAACAATTCATTTATTTCTAGAGTAAATTATAATCTGACTCTTTGTTCAGATTTTTGTGGAGTTCTGCATTGTATCCCTCTGCTCTCTCTCCAACAATCAGCACTCTCCCTACCTTATTCTTAACTTAGAGTATTTTCAAAGCCTGCTTCTAGATTTTTGTTTTTGTTTTCCAGTCCTATGCTTAATTCGTCTTTTTTGACTTCTTTCCTTTACCTATCATTCTTATTCATGATGCAATTCCTATTAGACTTAGAGATGTACTGGAGGCAGATTAGAGGAGATGGATATAAGTGTTCTTTTTGCCATCTGGAATCAGAGTTGTGCTGCTAGATTTGACTCCAGATCTTAGTCTGAAACTTGCCCTAGGCCTATATATTATGCTGCCTCTTTAATATTAGAATTAGAGCTCTAACAGTGTTAATATACGTATATGGGAAGGAAGACTGAAAACAAAAGTGATTACTGTGGAAAATTAAAAGATTGATAACATAAGTTAAAAAAGAAGTAGCAAAGAAAATCTGGAATTGACTATCATCACTGCAGCAGTGACTGCTGTCAGAAGTGGGCATGATGGTTGAGACTTAACTCTCTGCTAAACATCAGGAAATCTGGATCTTTTATAAGGCATTCTTCATAAATTTGTTTAGACTAAGAATGAACTTTCTTGTTCATGAAGACCAAATTATTTATGCAAGAACTTAATGAGCTTGCTAATTCCAACATTTCCAATATGTATTTGTGTGAAAGTGAGTCTGTGTGTGATACATAGGCTTAAAAAACGCTGTGTAGATCCCTGGGCAAGATGACTGAATAGGAACAGCTCCAGTCTGCAACTCCTAGTGAGACCAACATAGAAGGCAGGTGATTTCTGCATTTCCAACTGAGGTACCCGGTTCATCTCATTGGGACTGGTTAGACAGTGGGTGCCACCTACAGAGGGCAAACAGAAGCAGGGTTGGGTGGTGCCTCAGCCGAGAAGTGCAAGGGGTTGGGGAACTCCCTCCTCCAGCCAAGGGAAGCCATGAGGGACTGTGCTGTGACGGATGGTGCTATCTGGCCCAGATGCTATGCTTTTCTTGTGCAGGTTTCTTTGCAACCCGCAGACCAGGAGATTCCTTTGGGTGCCTACACCACAAAAGCCCTGGGTTTTAAGCAATAAATGAGAGGCCATTTGGGCAGACACCGAGCTAGCTGCAGGAGTTATTTTTTTGTGCCCCAGTGGCACATGGAAGACCAGCAAGACAGAACCATTCACTCCCCTGGGAAGGGAACTGAAGCCAGGGAACCAAGTAGTCTTGCTCAGAAGATTCCATCCCCATGGATACCAGAAAGCTAAGATCCACAGGCTTGAAAATCTCACTACTAGCACAGCAGCCTGAAGTTGACCTCTGACTCTCGAGCTTGGTTGGGGGAGGGACGTCCACCATTACTGAGGTTTGAGTAGGGGATTTTCCCCTCACAGTGTAAACAAAGCCACCAGGAAGTTTGGACTGGGTGGAGCCCACTGCAGCACCACAAAGCCACTGTAGCCAGATTGCCTCTCTAGATTCCTCCTCTATGGGCAGGGCATCTCTGAAAGAAAGGCAGCAGCCCCAGTCATGGGCTTATAGATAAAACTCCCATCTCCCTGTGACGGAGCACCTGGAGGAAGGGGTGGCTGTGGACACAGCTTCAGCATACTTAAATGTTTCTGCCTGCTGGCTCTGAAGATAGCAGTGGATCTCCCAGCA
>NW_012116788.1:1231471-1232497 GCF_000951035.1 Colobus angolensis palliatus | reverse complement strand
GTGGCTGTGGACACAGCTTCAGCATACTTAAATGTTTCTGCCTGCTGGCTCTGAAGATAGCAGTGGATCTCCCAGCACACAGCACTTGAGCTCAGCTGAGGGACAGACTGCTTCTTCAAGTGGGTCCCTGACCCTCATGCCTCCTGATGGGGCGACCTCTCCCAGCAGGGTTCAACAGACACCTCATACAGGAGAGCACTGGCTGGCATCTGGAAGATGCCCCTCTGGGATGAAACTTCCAGAGGAAGGAGCAGGCAGCAGTCTTTGCTGTTCTGCAGCCTCCACTGGTGATACCCAAGCAAACAGGGTCCACACTGGACCCCCAGCAAACTCCAGCAAACCTGCAGAAGAGGGGACAGACTGTTAGAAGGCAAACAAACAAACAGAAAGCAATAGCATCAACATCAACAAAAAGGATGACCATGCAAAAACTCCATCTGACCGTCACCAGTATCAAAGACCAAAGGTAGATAAATCCATGAGGAAGGACACAAAAAGGCTGAAAATTCCAAAACCTGGAATGCCTCTTCTCCTCCAAAGAATCACAACTCCTTGCCAGCAGGGGAACAAAACTGGATGGAGAATGAATTTGATGAATTGACAGAAGTAGGCTTCAGAAGGTTGGTAATAACAAATTCTCCTGAGCTATGGGAGCATGTTCTAACACAATACAAGGAAGGTAAGAGCCTGGATAAAAGGTTAGAGGAATTGCTAACTGAAATAACCACTTTAGAGAAGAACATAAATGACTTGATGGAGATGAAAAACACAGCATGAGAACTTCATGAAGCATACACAAGTATCAATAGCTGAATCTATTAAGTGGAAGGAAGGAAATATCAGTGATTGAAGATCAACTTAATGAAATAAAGCAAGACAAGATTAGAGAAAAAAGAATGAAAAGGAATGAACAAAGCCTCCAAGAAACATAGAACTATGTGAAAATACTAAACTTATGTTTAATTGGTGTACCTAAAAGTGACGGAGAGAATGGAACCAAGTTGGAAAATACACATTATCCAGGAG
>NW_012116788.1:1228653-1230776 GCF_000951035.1 Colobus angolensis palliatus | reverse complement strand
TTTACAGACAAGCAAATGCTGAGGGATTTTGTCACCACCAGGCCTGCCTTATAAGAGCTAAATACGGAAAGGAAAAACTGGTACCAGCTACTGCAAAAACAAACTGAAATGTAAAGACCGTCAACACTATGAAGAAACTGCATCAACTAATGGGCAAAATAACCAGCTAGCATCATAATGACAGGATCAAATTCACATATAAAAATATTAACCTTAAATGTAAATGGTCTAAATGCCCCAAATTAAAGGTACATACTGGCAAATTAAATGAAGGGTCAAGACACATCGGGGTGCTGTATTGAGGAGACCCATCTCATGTGCAAAGACATACATAGGCTCAAAATAAAGGGATTGAGGAAGATTTACCAGGCAAATGGAAAGCAATATAGGTAGGGGTTGCAATCCTAGTCTCTGATAAAACAGACTTTAAACTATCAAAGATCAAAAAAGACAAAGAAGGACATTACATAATGGTAAAAGGATCAATGCAACAAGAAGAGCTAACTATCCTACGTATATATGCACCCAATACAGGAGCACCCTGATTTATAAAGCAAGTTCTTAGAAACCTACAAAGAGACTTAGACTCCCACACAATAATAATGGGAGACTTTAACATCCCACTGTCACTATTAGACAGATAAATGAAACAGAAAATTAACAAGGATATTCAGGACTTGAACTTAGCTATGGACCAAGTGGACGTAATAGACATCTACAGAACTCTCCACCTCAAATCAACAGAATGTACATTCTTCTCAGCACCACATAGCACTTATTTTAAAACTGAGCACATAATTGGAAGTAAAAAACTCTTCGGCAAATGCAAAAGAATGGAAATCATAAGAGTCTCAGACCACAGTGCAATGAAATTAGAACTCAGGATTAAGAAACTCACTAAAAACTGCATAACTACATGGAAACTGAACAACCTGCTCCTAAGTGACTACTGGGTAAATGATGAAATTACGGCAAAACTAAATAAGTTATTTGAAACCAATGAGAACAAAGACACAACATACCAGAATCTCTGGGACATAGCTACAGCAGTGTTTAGAGGGAAATTTATAGCACTAAATGCCCACAGGAGAAAGCAGGAAAGATCTAAAATTGACACCATAACAACACAATTAAAAGAACTAGAGAAGCAAAAGCAAACAAATTCAAAAGCTAGCAGAAGACAAGAAATGACTAAGATCAGAGCAGAAGTGAAGGAGATAAAGACATGAGAACCCTTCAAAAAATCAATGAAACCAGGAGCTGGTTTTTTTGAAATGATCAACAAAATAGATAGCCAGACTAATAAAGAAGAAAAAAGAGACAAATCTAATAGATGTAATAAAAAATGACACAGGGGAGCTCACCACTGATCACACAGAAATACAAACTACCATCAGAGAGTACAATAAACACCTCTATGCAAATAAACTAGAAAATCTAGAAGAAATGGATAAATTCCTGGACACATATACCCTCCCAAGACTAAACCAGGAAGAAGTTGAATCCCTGAGTAGACCAATAACAAGTTCTGAAATGCAGGCAGTAATTAATAGCCTACCAACCAAAAAAATCCCAGGACCAGGCATATTCACAGCTGAATTCTACCAGAGGTACAAAGAGGAGCTTGTACTGTTCCTTCTAAAACTATTCCAAACCATAGAAAAAGAGGGACTCCTCCCTAACTTGTTTTATGAGGCAGCATTATCCTGATACCAAAACCTGGCAGAGAAGCAACAAATAAAGACAATTTCAAGCCAATATCCCTGATGAACATCGATGTGAAAATCCTCAATAAAATACTGGCAAACCCAATCCAGAAGCACATTAAAAAGCTTATCCACCACAATCAAGTTGGCTTCATCCCTGGGACACAAGTCTGGTTCCACATAGGCTAATCAATAAATGTAATCCATCACATAAACAGAACCAATGACAAAAACCACATGATTATCTCAACATACGCAGAAAAGTCCTTTGATAAAATTCAATACCCCTTCACACTAAAAACACTCAATAAACTAGGTGTTGATGGAACACATCTCAAAATAATAAGAGATATTTATGACAAACCCACAGCCAATATCATACTGAATGGCCAAAAGCTGGAAGCATTCCCTTTGAAA
>NW_012116788.1:1220956-1221628 GCF_000951035.1 Colobus angolensis palliatus | reverse complement strand
TTTCTTTCTTTCTTTCTTTCTTTCTTTCTTTCTTTCTTTCTTTCTTTTTGATATAGTCTTGCTCTGTTGCCCAGGCTAGAGTGCAGTAGCACATGATCTCTACTCACTGCAACCTCTAGCTCCTGGGTTCAAGCCATCCTCTCACCTCAGCCTCCCACATAGCTGGGACTGCAGGTGTGTGCCACCATACTTGGCTAATTTGTGTACTTTTTTGTAGAGACAGGGTTTTGCCATGTTGCTGAGGTTGGTCTTGAACTCCCAGGCTCAAGCGATCCACCAGTCCTGGCTTTTCATCTAATCTCTTCTTATAAGGACACCAGTCATTTTGAATTAGGGCCCACTCTAATGGCTACATTTTAACTTAATTAGGTCTCCTTTTTCCCTCTCTCGCTCTTCCTTTGTTAGAGACTAGGTCTTGCTCTGTTGCTCAGGCTGGATACGAATTCCTGGGCTCAAGTAATCCTCATACTTCAGCCTCCTGAGTATCTGGTGCTACAGGTACACACCCACTGTGTCAGTGTCCTACTTACCTCTTAAACGGCCTTGTCTTTAAGTGCAGTCACATTCTCAGGTATGTGAGAGTTGAAGTTCTGGGAGTCAGAACTTCAACATATGAATTTTGGGAGAACACAGTTTAGCCCATGTCAGTCTTACTAATGCCTATCAGCAAAC
>NW_012116788.1:1204855-1220906 GCF_000951035.1 Colobus angolensis palliatus | reverse complement strand
AGAGTTGAAGTTCTGGGAGTCAGAACTTCAACATATGAATTTTGGGAGAACACAGTTTAGCCCATGTCAGTCTTACTAATGCCTATCAGCAAACTTAGTTACATGGAATTAAAAACAAATCAGTTGATTTTTGCCATAATTTTTTCAGTAAAAAAAATCAATAAATTCTTCTTTTGGTGAGAAATAAAGGTATATTAGATTTATTGTGGAAAAAGATGATCTTTATGGCACCTCTTAGTTCTGAAATTCTATCGTTTCACTATCTCTGTGTGCAGTTCTTCTTACCTTTCTCTGTCTCCCATAATTTCACAAGATTGGTTTTTAAATATTAATATTTGAGAATATAAATCAGGAAACATTACATTTGAAACATATGATTAGGGCAACTGAACTTTTATGATTTGTGAAAAATTATAACAACAAATATTTGTGAATTAGTAGAAAATATTTAATAAAAGATTTGCTTATATGGTTGGATAAACATTTATTACTTCAATTTTTAAAATATTTTTGCTTTCTTAAAGTTGCCTAGCATGATTTATCAGTATTGTTAAATTCTAAGGGAAAAAACAGCAAGAGAGAAAGTACTTAAAGTACATTTAATGCTGATTTGAAAGTAATTTTATTATTTAATAATTTAAAAACCACTTTAGGACCATTGCCTCAATGGAAAAATCATGAGAAATAGTTATTTTTGAGTTTTAATAAAAGGAACAAAGATTTCTATTGTTTATCGAACTTCTCTTTAGTATTTTTAACATTATAGCATTTAATATATTAAAATATGAAGGGCATTATTTTCTCCATTTTATACAAGAGAAATACTGGGGCTCGTTTAAACATGTAAGAAGACAAAGGTAGTTAAATTATGAAGCTAGGAAGTGACAAAACTGACGTTCTAGACAAGGTTCACTTGTCTTCAAAATTGTTTTCTTTAACTGTTTTGCTGCAGTAAAAACTATCGTTACTAGAACTTGATGTGTGTTGAAAGAAAAGTTCCAAGAACATTCAAGTCAGATGTGGGATAATATAGAAGCCTACTCCCACAGGATGATGTGATCAGGACCTAGAATATAGTAATATTGCCAAGTGTGACAAGGATGAGCATGATCGACAAGAGATTCAAGTATAGACACATGATGTACTTAGGATTTTTGAGAAAGGGTAAAGACTGAGAAGACAAATCACAACTTTGATCCTGATTGATGTGCTGTTGTGTTGAAGAACTGTGAAAGTTAATATTTATACTGCAATCAAATTATTGCCAATAGTATTCTCCAGCCATAGCCAATATAAACAAATTATCTTAATTTTCTATCATGGACACATGGAGCAAAAACATCATGAGGAAATGATATCTAGAGTTATGTGATCAGTGTCAGCTCTCAGAAGTCGAGCAACACTAACTGAGAACAATTTGGAGGGAACATAAACATTCAGTCCATGACACCATCTTAATCAATTTTAAGTGTATAGTACAGTACTGTTAAATATTCCCATTGTTGTGTAATAGAGCTTCAGAATTTTTTCATCTGGTAAAACTAAAACTCAATACCCATTAAATGACTCTTCATTTTCCCCTCTCCCTATCCCTGGTAACTATCATTCTACTTTTTATGTCTATGAATTTGACTGCTTTAGATACCTTATACAAATGGAATCATACAATAATTATCTTTTTGCAACTGTTTCACTTAGCATAATGTACTTGTCTTAGTTCATTTGTGCTGCTATAACAGATACCACATACTGGATGATTTATTTTAAACAATATATGTTTTTCTTATTTCTGACAGTTTTCAAGGCTGGGAAGTCCAAGATAAAGGGGCTGAAACCTGGCACACCTTCTTGCTGCATCATCCCATGGTGAAAGTTGGAAGGGCAAGAGAGTACATGTATGGGAAAGAAGAGAGGGCCAAATTCATCCTTTTATAAGAAATCCACTTCCATGATAATAAACCCATTCCTCTCATGAGGGTAGAACCCTGTGGCCTAAACACTTCTCATTCATCCCCACCTCCCAACACTGTTGCACTGGAAATTATCCAACACATATGTTTTGGAGGACATAGTCAATCCATAGCAGGACTCAAGGTTCATCCATGTTGTAGAATGTGACAGAATTTCTCTACTGTTCAAAACCTGAATTATATTGTATTGCACACCTATACCTCTTTTTGTTTATTTGCTCATCCATCAATGGATACTTGAGTTGCATTCCCCTTTTGGCTATTGTGACTAATGCTGTTATGGATGTTGTCTGGCAAATATCTCTTTGAGACCGATTTCAGCATTTTGGGGTATATATCGTGAAAGGAGATTGCTGGATCACATGGTAGTTCTATTTTTAATTTTTTGAGGAAACACTATACTATTTTCCTCAGTGGATAACATCATTTTACATTCCCACCAGTAGTGCACAGGGACTTTAATTTCTCTACATTCTTGCCAATACTCATTATTTTCTGCTACATATATTCTTAAATAAAGACTTATAACATGCCATATCATCTCTAGGGGTTATCAAAAAAGTAACATGCAATGTAATTTGCTGGAAACACTCTGGGTATCAGAAAGTTAATCCACCAGAAAAATGACAGTGCTATTTCATGTATGCGCGAGGCATAAATTATGTACTATAATCTTAAGAGACTTGGATATTCTTGGGTATTCAATTAAAAACTGATCCATGAGAAATTAACATTGTGTGCCTGTCATTTTTGTGTGAATTTCAATTTTCTGTGCCCCAAAGCATCATGAGAGCAGAGGAGTGAGTGAAAAGCTTTATTTTGAAAACATTTTGAATAAATATCCTAGATTGAATGCTGAAAATCTCCTGTAATACTAAGATTTGCTTTTAGTGAATGTTTTAGATAACTTTTGCCCAAACCTAGGACAGTTAGTGATGTGGAAAATGATAAATCTGACACATTTTTCCCGTTCTGAGGTAACTCTTTAAAATGAAATAAATAGTCATGGCAGTTTATGCTAACCTGTTTCCTTTATGCTTCCAAAATTTCTTTGTTTAGTGCCAAAAGAAAAGTTTAATGCTTGTGATTAATGACTCTGCTGTATGAAGCTACACAGCATAATTTATGGGGTACCTTATCATGCAAGCACCTTAAGCCTTTTTATAATAAAATGGAAAAGCATATAAACACAGAACTCATCCATAAATTAAAAATTCAATATTCAGTGTTAAATTAGTTGAAGCAATAATGCAAAGCTTTCTTCATAACCCAAATATAAGTTTTTCTTTAACCAAAACTTTCCACCCCTAATGGATGTCTTGTTTATTTTCTTGAATTTTCATTTTTATATTTTTTCTCAAATTTTTCTCATATTTACAGTATTAGACTCTTATATTCTTACCATTTGAAGCTTGTCAAAACCTTATAATAGAACAAACATACTTAACTCACAGGCATACAAATTTGCTGTTAGCGAATTTTGTTCATTTTTCATTGCTATAGCTTGAAAGATTTGCAGGTATACAGTGATAAATTTACAGAGTAATTTTTTTATGTTCTTTTATCTCCAGATTTAATGTCTTTAGGTCTAATCATAATCTTGTTATAACATTTTAGATTTGTGTATGCTTTTACAGAATATTTCACATTAATTTTATCTTTGCATCCTCACAATTATTCTATGAAGAAAGAAGGGCAAGAATTTTTACAGATCCATTTATAGATAAGGAAATAAAGTCAGAGGACAATTCAATGACATCTCCAATGTCACTCAGTAATTTAGTGATAAAAGCAAGGCTGGTGTTCTTGACTACTCATTCTGCTTTAATATGTGTCACATTGTATAATGTTGCTAAAGGTCATTCAGAAAATGTGACTGATTCAAAGGGGTAATTTCCAATCAAACCATATTTAGATCGTTTTTCTCTTGTTATATATGGCAAATGGTCTTCTGTAATAATTTAAAGTAATTTTTTGGTGTCCAAATTATGGTCTAGATAATGACAAAGGGAGAGCATCTGCCTTCTTTGGTGCTGTAGCCTTTGCACATTGGGGTCCTACAGCTTTTGAGGCTGACACAGGGACTGTAGGACACAGAGCCACTTATGTTGAATTACACTTTGAGTATGTAGTTTCCTTTTAAATGAGGTGAAAACGTCACATGTACGTCAAGAATGTTACCAGGAGTTTGGAACAGAGGGAAGGCACCATGTAAGATATGGTCTTTGCTCATTTGGAGAAGATGAAACAATACAGATGAGAAGCCACGACACAAACGTTTGGGCACAGAATAGGGGATGACTCATTCTACATCAACAAGCACAGGCTATTTCTTAGAGCAGGGCATTGTCTCTTTCATACAATGGACTATCATAGATTGGAAGTGAGAAGTTGGGAGTGGGAGGGAGACTATTTCGCTGTTCTCATATACCCAGAACAAAGGAAAATCAAGCTTTCCCTTCCCTGTGTACACTGTGCTTGAAAAGATTGCCAGTGGCCATCACATCACCAGATTGATGGGCAATTATCAGTCCTCCTTTTACACAACTTATTAGTAGCATTTTACACAGTTGCTTATTCAATCTCCTGGGAAAATTTTTCTTTCATTTAGCCTCCAGAATACCGTTATCTCTTGGTTATTTTTCTTTTTCTTTTTTTTTTTTTTTTTTTTTGAGACGGAGTCTCGCTCTGTCGCCCGGGCTGGAGTGCAGTGGCCGGATCTCAGCTCACTGCAAGCTCCGCCTCCCGGGTTCACGCCATTCTCCTGCCTCAGCCTCCTGAGTAGCTGGGACTACAGGCGCCCGCCACCTCGCAGGGCTAGCTTTTCGTATTTTTTATTAGAGACGGGGTTTCACCGTGTTAGCCAGGATGGTCTCGATCTCCTGACTTTGTGATCCGCCCGTCTCGGCCTCCCAAAGTGCTGGGATTATAGGCTTGAGCCACCGCGCCCTGCCCTGGTTATTTTTCTCTCTCAATCTCCTGGTGGGAATTCTGCTTATTATGCTGATCCCTATTCATTACAATGATTTGGCAATAAAAATTTCAATCTCTGTTCCTCTTTTTCAACACCGTTTTTCTAGGTGACCCCTTCCAGTCCTGTGGAAAATGTTTGCCTGCTGGTGACTTTCAGACTTATATCTCTAGGCAGACTTCTCCCCAGGCAAATAAAAGTGCTCAACATATGTTTGTTAGATGAATTGTGGGATGAATCAAATAAATGGCAAATTTGACTGTAAAATATGTCAGCATAATTAAACTCATTAAATTTAAGAAACAAATAGGTTTTACCATCTGAAGAAATAGAGATCAAAACTTACAAGGGCATGAAAAATCAGGTCAATTTAACACTAATTGATGACTATAAGATAAAACAAAAAGTAAACAGCGTTTATTTTGCCAGTTTATTATGGCTTGTAAACCATAAAGTGGAAGAAAATAAGCTAGAACTGTAATTGTCTTCAACAAATGACTGCACAGAAGCCAGCCATGGTTGCCTAGGACATTAAGCCACTCCCTGTCATGGAAAAAATGATAAAACAAATAATTGGATGTACAAACTAACTTTGCTACAGAAGTAGTATCACTGTGGCATGGCCAAGGAGGTGGAACAGCTGACCCCAAGGGAGGTAGTGGATAGAAATCCAGGATGGGGTAAAAAAGGAAGCCAAAAAGGAGAAAGCTTTAAGTCTGCAAAATATATGAATTCTAATATGCTTGATGATTTGGGAGTACTACCTCTGGCCCAGTCATCAGGGCTTTGCTTGCTCACCTCCCTGCCCTTCCCATGTGCATCTGGGGCATTGCACGCCCTTAGTTGTGCCACCATCTACAACATTCGAGACTACCTGGAGAAGCAAGCAGAGATGGAAGTTGTCAACAGAATAAAAGTGACTGAATAAAAGGATAGAGTTGAAAAGTAGAAGGTAACTCTTCTTGGTTCTTTCCTGGGGCTCTGAGAAACAGAAAGTTCCTCCACAGAGTGTGTCACTGGGTGTAGGTAGAAACTCTTGAGAAAACTTCATGGGGCACATGAGACCCAAAAAAGTGCTAGGACCAATCAAATATGTATATATATATACATGTGTGTGTGTGTATATATATGTGTGTGTATATATATGTATGTGTGTGTATATATATAGTGAGTAAGTGTTGTTCATATGGTCCAATAAACAAGCAAAGTAAAGGGGCCTCAGGACATGACACGGGGTATGTGGCCCACAATGTGGCTAACGTTGGTGTTGTCTATCTGACTAAAAACAAGGTGGGAAAGTGAATGTCTTGGGGCATGCTAACAGTGGGGCATAGTCAGAGCTTCTTCGTCTCAGTGCAGGTCAGTGTTCAGTAGGTTAGTTATTATTCTGAAGACTTTATAAAGCCAATTTGCAATGCTAGGCTAATAGCCTGTCAGTATGAGATTTTTGTAGGCAATCATTGTTTTAGCTCTGTTCTCCATGACTTTATTATTTGTCAAATTAAATTTTCTGCTGCATCTTGAAATGGGTTGGTGAATTAGTTTACTTGTTTCTTTGGTTTACTTGGTCTTGCTGTACACAACATTTTCTGCCTTTTCTGGTAGAGAGATAAGAATTCCCCAAAACGGCAGGCATGTTTCTCAGGGTGCAACTCATCTTCCTATTTCCTGGTGAAAACTAGCATCACTTCTGGTTATATTTGGAAATCAATCTATTGAATGCTTTTGCAGCTGGGCTCTTGTCCAAGGTCTCAAAAGATGCCTTTTTCATGGGGAGAACAATGCAGATGCAAACAACATCAGTTACTCTTCACAAATGCTGCTACATTTTGAACTAAATACTTAAAAGTCTGCAAGGTCATTTTTTATATTTACCAATCAATCCCCTCTACGTCCTTTGTAGGCATTTTGACTCACTTTCAAATATGTGCCCAAGCAGTGTGTATTTTATGGTCAACTCCTGTAGAATTGTAAATCGGCACTTAGATCTCCCTGGGGTGTAGGGGCAGACGTGTGCATCAGATTTTTAATGCATGTTCACACTCCATTTCAAAAGAAAACACATCCAAATATTTGGGCCCAAGGGCTCTAGCTAGGCTAACTTTGTTCTCTTTCTTTTTTAGCCGTTGATTGTGCTTTTGCCATTAATTGTGTTTTTGCCATTAATTTTCTTTAAAATTCTACTTCATTGGTTTCCAAGGTGTGCTGTACATTAGAATCACCTAGAGATCGCTAAAAATTCTTGATGCTTGGTACCCACTCCCAGATACGATTTAATTGGTATGTTGTGAGAGCTCAGCATTGGGACTTTTAAGGCTCCCAGGTGATTCTAATAGGCAGCCAACATTGAGAACCATCATTCCACTCTGTTGCTTTATGTACGGCTAGTTATAAATAACTGGATATGAGGCTGGGCGTGGTGGCTGACGCCTGTAATCCCAGCACTTTGGGAGGCTGAGGTAAGTGGGTCACGAGGTCAGGAGATCGAGACCATCCTGGCCAACATGGTGAAACCTTGTCTCTACTAAAAATACAAAAAAATTCGCTGGGCATGGTGGTGCGTCCCTGTAATCGGAGCTACCTGGGAGCCTGAAGCGGGAGAATTGCTTGAGTCAGGAATTGGAGGTTGCAGTGAGCCAAGATTACGCCACTGCACTCCAGCCTGGCGACAGAGCGAGACTCCGTCTCAAAAACAAACAAACAAACAAACAAATAAAGAGGAAAAAGAAAGAAAGCACCAGACATTCCCTGGTTTGGAGTCTTCTTGAAATCTTTGAAGTAATATGAATCTTCATTCATATACCATAACCAAAAAGATGGGTTTTTCAAGTACTCTTCTAGCATGAAAATTACTTGGCTTTACAGCATTTCAACATTGCCAGCAGCTTCCGGAAGGGTGAAACCTGTTGTAAGTCTTGTGTATTTGAGACATTAGTTGGAAATCAGGTGACGTGTTGAGACTGTACCAAAGTCTTTTAGATAATATTCATACAAATTTTCTAGGTTGAGTTTGTTACTTTCTTTATGCCTTTCTTTAATCTGAATTTCTTTGTTTCTTAATTTCTTTGTTTCTGGGGGCTACAAATATTAGAGAAAAAAACAAAAACAAAAGTAAAAACAAAAATGAACTACAATTGCTTCAGTGCTGGGATAGCCTGTTAGGAGAGCATGAAAGACTTATGTTAAATTTCATTACTGATTTATTGAAACAAGCTTTAATTGTAATTTGTTTTGATTGGATGAGAATTTAAATTACAATTGAGAAAATTATTAAGTCAAACATACAGAAATTCCTCTAAGATGTAATATGACCCTTCTCTGTGGTGCTTGAAAAATGTATCCCATTTCTTTTAAGCACTAAACAAAAGCAGTCATTATTTAGAAGAACCAAGATAAAAGGTATGTGAATAAGAAGGATTTTTCTTCTAGCACTAAATAGTTCACATAGTCCCTTGAACTGAAGTGCAACTCTTTTGTGGTCTGAATTAATTTTCTCTTGGGGGAAAAATAATCTGTTACTTTTTTATTTTAAAACTAAAAAAGTGATCTTCTGTTTGGCCCAGAAAGTTCAAAACAATTAGACTGGATGTCTTAATGAGTAAGAAATTAGTTATTTGTCTTTCTTGTGAAAACAACATGCTGAGTTAGAAAAAAGAAAAGGATAATTTTATTTGAGACAAAGTGGGTACAATTACCTCTCAGTAAGCAGTCTTCTAGAATGCCTAATCTGAAGTTAGAGTTTGGTAAGAAGAGAGACATATCTTGACTTCCCAGAACCTAACCACACCTCACTGGGCTCTTTTTCACATTTAGATTTAGAAGATGTTTCTGCATTAGCAGGAAATGCTTGAGGAAAAGTTAAAAGAAATTTTTTCAACTGAGATGCTATTTGAAATTAGTAATTCTATTATTTCTTTAAATACCAATTCTGCTTCTTTAATTTAGATCAGATAACTCTTACCTTCCAGAGAAAATTTAAGCTATTTCCTAATGCAAGGATTTTAAAAATTGTTTTTTAAGCACAGGCTTTTAAGTATTTAGGGTTACTGAATTGCCAAGATGGGAGAGAACCTCCTATGTCATCAAACTTTGATATCTGTCACCTGTATTTAAAATTATTATATTTATCTTGAGAGTAAATTTAAAACTTTACTTGACACAAAAAAGTGATAAGTAAATAGAAAATGACAAATTTTCTCTAGAATTCTAGATTATTTTATCTTACATCTACAGGTATTTAAAAATACTGAATGAGCCAATACTTTGAATAAGTGAAAATTGTGGTAAAATAAGAAAACAAGGATCTAGAAGCAGAAATACCGTTTGACCCAGCAATCCCATTACTAGGTATGTACCCAAAGGAGTATAAATCATTCCACTATAAAGACACATGCGTACATACGTTTATTGTGGCACTCTTCACAATAGCAAAGACTTGGGACCAACCCAAATGCCCATCAATGATAAACTGGATAAAGCAAATGTGGCACATATACACCATGGAATACTATGCAGCCATAAAAAAGAATGAGTTCATGTCCTTTGCAGGGACATGGATGAAGCTAGAAACCATTATCCTCAGCAAACTATCACAGGAACAGAAAACCAAACACCGCATGTTCTCACTCATAAGTAAGAGTTGAGAAATGAGAACACATGGACACAGGGAGGGGAACATCACACACCAGAGTCTGTCAGGGAGTGAGGAAGAAGGGGAGAGAGAGCATTAGAACAAATAGTTAATGGATGTGGGGCTTTAAACTTAGATGATGAGTTGATAGGTACAGCAAACTACCATGGCACATGTATACCTAGGTAACACACCTGCTCATTCAGCACATGTATCCAGAACTTAAAGTAAAATAAAAATAAATAAAAAGAAAAAAACATTTCTAGTTTATTTTTAAAAGAAAAGTCTTCTAGTATTTACTGCGTATTAGAATCACCTGGGAAGTTTTAAAAATCCCAATGCTCAGCTCTCACTCCATACCAATTAAATCATAAAAGAACTGAAAGTAATTTGTTTAATTTTATATACAGAATATATATAATATACGTATATGTAGAAATATATTTCGAATGCATATATATTTCTAACATATATAGAAGCATATTTCTACATATATATGTAAATTGATCTATTTGTGGCACAAAAGTTATGTACATGTACGCAAAGTACCACTAAAGAGTAACTTAAACAACGTAATGTATTGTCTCATAGTTCTGGAGCCTGAACATCCAAGATAAAGGTGTCAGCAAGTTTGCTTCCTTCTGAGGCATTGAGAAAGAATCTGATGCATGCCTCTCTCAGTTTCTGCTGGTTTGATGTGATCTTTGGCATTCCTTGACTTATAGAAGCATCACTGCATGTCTGCTTTTTATCATGTGGCATTCTGTCTGTGTGAGTGTCTGTTTCTCTGTCCAAATTTCCCTTTTTTGTAAGGACTAGTCATATTGAATTAAACCCACCCTAATGATTTCATTTTAAGTTGATTACCTCTGTTCAGAAATCATGACTAGTGATATTTGAGTAGAGGAAAGGCTAATCTCAAGGTAGAGAAATTTGCTTCTGTAGACTTCCAAGCTGAAACTAATCCAAATTGCAGGAGGAGAAGAGTTTAACTGTAAATAAAGATCAGAATGTTTGCTATTATACAGGATTTAACATCATTTTAGTACTGATATAAAATTATTTTGTGGCTAAAGCTAATCAAATAACTTAAAAATCATTAAATATTGACTGGAAAATTTTGAGGTATAGCAATATTATGAAAAATACAACAAAATAGCTTAGGTATTTGAATTTAAAGGTGGATGGACTAAGAAAAAATTGGTTTTTGTTGAACTCTATGGAATTCTACTTTTTGACTTTATGATATTTCTAGGAATGTTAACTGTTTTATATTAAGAAATGTTTTTTACTAAATACTAATAAACACATACGGTGTCTGGCCCAATGGTAAGTATTTAGGGATCACTATTTTCAATTCTCACTAAAAACTTGCAGGTATTATTAAGTATTATTACTTTACTAACCACAGAAAGATTACATAACTTGACCAAATTGCTCAGATTCTGCCTGGCTCCAAATTTTTCTATAAACCAAATACTCTATAATCACTTTCCATAACTCTGTTTGTCAAAAGTAAAGAAAATGGTTTAGTGCTTTTCCTACAGTGAAAAATCAACAAATACTGAAGTAAATTGAATATAATCAGGCTTAGAAATTGACACAGTGATGAAAAATTGTGATAATAGTCATTGCTTACCATTACATACTAGGATATACATTACATATTAGGAGATAAAGTAGTTGTTCAAATATCATTTAAGCAGCTGATCTGGCCTTTTCCTCAGTGTTCTAATCTTTCAGACTTTTTTCACCTATAAAATCATCACACCCAAATTTTATACTTACCAATGCAATAATTTCTAGCTGGTGACAAATTCAAATCAAGCATTTTTAATATTTGAAATATTTTGGAATAGAAAAACTCCACAGAATTTTTTTTTAAGAATAATTTGTGTTTTTTTTGCCTGGGGGGAAAAATATTTTCAGGAGAAAGCAGAGGGAGTAAAAGAGGAAAAAAGTGCTATATTTTCAAGTTCTAAAAATGGGGTTACCTTTATGTTACCTTTATTCTGACTTGGAAGTATGTTTCAGAGTATAAAATTTGGGATTGCCACAAGCCAGTATCAATAGAAGGAATATTAGCATTTATAGTTTAGGCTGGAATTTACTACTAGTCTTCTGCTACAATTCCAGTGATTCCGAATGACCCAGTTTGTACATGGTCACTCAACACACTCACACACAAACCCACAGACACTGTACGTATAACTCTAAAAGTGAAAAAAGACATTTTTCCTTATATACCTTACAAAATGGCTATGAGGATTAAATAACTTATATAATCATCTATATGTGAGAAAGAAGTGCGATTCTTATTTGAGGCCTGACTCATATACACAGGTATCCACATAAACATAACATACATTTATATGTACGGTTTAATTTCATTGAATGCCCTAGACTATGTTTAGTATAAAAAATGCATTTAAGTGTATAATCTTACTGGAGGGACAAGATTTATCTTCAAGGGTCTCTTGGGATAATATGAGAGAATATACTTTGGTGACATGTAGAAGCAATGCAGATGTACATGACCACAGTATTTCCTCTTGCTGTGAAAGTGTCTCATTGCTATTGCTCTGAAAAACACAAATTCAGGATTAAGGAACCTGTGTACTGTTCCCTAGGGATTCCTTTTGCCTGGTAGCTGGAGATAGTGCTAACAGCTCACATCATTTATACATGAATTCTTTCCTCCCGTGTCTCCTCTGTGCTTTGCCATTCTCTTAACTTCTCCAATTATGACTAGAGTCTATTGACGAGCAGCCTGGCTTTCCTTCTCTAAAACTTCTCTGCTTTTGTTTCTGTGCTGTTATTTCCACAAGTGACCTGTGTATTCGAAGCTGTGTTATGTATCCAACAACCCTTATCCAACATTTGTTGAGGGTAGTTCCCAGGGCAGGATAGTTCCTCAGCACTTTTTACCTATCCAGTGTACGAGCAGAGTGTACACTAATGTCCAGAGAAATTCTCCAGAAAAATGCTTGCAGCTGGGAGATAGCAGGTGTGGTCAGAAATGATGACTGCCAAGAGGATACAAATAGGATGCCAACATTTGTTATAGTGGATAACCATTTTCTTGTGTTAGGGCTTAGCAACAAATATTTTTTGTCCTTGTCAAGGTTATTATTGCCCTAGGATTTCTAGCATGCAAAGGCTTTGGAGAGGAGTTGGTGCTGAGGGCTAAATTTAGTCCCTCTCACTTCCCTGGTCAATTCATATATTAAGGCTCTAACTACCAATGTGATGGTATTTGGGGATAAGATCTTTGCAAGGTAATTAGGTTTCAATGAAGTCATGAGAGTAGGGCTCTCATTATAGGATTAGTGTCCTTATAAGAAGGGGAAGAGACAGCAGATCTCTCTTTTCACCATCTGAGGACACAGTGATAAAGCAGTGGTCTTCAAGTAAGGAAGAGAGCCCTTACCAGGAACCAGACATACCAGCACCTTGATCTACGACTTCCCAGACTCCAGAACTGTTAGAAATAAATATCTGTGGTTTTAGCCATCTAGCCTATGGTATTTTGTTATGGCAGCCCTCATGATCTCTGAATAGCCTTTGGGTCATTCTTTTAAATCATTGGGCCTTCTGGAAATAGTGGAATTAGTGCCCCAGACTCAGTTTTCCAAAGTATGAAGCTAGGAAGACCTGTTTTCCCTGGATTAAAGTTGCCCTGAACAAGGCTCTGGTGCAAAGAAGGGCAGTATATGTGCTGAAATAAAATTGTCTTGAGTAAAAGTACTTTGAGACAGATTCTAGGCTGATGCCTCTAGGCCCTAAAGAAAGTTTTACAGTGAATGAAAGTGACAGCTTTTGGTAGGATACATGGCTAATGCTGAAAGTCCATTTCAGACTGTCATGTGGCTCAGGCTTGAGCTTTGGGGAGCAATGCTTGAGCATAAGGGTGTTGTCTCCAAAGACAGGCCAAGCTTGAAAGAGACTCACTATCTCTTAAAATTTTGTATTTATAGAATGAGCTAGACTAGAAAAACACAAGTGCCAATTACACTGTGGTGTGACACTGGATGGCAGCAGGAAATAATGACCATAGTAGACTCATAGGAACTCTATTACGCATCCCTTACCCTGCTCCAGGAGTACTCTATCTTTTTTTTTTTTTTTTTTTTTACCTTGAGTGATTTAGAAGGAGAGAGAAAATTCAAGTGAAAGATACTAGACTTACAGCTATTGGTATATGAGGCATTTAGTAATTGATTGGAAGACAATAAAGAAATATAGCCATAAGAGAACTTTGAGTTTGTGAAGCAGCTGTACTAGTTAAATGAACAAAATAATTTAGTTTTAATCCAGTGAATTTGATTATTTTGTCAGGCTTGCAGTAAATTGTAATGAGTGTGATAGTGTGTTGTGATCTTGTGATGGTGTTTTATGTGAGATATAAAGTCTTCTCTATGACCCTCCTGCATGTGCCAACATTCTGTAGGCATAATTAATTATAATGTGAACTCTAAAACTCTGATGTGGGATGGAGGATTTTATGAAGTACAAGGAAAATACTCAGCCAGCATCCTTTATGCTGGTTCCATTAAGAATTTTGAGAAGTTTTAACATCTGATTCCATAAAATTTTCAGGTTGAACCATCAGTAACCATAATATTCCTGACACCCCTGAATGCAATAGCCCATTTCATTTTCTACATAAAGAGACGGGCACCTCTAACTTGCCTGCATCTCTTTGTTTTATTCCCCTTGGTGTCTGGTTTATCACACACACAGATTTTAATTTTGTCCTGGATGACATCTTGGTTCAATGACCCTTTTTAAGATGGTAGTTTTATTTTACTTTGTGCTGGTAAAAACCATATTTCTGTATTTCAGAAAGTTGAATAGAATTGAACTTGATCTTTAGCTAGAAACCTTCCTTCTAGCTCTTGATTGGTTTCATTTATATTTTGTGCATGATTATCAACATTTCTTGTGACATACTTATTATTCAAATAAATTGTATTGAGGTATAATTCATGTCTAATAAGTGATATCCATTTAAATTGTAGAATTTGGTACTTTTGACGGTTGTGTATGGGGAAACTGCCACCACAATAGAGATACTGATTATTTCCATTAACTCCAAAAATGTCATCTGGCCCTTTGCAGCCCTCCCACCCTCCATGCCCAGTCCCAGGCAACCACTGATTTGTTTTTCATCCTCATAGATTAGTTTGCATTTTCTAGAATTTTATATAAATTGAATCATACAGTATATGCTCCGTTGTGTCTGGCCACTTTCACTTATCCAATGACCCTAAAATGAATTATAAAATAAAATTTTAACTTTAAATGTTAAGGTTGATAAATAAACATTGATAGTTTCGATTTAGAGTACCCATAGCAAATTCATGAATATCTGTTCTGGTGTGTACTACTAATTTGAAGGATAATCATTTGTGAGCTTAAGTGAGAGGTGTCTTATGTACAAATATTCATATGTGAAAATATTGAATGCGCCTGTGTTCTCTCTACAAAATATAACATTCTGTAGAAATCTTAAAATCTTAAATGCCTATATATTTATACACACAGATATAATAGGTATACCTATAAAATATATACATAAAGGTATGCGAAGGTATACAAATATATATAAGGGTGTGTGCCTATATAGGTTTATGTGCGTGTATTTGTGTGATAATGTAAAATGTAAAATACACTTCAAACAAAAATGCTGCCCCTCAAAGATTTTGCTATCACCTCAGTTTCAGTCTTCCCTATTTCCTCTTTTAGTTTACAGTGAAGCTTGCCTGCAACTGAACTTTTACTCTTCTTCCTTCCCTCTCACTCTTCTCCAACTCTGTGACTTTGTTGTGTTTTACATCTCAGTAAATGGCACCCTCTTATACTTTGTAATTTCAGCCAGAAACCAAAGAAAGATTCCGACACTTCATTCTCAGACACATTCCACAAGGTGAGTGCAAAAATTTTGTTTTTTGCATTGTTGGAATTTGCTGTTTGATCATGGAATACATACTTAAATAAATGTGGTTATGTTATATATCATCTTAATGGGCATTTCTTGCTTTATTATTTTTTTTTTTTTTGCTAATGACCTACTACCTGCTGTTTTTTTTGTGCTTATTTTAGACTATGGAAATTAGGTTAGACAAAAGGCAAATTCGAGCGATTTTCTTATTCAAGTTCAAAATGGGTGGTAAAGCTGTGGAGATAGCTTGCAACATCAACAACACATTTGGCTCAGGAACTGCAGTGGTGGTTCGAGAAGTTTTGCAAAGGAGATGAGATCCTTGAAGATGAGGAACACAGTTGCTGGCCATCAGAAGTTGACAGTGACCAATTGAGAGCAGTCATCAAAGCTAATCTTCTTACAACTACTTGGGAAGTTGCCAAAAACTCAACATTGACCATTCTACAGTCATTTGGCGTCTGAAACAAATTGGAGAGGTAAAAAAGCTCGACAAGTGGGTGCCTCATGAGCTGAGCAAAAAAAAAAAAAAAAAA
>NW_012116788.1:1204184-1204535 GCF_000951035.1 Colobus angolensis palliatus | reverse complement strand
GACAATCGGTGCTGGTCAGCTGTTGCAGCCCGACCAGCGAGAGCTGAAGCAGGGTGAGGCATTGCCTCACCTGGGAAGCGCAAGGGGGAAGGGAAACTCTTTTCCTAACCAGGGGAACTGAGACACACAACACCTGGAAAATTGGGTAACTCCCACACTAATACTGCGCTATAGGCTAACGGGCACACCAGGAGAATATACCCCATGCCTGGCTGGGAGGGCCCCACGCCCCCGGAGCCTCCCTCCTTGCTAACACAGCAGTCTGCCACGATCTAACCGCAGGGCAGCAGTGAGGCTGGGGGAGGGGCGCCTGCCATTGCTGAGGCTTAAGTAGGTAAACAAAGCCGCTTC
>NW_012116788.1:1168993-1198452 GCF_000951035.1 Colobus angolensis palliatus | reverse complement strand
CATATGTAACAAACCTGCACGTTATGCACATGTACCCTAGAACTTAAAGTATAATAAAAATAAAAATAAATAAAAAAATAAAAAAATAAAAAAAAAGTACTTTTGAAGTATTGCATTCTCTTATTCTATGCAGCAACAATGAGCCATTTCTCAATCGGATTGTGACATGCAATGAAAAGTGGATTTTATACAACAATCAGCAATGAGCAGCTGATTGGTAGGACTGAGAAGAAGCTCCAAAGCACTTTCCAAAGTCAAACTTGAACCAAAAGAAAGGTCGTGGTCACTGTTTGGAGGTCTGCTGCTTGTCTGATCCACTACAGTTTTCTGAATCCAAACAAAACCATTACATCTGAGAAGTGTGCTCAGCAAATGGATGAGATGCACTGAAAACTGCAATGCCTGCAGCTGGCGTTGGTCAACATAAAGTGTCTAATCCTTCTCCAGGACAATGCCTGATCACACGTGGCACAACCAATGCTTCAAAAGTTGAACAAATTGGGCTAGGAAGTTTTGCTTCATCCGCCATATTCACCTGACCTCTCTTCAAATGCCTGCCACTTCTTCAAACATCTCGATAGCTTTTTGCAGAGAAAATGCTTCCACAACCAGCAGGATACAGAAAATGGTTTCCAAGAGTTCATCAAATCCCAAAGTATGGATTTTTATGCTACAGAAATAAACATACTTACTTCTCATTGGCAAAACCTTATTGATTGTACTGGTTTCTATTTTGATTAATAAAGATGTGTCTGAGCTCAGTTATAATGATTTAAAGTCCATGGTCCAAAACTGCAATTACTTTCGCACCAACCTAATACATCCAGTCTATTACTGGGTCTAAAGATGCTTCTTTCAGAATAGGTCTTGAATGCATCCACTTCGTTCCATGTCTTTGGTCTAGACTAAGTCACCACTATGCCTCACTAGACCATGGAAGTTTCTTACTAACTAGTTTGTATGTTATGTATAAGTATGTATACAGACACTGTTATGCTCGTAGACACTGTTATGCTCTATATAGAAGTGTCCCAAGTTATTCCTTCTGAAATGTAAATCTAATGATTTCACCCCCACTGCCTAAAACAGTTGAATGACGCTTTCATTACACTTGAAACAAATTAAAAATTCTTCACACAACCTATATGACCTTTTTGCTACCTACATCCCTAGCTATGTCTCTTTCTTCTCTTTCCTTGTTGCAGTCAACACTAGCTTCATTGCCCTTCTCTCAGTTCTTCAGCTACTCCAACGTCTCTTCCCCCTCAAGACCTTTGCCTCAGAATGTTTATTTTTCTATTCATCATTAGCTAATTTGTATTGTCTTTCAGGTTAAAGTTTAAATTCTACTACTTTTCCAGCCTAAATCAGATCTCCTCTTCAATTATTTCACTGCACACTTTATGGCACAGTTGAATGCCTTGTTTAATGTCCATTTCCCTCATAGGATTTTAAGCTCACTAAGGTCGAGGACTATGTACAGCTTTCCCCGATGTAACCCTGGTGCCTGCAAGATGGCTAGTTCTGCATTGAGCATTTCATAATTATTTGTTATATCATCAGTGATTAAAATTCTTATTAATAAGCTTGTGTTATATATTTGGAATAAGATGTCAAGTGTAAACATGATCCAAATCCCATGGGGATTCTCAGATAATCCTGTATTACAGGAGAGTGCCAGAACTATTTCTTTTAGAGTCTTACCTTTTCGTTACATTTATCTTTCTAATCTGTGCTTAAGATCTTTTGGAAGCTCTTGTCCTTCTTCTGAGTTTGATTCTTCCCATTTATTTAAAAGGTATTACCTTTCATTTATTAGGCTGTCCATACCCAATACCGACGAGATATAGTGACTTTTGTCCCCTGAGTTCCTGACAACAGTAAATTTAAAAAGTACTATCTTGCTCATACTGAGACATCTACTTTCAATTAAATAAAATTGGAGTTTACTCTCTTCTATCTGTTTCTAAGCCCAATATTACTTAAGAACCACAAAGCTAGCCACAAGTTGTACCCACTTCTGGGTGCAACTTTATCATTTCATGGTTAGGACTTGTTCCTAACTTTCTTGAGTTTTGCTTCTTCTTACATAATTGACAGCTGAAATGGGAGAAATATTGTTCACTGGTCTAACAACTGCAAAATAAGATGGCTTCATATGGTGCTAAAAGTGACTTTTATGCTCCTGTGACAGTTTCCTGTCTAATAAGAGAGTTTTCTTAGGTAAAAAGAAGACCTGTTAGGCTCACAAAGGCCCTTTGCTCTCTGGACATCCCTACCACATGTCTGCTTGCTTCCTTAAAGCCCCTCTCTCACTTCCTAGTCAGAGAAAGTACTTCTGCACAATGATCCATAATTAAGATACTGTCCCCAGAAGCTGCCAGCTGCTGTGGTTTAGAACTGCAGAAATATCTCATAAGGAAAACAGCTATGCAACCGCTATACATAACCATAGCAATTAAATAACATTGTTGACATGGTTATAATAATCCACTAAGAAGTGTCATTATCTTCTTTTTTTTTTATTATACTTTAGGTTCTGGGATACACGTGCAGAAAGTGCAGGTTTGTTACATAGGTATACATGTGCCATGGTGGTTTGCTGCACCCATCAACCCATCACCTACATTAGATATTTCTCCTAATACTATTCCTCCCCCGACTCCCCACTCCCGACTCCCTGACATGCGCCGGTGTGTGATGTTCCCCTCCCTGTGTCCATGTGTTCTTGTTGTTCAGCTCCTACTTATGAGTAAGAAAATGCGGTATTTGGTTTTCTGTCCTTGTGATATTTTGCTGAGAATGATGGTTTACAGCTTCATCCGTGTCCCTGCAAAAGACATGAACTCATTCATTTTTATGGCTGCATAGTGTTCCATGGCATATAGGTGCCACATTTTCTTGATCCAATCTATCACTGATGGGCATTTGAGTTGATTCCAAGTCTTTGCTATTGTGAAGAGTGCCACAATAAACATACGTGTGCATGTGTCTTTATAGTGGAATGATTTATACTCCTTCGGGTACATACCCAGTAATGGGATTGCTGAGTCAAATGGCATTTCTAATTCTAGATCCTTGAGGAATCGTCACACTGTCTTCCACAATGATTGAACTAATTTACACTCCTACCAACAGTGTAAAAGAATTCCTATTTCTCCACATCCTCTCCAGCATCTGTTGTTTCCTAATATTTTAATGATCGCCATTCTAACTGGTGTAAGATAGTATCTCATTGTGGTTTTGACTTACATTTTATTAATGACCAGTGATGATGAGCATTTTTTCATATGTTTGTTGGCTGCATCAATGTCTTCTTTTGAGAACTGTCTATTTATATCCTTCACCCACTTTTTGATGGGGTTGTTTTTTTCTTGTAAATTTGTTTAAGTTTTTTGTAGACTCTGGATATCAGCCCTTTGTGAGATTGATAGGTTGCAAAAATTTTCTCCCATTCTATAGGCTGACAATTCACTCTGATGGTAGTTTCTTTTGCTGTGCAGAAGCTCTTTAGTTTAATTAGATCCCATTTATCAATTTTGGCTTTTGTTGCCATTGCTTTTGGTGTTTTAGTCAGTATCTTCTTCTTAAAAATAATTTGAGAGAAGATTCAGCATGTATAAGTAGAATCTTAACCCTGGTACACAAAAGAAAAGAGATAAGTAGATATCTTTTAAAAGTTCCTTTCAGGCTTTTGAATATGTGATAAAACAAGTCTTTTCGGTGTTCACCCAATGATGATAATGATTGTAATTATTATTAGTAGTAGTATTATGACATTCACCAGCATTTATTGCATGCTTATTGTAAAATTCTGAACATTTTAAAATTGTAATCCAATTAATTTTTTAAACCAGTCCTGGAAAGTAGATATTATTTTCCATATTTACAGATGAGAAAATAGAAACTTAGAAAGGTTAAAGGAATTGTTACCACCGTCACTCTTCTCAAATCTATCTTCAGATTGGCATTACTTTATTGCCAGAAAGCCTGAAGGTTTTAAATAAATATCTTCAAATTATTTTAAAAATTGTAGGAGTTTGTATCTGCAGGTCAAAGAAACACCTTTCATGTTCTTTTCCCCTCAAATTATAAAATAGAAAGAACAATGGTCTGTGACTCATGACAACTAATTTCCATAGCTGGTACTCGGCTTGTGAGAGTGGGAGTTTCACATGAAGATTCGGGCTTCTGTTTTCTTATTTGAACATTTTGAAACTGGGTAGTTTCTAAGGTCCTAGAACTCTATGAATCTAAAGTGGCTTAAGATATTTAAATTTCTATCTTGAGAATGGAATAGCAGAGTGAATCTTGTATCAGCCCTCATAGGCACATCTCTATGTGAAGCTTTTGATCATTTTATGAGTGGCAAAATGATACTTACCTTTAAATTTCTGCTGGCTATTTTCAATCACAACCCACTTCTTGAGTAATGCCTCATGCAGTTTCATAACAGCATCAGGATGCCAGTTAGAGCAACAATATTGCCCTGCTAGCTGATTATCAGTGTCAGGAGATGAGGCAGATTCCTGTTGCTTGATCAAGATGTTTAAAATCCCATTCTGCACAAACGGAAATGCTCAGAAGGATATAATGAGAAGTAACAGTAATTTTTAGATTGCCTGTCAACCCTAAGTCCATTTCTATCCATCACGGAAATGATATAACTTTCACTTCTCATGCTTTTCTGATTTGCATAACCACCAGCATCAATACCGCCCACAATTTTTATCCAGCTTCCCACTAACGCAGAGACTTGAATTGCAATGCCTTAACACATTCTAGTCTAGATCGATTCCACTCCTTTTTTAAAAAAATGGATTTATAAGTTATAACTCAACTACCAATTAAGCACAGAAGTCAGTAACAAAATGGAATACCAAATAAAAGGTTTACATATTACATCCAACAATACTTTTGGTAGAAAGTATATTATTTGTGCAGTTTTATGAAACCACAGAAGTCATCTTGTTATATTCTTTGTTGTCTGGATTTAATTTGCTAATCCTAATAGAATTCCCACTTAGCAAGTATGAGTGAAGAAAAGTAGTTGCTTTCCTCTTAGTGGATTCAATGTCTCAATTAAACATTGTATTTAATTATTATTTCCTAAAGGTAGATTTATTTAAAAATATGCATGAGTTGAGATCTAAAGAGTAATGAATTTATAATCTGTTCTTTGAAAAGTTTTGAAAGAAAGCTCACAGAAAGGGAAGAAGTTGTGTCCTTAGGGGAAAGCCAGCTGGCCTCCCAATCAGGTCCTCTAAAAATGGCTTTTCCTCAGTGGATTTGCTACATTTCAGTTTGATGCTGTCAGCCTTAGAAGCCAAGTCTTGTCAGTGTCTTGAAGTGCTCAAACTCAGGCTGGTGTTTTCTGCTAGGAAAACTCACAAGAGACCAAGGTAAAAAAGCAGAATGTCAATTCTTTAGTTAATGAGAACTATGGCTTGTAATTTGAACTGCCCTTACACCATCCAAAGCCGAAAGAGCTTCACTTATCCACTATATCTTATTCTTTCTCACTGACTTAAGTACTTGGTTCTTGCAATTTTCTTGCTTTCTCCTCTATCAACAAGTTTTCTTTCATCATTGAGTCACTGTCTTTATCAATAAGAATACTACAATATCTCCAACAAAAAGTTTTCTTTGATCTTATATTCCCCTCCATGTACCACCTAATTTCTCTGCTTCCTTTCGTGGCAAAACTCCTTGAAGAAGTGATATACCTACTTGCTGTCTCCACTTCTACACATCCTACTTTCTCTTCAAGCCACTCCAAATAGGGTCTCCTCTTCATAATGCCACTAAAAATCAAATATAATAGAAAAGTATAAAAAGAAAAAGGTTTAACACTGTAAATGGCATGTCTTCTCCTAAAAAGAAGACTCTATATTTTTTTAAAATTATCATTTTAAGTTTCCATTCAAAAAAGGTAATCACTTTTTCATTAAATAGCTTGGCTAATTTATACAAAAGTTCAGAAAAAATTCTTTTCCTAAGTTCCTTCTGTTTACTCACCAGTCAGTTAGGAAACTGCTGTTCACGTATCTGTACTATTCCTGTAATTCATTCATGATACATACAGATCCTTTCCAGGATTCAATTACATAAAATAAGACCCTCCACTGTTTGTGTCACATTAGTCTCAATGACTCACTGCAGAACCCTCTCCATTTTTGCATTGGAGAAGAGTTCTCCCATAGAGTGCCACACTACTAAGCGCTTTACTTAGTGACTAATTAGCAATGAGTACAATTCAGTCATTTTTTTCTGTTCTGAGGTTCACTTTAGTGGAGATAACTAGCAACCTTCATTTTTTTCCAAATTCAAAGGTAAAATTTTTATCTTCATTTTACTCGACATGTTAACAGCATTTGACATGGTTGACCACGACATGGTTGACCAAGACCAAATATTTTTCTTCCCTTCTCTGGGCTACCAAATTACCAAATTAGCCACTTTATCTCAAATTCTTTTGAAGGATCTTATTCCACTCTACTCCCTCTACACAATGGAGTGCTCCTGGGATCACTCTTGTTTCTTTTCTCATTTCTATGTTTTCTCACCAAATGATGGCTTCCAATTTCCCATGAATTTAAATACCAACTATAACCTCATGTCTTCCAAATTTACATCCCCTGCTTCAACCTCATCTCTGAATTTTATGGTAATGAGTATGGCCCTTAGACCCACAATATACAGAATAAAACAATGGAATTATAAGTGACCTGCACAGCAAAGTCAATGTTACCTTATTTGTATGGTATTTGTTATATAGGATATGGAAATATCTGAATGCCCCTAAATTAAGCCAGCCACTTGCCCTGGATTAGGCTGGATAGTTTCAGATGCTGATAACCTTGGTTCTTCATAGGGCAAGAGTTTTGGGAAATATTCTGCTTGTTTGCTATTTTTGTTGCTGTTGTTGTTAAGTGTTCAGACTTATTACTCATTGTTAACTGTCACAAGTCACTTGAACTAAGGTATTTTATCAGGGTTCTACATATTTTAGGGGTAGTTCTGATACTGACACGACTAATTGAATGACTTACATTGCCACTTTGATGTCCAATAGGCATCTTAAACATAAGAAACTAAAAAACAAAATAAACCCACCGTTGTCTTAATCTCCATCTCAGCAAGTAGCACCACCAACTCCAGTTACCTAGTCCCCAAAATTATACCTTTTTGTTGGAGATTTTTTTCCCTCCTCTTCCTACTTACAATCAATCCAGCTACAATTTTATTAGCTTCTACTTCCAGAATATATCCTGAATATGAGTACTTTTCACAATTCCCATTGCCTCTACCCTAGGCCAAGTCACTGTCTTTTCTAAGACTACTTCAATGTTTCTTAGAACTGTGCTTCACAAACTTGTATATATGAATCGTCTCGCAATATTAAATGCAGATTCCAATTTACTCATTCTTGGATGTGGCCTGTGGTTCTGTATATCTAATATGTTCCCAGGTAATATTGGTGCTAGTGGTTCACGGATCTCACTAGAAGATAAATAATCAAGTATAAAAACTTTCAAATAATAATTGGACTATGAGGAACATAAAACAGAGTAAGGGAATAGATGATAACTATACTACTCAATCCTCTTTGTTTTTTCTTTTTTTCTTTCTTTTTTTTTTTTTTTTTGCCAGAACAAACTTTTATAAAACTCCATCAGATAATTTATCTTCCTGTCTGACTCGCCTACAACACTAAACCTCTTTGGGTTCCCATTATATCTTCAATAAATCCCAGCTTGCTTAGCACATGGCCTTATAAGAGCTGGCCTCAGGAATATCTCTTTAGGTCTGCTGTTATTACATATCCATCTTGCTTGGTGTGATCTATCTAAAGTGATTTTTCTTTTTCTTGAACTTAGCCAACTTTCCCCCCTCAAAGCCTTAACACCTTCTAGTCTTTCTATCTGGATTAGAATAGTGTTATCATTCAGGTTTCTGCTTGAAAAAATTTACTTAAGAGGATATTACTGACCACATTCTATAAAAGAACACTTATGTCCCCTTATCTTGTTTATTTTCTTCAAAATACAAGTTATTATCTGTGGTAGGTGTGATGGTTAGTAAGGAGTGTCAACTTAATTGGATTGCAGGATACAAAGTATTGATCCTGGGTGTGTCTGTGAGGGTGCTGCCAAAGGAGATTAACGTTTGATTCAGTGGGCTGGGAAAGGCAGACCAACCTTTAATCTGGATGGGCACAATCTAATCAGCTGACAGCACTGCTAGAATAAAAACAGGCAGAAAAACATGATAAGAGAGACTGGCCTAGGCTCCCAGCCGACATTTTTCTCCTGTGTTGGATGCTTCTTGCCCTTGAACATTGGACTTTGAGTGCATCAGTTTTGAGACTCGGACTGCCTCTCCTTGCTCCTCAGCCTACAGACGGCCTGTTGTGGGACCTTGTGATCACAGGAGTTAATACTTAGTAAACTCATGTGTGTGTATATATATATATATATATATATATACACACACATGAGTTTATTATTTATACACACACACACATACACATATATATTCCATTATTTCTGTTCCTGTAGAGAACCCTGACAGAAATAATGGAATATCTGTGTGTGTATATATATTGATACATATAGATGTTGATGTATATGTATTTATATATGCAGGTGGCCTCCAGAAGCTGCAAAAAATGAGAAAACAGATTAAAATTTAATCAGACAAAGTTAATTAGCCAACTGGAACCACTAGATTAAACACATATAGACACACATGGAGTATACCAAACGCAACTGCGGAACCTGGTTAGGCAGTCTCTTTACCGCTGTTTGCCTTCACGTCTGATCTGATGCTTGAACTTGTTCACTTGGGAAGGGAAGGTGGATATAAACTGGGAGAGAGTGGGAATGAATTGGAGCACACAAACTGAAGTCCACGAGGACTGACTGAAGCGTCAGTTCTTATTGCCTCTGACTTTGAAGGCACTGATGTCCTGCAGAAGTCAAGGAGCTTGTTGTCATGGAGCTAAACACACAGATGTGGCCCAGTAGTTGGTAATGCTGAAAGAGAACTGGGAGAAGGTGGAGCAGTTGCAGGCCTGGTAGCTGTACTATGCCAACATCATAAGCCAGAAGATAGGTAAGATGTGTGAGCAACAAAATGAGTGCTGCTTCAATTCCTCCCTCCAAATCCCCCATGACAATCTCTCCTGTGGTTGATCCAGTCTCACAGAAATCACACAGAGAAAGGTCTTTAGGATAATGTAGTTCAGTCCAGCCAGGTGGGCAGATTGTCAAGTCACTCACTACAGCATGTTCTCTCTCTTAAGATGTCAGATTTTTAAAAACTTGCTTAGTGAACATAGATTTATGACTGAGAATAATATCTAATCAATGTGGCCTTTTTACCAATATTAAGTGGTGTGTTTCTAAACCCTGCACATATTTCTTTATTTGTAAATATGACCATATAAATTAAGAGTATGAAACAATCTCTGTGGAGCCTGTCCTACCTACAAGCTCAGGTTAGCTGACATTTTAAGGGTTTCTTTCAAAATGCAGTTCTGCCTTGGGGCAAATATGACTTCCTCTTTGGATTAAAGATAGTGATTACATTGTACCTGGTAATGCTATTTTATTGCACTGGGGACAGTAAAAGGATTGGAACCTCTAGTAAGATTAATACACAACATTATAATTTTGTTTTTTTCTTTTCTTACCAAATACAGTTGCAATTGAAAGGCTAACCATTTCATTAATTTTTGTTTTCTTACCTTCTTCCTTCACTTTGGGATAAATGTCCTTTTTTTCTAACGTATAGTTATTATGTACTTTGTTAGTAATTCAGCACCAATGAAAGCGCATTAATATAGCAGGACATTCATATATAATAAGGCATTATAAGTGTATTGAATTATACTTAATCATTTTTGTAAGCATAATAATGAATATGTTTACAAAGTCGAAGCTAGATGGAGATTGTAATATTGGACTCCCTGTATCTTTGTATCACTCTTACATTCAGCCAGGCTTGTAAGAGGAATCATCCTTGATTCTTTCCTTCCTATCAGCTAATTGGAATAGTCAATTAGCTAGCAATTCCTTTTAAATTCTGTTCTTTTATAATTACTGTTTTTATCCATGCATTTTTTTAAAAAAATCTTACTGCCTCAACCCCAAATCAGTATTCATTATCTCAATCCTAGGTCCATATAGTGGCCTTATAATACATCTTTTACTCTCAAATTTCTTTCCTTTCCTACAGTTTATTTAGTGGAATATCATGCACTTAGCCTTCATTGAATACTGCTTTTATAATGAGATTGCTCATAAACATTTAATGCCCTACCACTGTACAACAGAGGAACGAACACTCTTTAGACTGACATGCAAGATATATATACATCTCCTCTGTTCATTCTGTATTTTTCACTGCTGTCTCTGAAAGTTTGTTGAGAACAATTAGAATAATTAATAGTATAATTCTTATTTTACAACAAACAAACTGGAGTCCAGTAAAAATATTTTCCCTATATTTGTGTGGCTCAGAAGTCACGATTTCAGCCCTTATCTAAAGAACTCTAATCTTGTGCTCTTTCAACTACACTTCACAGAAATATAGAGAGCTAGGCATTACATGACACATTTTCTATTATTTTGGATTTGTTTTTACTTTTAATTAGTAAAATCATTATGGTTATTCTTTTGTAAAAACTTTGCACTTAAATGATGTATACCTTATTCATTTCAATCTGCCTTTATGTTATGTTTTTTAAAAAGTGCATGCTCTGTACAAGGCAGGGTTAAATACCATGTGCTATAGAAGCGTGCTGCTGGCTCTCAGGGAAACGTATTACTTTGGATCATGATTTTTATCTATAATTACATTTCTTTTTTGCTGTCATGAGGAGCCTGATCTGCATTATAGTATTTATTGCTTCGTAGTCACTATACAGGAAAAAAAATCTTTGTTTATAGTTTGAGAAGAATTTTGAAGTTACTGCATAAAGATACTTGAAATTTTGCCTCATTGAAAAGCACTAGATGTTTTGAGAAAAATCAATAAACCATATTCCCACCATAACCCAAAGGGAACAAAGTTATTGAGGTTTGAAATAGCTTACCCCCAAATCATAATTCCTCTAACATCAGGATTTGTGAGTACCCTTTGCAGCTAAGAGCTAATCATACTGTACTTGGTGAATTATTTTCACTAAGTTTATAAAATAAACTTAGTCGTTGCACATTATAAGGGATGTTCAAATCCTTTCATTAAAAGCACAATGTTTTGCATGCTGTTAATTTTTAAGATGCATTACCAAATGGATCATGAATATTAAATGAACACATTTATTCTACCCTTAAAAAAAAAACAACATTAATTTGTAGTTAGAAGAGAAGCTTCGTTTTCTTAGTGCAAAACAGAAGACAGGCAAAATGCACATGGATCCTTTCACTTAACTATGAGATAATTCACCTGAAAATTTCCAAATCATTCCCAAAGTTTAGCAGGGCTGTGGTGATGTTCTCTGACATCTGTTGTTCACTGTTCACAGCTATTCTCAAATAAGCAATTCTCAACTCTGTTAGCTGCAGAGGTTGTGATGTGACTGCTTGCCAATGGGTGGCAGAGTGACTTTTTATTCGTGAATCATGTGTGTGAATAAATTCTGTCCATTATGGAAATATCTCCCAACTAAAATTTGCAGCAAGTCAGATGCACATTATCATTAGGTTTGTGAGGCTCAAAAGGTGATGTTTAAAAAGGTGATGTTGATAAAAGCAGATTTTTAACATAGAAAGTTCTACTTACAAATACGACATTCTTTGAGAAATAGGATTTGTAACAGACATTTCCTAATTAATAATTAATGCGTATTGCTCATATTTTAAGAATCTGTAGAGGAAAAATGAAGTTCATTTGTGGTGTCTTAACTACTTAATATTAAAATGTAAGAACAGTGACTGTCTCCCTTCCACTATTTTCAAACATTGTCTATTCATAATTCCAGGCTGGAAAAGAGAAACAGAAATATGTTCAGCACTCTAATATAACTAGATAAGTGCTATACACCTGTAAAGGCAAAGTGCTTTGAGGTCGAGGAGTGGAGATAGAAGCTTTATTATTGGGTGGTAATGACAAAGAAGAGATGAAGTCCATTTGAGTCCATGTTATTTGAACTTTACCTGTTTGTTCTATTTCTGCTTCACTTTGTTCTTTTTGTACTGGAAGAAGTTTATTTTGGTGATTAAAAAACAGATCAAAATGAATTTACTAATCATTTAGGATACTATGCATTTTACTTATTTACCTTGTTTATTTTCTGATGTCTGCCACTACCACTAGAATGTAAATTTTGTGAAGGCAGGGGCTGTTGTCAGTTTTTATTGCTGCTACATCCCCAGTCCTTAGCAGAGAGATTGGGAGAGTATAGGTTTTCAATGAATATTTGTTGAATAAATGATTGGATAAATTAAAAATAAATTGCAGGCCGGGCGCGGTGGCTCAAGCCTGTAATCCCAGCACTTTGGGAGGCCGAGACAGGCGGATCACGAGGTCAAGAGATCGAGACCACACTGGCTAACACAGTGAAACCCCGTCTCTACTAAAAAAAAAACACAAAATACTAGCCGGGCGAGGTGGCGGGCGTCTGTAGTCCCAGCTACTCGGGAGGCTGAGGCAGGAGAATGGCTAAACCCAGGAGGCGGAGCTTGCAGTGAGCTGAGATCTGGCCACTGCACTCCAGCCTGGGCGACAGAGCGAGACTCCGTCTCAAAAAAAAAAAACAATATAAAATAAATTGCAAAAAAATTTGCAAAGCCCACCAAAGAGGGAAGAAAAAAACCACCCATAGTCTTGTCAAAGCATTGGCACCTGAAAGATTATTTTCTGTGTATTATTTTTATTATTACAATTGTGTAATATAAAACAAATGGTACTTTTAGATTAGATCAGCTTTCCCAATTTATATTGTTTACTGTAGACATTTTGGAGAGTATAAAAATATAGGAATCAGAATAAAAGTTAGCTAGAATACTATTACACAGAGTAACTGTATTAACATCTTTTTTCACCATGTTTTTGTTTTTCCTATGCAAGTCATGACAATTCTGCTTGTTAAATACTTTCAGATCCATTCACATTTCCTGTATTCTAGGTGAGGTCATGGTCAGTCTCTAGCCTCTTGCTTGTATTATTTCAATTGCTTTTTAAATTACTTTATCCACATGCAGTTTTGTCTGCTCTTCATCCTATCCTCAGTTTTTGTTTTTACTACCATATGTTCTCATGAGAGATGGAATGATTTTTTCAAAAAACTTTTCCTTATTTTAGTCCCCTACCTGATACTCTTCAATGGATTCCAATTGACCTTGGGATAAAATCTCTAAAACTCTTCCATGATACAGTTGGTGACTCTGTCTCCAACTTCATGACTTGATGTTCTCTGATTCTTTATGATTTTTACATAATGAACTTGAAGGGGCCAGTTTTTTTCCTCTAGACATTTGATGAAATATTGCCATGGATGAATTGCCCTTATTACCTGCATTTGATTAAACCCTTCTCTTTATTCGAATTTCAGTTTAAGTGCTTCACAGTGGGCTTTTCCTAACCACCAAACACACAGTCTGTCATATGGTGAGTGCTGTTAATACTTGTTGCACTGAATTTGTGTTTTCACCACACTCTATGTTATAGACTGATTTTTAAGGATGTTTATCAAAAGAATAGTTACAGATCCAAAAAGAAAAATAAGATAATGAGTGACTTATACTATTTATAACTGGATCCTTTAATTACAATTTGCAATTTAAAAATAACATGACTCAGGTTGTTTAATATAAGTTTTACAGATGGAGAAAATCATCATTCAAGTTCTTTGGCAATAAAATGATCATTATGTTGTTTTATGAAGGTTTTGTGTGGAAGGAAATCTACTTCTTGTGTAATAAATCACCTAAGAACATTCCATCAATGCAGCCTAGATATAGTTCTAATAGTTTAAATGTCACAACAATTGTTGGAATGCAATTGCACCAGTCATTGCTTGAGAAAGCAATATTCACTACATGGTTAGGGTGGAGAGTAAGGGGAGATGATTGAGATTTTAATATGAATCAAAAAGGATGTAAAGTAAAAAGAATTGAAAAATCTGTCCAAGCCTGTAATGAGGTATTTTTAAAATTTGCATACAGCTATTGCTGAGTCTTATACATATGTGTGATATATACTGAAGGGGGAGTAGATACTGAGGAATCCTACTTTGAGTTCTCAGCCTTCTTGCAGTATCCATATTCATGTGACAGTGCTCCTGTCGACTGAATGTGAATAGAATAAATGAGAACAATTTCTCCTATCCCTTCCATCCACTCTGCTTTATTGTAGATCACGTGGACAAGGACAGTACCTTAGTGATGGCAAAAAAAATAAGGGAAGAAACCTGGGTCCTGATACTTTTGCAGAGAACAGCAACTTTGTTAAGTCAGACTTTTTATGTATGAAATAAACAAATTATGTTGTTGAAGACACCCTAATTTCGAGTCTCTCAATTCCATCAACAGAACTGAATACTAATTAAACAAGTGGTCATCAAAAATTGCAATGCATCTTAAATGAATGTGGATGTGACACTGGGAAGGAAGTAGCAGAAGATGTTGACAGCTGAAGTGAATTGGAATAAGGTTCTTGAGCAGGGAACACCTGTACCAGGTTTTCAGTCTCACAAACCAGTAAAAAAAATGTAAATCTGTTTCTTAGTCTCTCTGTGGCATTTTTTTTTTAATTTTTTCCTTTTAGAAGCACTTACCATGCTTAGCAAATATGAACCTTCTCTTTATCTATGAATAGATGGCTTCTTCCTTCCTTCCTTGCTTCCTTTCTCTCTCTCCTGCCTTCCTTCCTTCCTTCCTTCTTTCCTTCCTTCCTTCCTCTCTCTCTTCCTCTCTCTTTCTTTCTTTCCTTCCTTCCTTCCTTCTTTCTTTTCTTTTCTTTTCTCTTTTCTTTTCTTCTTTTCTTTTTCTTTTCTTCTTTCTCTCTCTCTCTCTTCCTTCCTTCCTTTCTTTCTTTCTTTCTTTCTTTCTTTCTTTCTTTCTTTCTTTCCTTTCTTCCTTCCTTCCTTTCTTTCTTTCTTTCTTTCTTTCTTTCTTTCTTTCTTTCTTTCTTTCTTTCTTTCTTTCTTTCTTTCTTTCTTTCTTTCTTTCTTTCTTTCTTTTCTTTCTTTCCATCCTTCCTTTGAGTGTATTTTAAGTACTGGCAATAGGTCTTATTGGAAGGATAGAAATAGTCAAGAACTAAAAGAGAAAGAAAGACTTTTCAGTTAAAAGGAGACTTTATAGAGTAGTGAAAAGGGAGTTAGAATTAAACAAGTGCTGGTAGGAATTATGAATAGCCTTGCTCTGCTGCACTGATCAGGTTCATATTATCGAAAGGTCTGCAGATCCTCTGAGATTAGAGATTCAGGAAGGTACTTCCTGTTCACAATTAATTTGGATAAGAGTGTTTTCATTATCTATTGCACCACAAGAAATTACAATAAAACTTTGTGGCTTAAAACAGCCATAACTATTATTAATTTATGTGAGTCAGGGATCTGGAGGGGTTTCTGTTTGTCAGTTTTTACTTAAGATCTCTCATGAAGTTGCAGCTGGATATGTACTGGTGCTACAGTCATCTGAAGGCTTGACTGGGACTAGAGAATTCACTTTCAAGGAGGAACATTTAAATGGCTGGTAAGTTGGTGCTTTCTGTTGTTGAGGGCCCTCACTTCCTGTTCATGTGGGCTTCTCCATGTTTTAAGTGTTCTTAGGGAATGTAGCTGGCCTTTACAAGAGCAAGCAATCCAAAAGAGCAAAGTGGAAGCTGCAATGATATTTATAATTTAGTCTCAGAACTTACAAATCCCCTCCTGTGCTATACTCTATTGGTCACACCTGTTACTCCTGATTTAGTGTGGAAGTAAAGTATATATGGAGGTGACTTGGATGCTAGCTTTTACAAAAAAAAGTAACCTAAGAATATTAAGAATCACGGAACAAAATGAAATATGAAATAAAGTGGCTGAAATTGAATCCTAGATCTAAGTCAATGTCTTAGGAGGCTTTGTCCTTTTCATTCCACCTATTATTTTTTATACTTACCTCTGATTGTGTGTTGAGTGGTTGAGGAAAGGTGTTGTTTTAGCTAATAAAGCATCAAGTTATACCTTGAAAGATATCAATAGTAGTAAGATGCCATTATTCTGAAGAATCTGTAAGCAGGACTATAAGGAGTACAAATTGCCCTCTCAGATGTAGCCAAGAATAAAGGTGTTCTGAATGCTGGGACGCTACCCGGAAGTGTTGCAGGGCAATCTGATAGAAAAAATAAAGAACTAGGCTGCATTATCCGCTGGGTTTGAGTGGGACTCTTATCCACTACTAACAGGACTTGTTTTTTTGATAATGGATTCTGACTCTATTGTCCTTTATCCACCCACTTTTTTGAATAAATTTGTCTACACTTATTCTATAGCTATCTTTTTTTCTGATCCTATTGTGAAAAATTTCCCATGTTGGTAACACTTACGTGCAATGGGATTTATCAAAGATGCGAAAGCCATAATGGATTATAAAAGCAGGGCTAAATTTTCTCAGCCATTTTACTTGATTTCAAACAGAGAAGCTCTGCTTGTGTTCATTTTATATATTGCATGTATGTGTACGAGGTTTTTGACAAAATGGTTTTACTACTAAAAGGATTAGGAAAATGCTGATCTAGAATATCATTTAAAATAGCTGCATCCTGTGTGTGGATATCACATAAATTATTAAAACAACTCTCTATTGTAAATATTCAGGTGCTTTCTTACTTTTCTCTATTATAAACATTGTTGTGATAAACAATATTATAACTAACTTTTTTTTTTTTTGAGAGGTGTTTCGCTCTTTTTGCCCAGGCTGGAGTGCGATGGTACAATCTCGGTTCACTGCAACCTCCACCTCCTGGGGTTCAAGCTATTCTCCTGCATCAGCTTCCCGAGTAGTTGGGATTACAAGCATGTGCCACCACACCTGGCTAATTGTGTACATTTAGTAGAGACGGGGTTTCTCCATGTTGGTCAGGCTGGTCTCATACTCCCGACCTCAGTTGATCTGCCTGCCTCGGCCTCCTAAAGTGCTGGGATTACAAGTGTGAGCCACTGCACCCATCCTATAACCAACTATTGTACTTGTCCCTAATTACTTATTCATCTCATTTCTAGAAGCACAATTCCTGTGTTGAATTTTATATATATATATGTGCGTGTGTGTATATATACATGTATATATATGTATATATATACATATATATATACATACATATATATATACATATATATATATATTTGAGGTTTTAAAATAAGTACTGCCGAATCATCATCCAAAAGTACATCAACCAGGAAGTACATTGCTGTACTTCCACTAGCAGCACTTGAGTGCTGGGTTTTCCATGCCCCTTCCAATGCCAAGTGCTATCATTAGCAAACTCTTTTCAATTTGGATTTTGTTTGTATAATATTAAAATTATAACTCAAGTTGAATATTTTAATGCATTTCTTATTCATGTGTATATGTGCTAAGTAAGCTTTCTTTTCATTTCCTTTGCATAGATGCTAGGGGAAAAATTGTCATAGGGAATCTTTTTTTTTTTTTCAATATTCATTGTCTTCTAAGAAGAAAAGATCCTAAAGAAGTTTATTTCTTTACTAAGTAGATGCTGGGTATTAGGCTATAAATGGGAGAAATTAATAAAGGGCTAAATTTCTCATCCTTGAGAAAAGAGACATAATGAAATAATGAGACAAGTGGTGGAGAAAGGGTAGAAGGTGGTTGGGAAATGAAGGTGATAATAGAAGGATGGGTTGATAGAGAGGATGACATGGGGAAAGAAGATTGGAGGACCGAGGAGGAGGGTAGTTGATGCATCCAGAGAAATTTTGGGGATAGCAACACTTAAAGGCATGGAGTGACTATACATCTTCAATTACACTGAGAGTTCCAGTATTTGTATATTAATCTTGGAAAATTATTCAAGTGCCCTGATTTAGATGATAAACTGTATGATCACTTCCTAGAAGATTTTTAAAGAAGATTTACAAAATAGTTTGTGTTGTAATTATTTGTCTTTCCACACAATTTTCAGTAAAATATCCATCCTTTATTAATACACTGTTGAAATGGATCTGACTTTATGATACATGAAATGACAGCATCCTGCTTCAAGGAAGGCATGGGCTGTTCATGGAAAGTCTCTTTGATGATGGCCCTTCATGATCTGCTTCTACTCATGTCTCAAATTTTATTTCCAGTCATTTTCCCATATATACCTGAGCTAACACAGCCATTTTGAATTTCTTATATTTTTCCAGAGTTTACATTATTTCATGAATCACTGTATATAGTTTCACCTGAAAATTCCACTTGTTTCTTAACTGTCTCGTGAACTTTGAAGATCCAGATAAGAGCTCCATTTCCTGGCATTCTTCCTTACAGTATCAGTGCTTTTCTTTAATGCAGCACTTAGAACATTATTCGATTGCTTTGCTGGCCTCTGGCCTCCTGGATGGTGACAATTATGTCCTGTTTGTCTTTATTTCTTTCTCCTATGAACACCATGCCTAACAGAAGATCAATTCAAAAAATACTTACTGAGTGCCTACTATATGCTACTATGTGTTACTGGTACTCTGCAGTAGTAGAGTGCACCTTCTACTCTTCTACTACTCTACAGTAGTACCAGGTCCCAGTAACAGATGAATCAAATACAGTACAAAATTACTCAATGTGGTCTAGGTATCAATCAAGAAAAAAACATGTAAGTCCATTAATCATCAAGTGCTGAATTGGTAGAGGTTTCTATGATACCAGACCAGAAACACATAGAGAAGCGTGATTAATTATGGATTGATCAAGGAAGAACACATAGAAGCTACTCTTGGGTTGGTTTTGAAATATTTATAGAAACTCTGCAAGTGAGAGAGGTGGGATGGAATGCATGTGCACAGGCACTGAGGGTTAAAAGAGTGAGTTTGGAGATTTTAAGTAGTTTAGTGTTTCAGGATTGTGTGTTCAATACTCAATTTACATGCAGTTTTGATACCGTTTAATCAGGTAAATAAGTTTTTAAAAACTCTAAATAAGGGAAGCATCAGGAGCAAAGGTCATGAGAAGCAAAAACTGGGTGTATTAACTCAATGGTGATTCAATATGCATTTTTTTTTTTCCTTTTTACTCTCCTCTCTTGCTGCAGTTTTCTGTTTCCCTGCTTCAAATTTTCTTCTTACTTTTTTTCTTCTTACTTTTTTTCTTCTTACTTTTTTTCCTTTTTACTCTCCTCTCTTGCTGCAGTTTTCTGTTTCCCTGCTTCAAATTTTCTTCTTACTTTTTTTCCCTCCTGTGCTTCTTACTCCTGCACTCCTCTAATGAGTTTGTGCTGAGGAGGAAAGAGCAGAGAGACAGCTGGACAGATAAACATGAAAGATAGAGAGAGAGGATACATGGTGAGGCTGCCATATCTGACTTTCATCTTTACATAGAAGAGCAGTCATCGCTTTTCATACTGTTTCTTTGTGTTTAAAAATTCCTTTCCTTGACAGAAGTGCAGGATTATAGATACTAGGTATCCCTATATTAGATATGAATAAAGGAATAAACAATTTCTATCTACAGGCATATCTTGTTTCATTGCACTTTGCTTTACTGTGCTTTGCAGATACTGTGTTTTTACAGCTTAAAAGTTAGTGGCAATTCTGTGTCAGGCAAGTCTATCAGTATCATTTTCCCAACAGTATGTACTGACTTCATGTCTCTGAGTCATATTTAGGTAATTCTTATGATATTTCAAATTTTTACTTATTATGTCTCTTCTGGTGATCTATGATCAGTGATCTTTGATGATACTATTGTAATTGTTTTGGGGCACCAGGAACTGCACCCAGCTAAGATGGCAAACTTTATTGATAAATGTGTGTTTTCTGACTGTTCTACCAGCTGATCATTTTCCCATCTCTCTTCTTCTCCTTGAGCCTCCCTATTCCCTGAGACACAACAACATTGAAATTAGGCCAATTAATAACCCTACAATAACCTGTAAGGTAATTGTTAAAGTGAAAGAAAGAGTCATGTGCTTCTCACTTTCAATCAAAAGCTAGAAATGATTAAGCTTAGTAAAAAATACATGTCAAAAGCCAAGACTGACTGAAAGCTAGGCCTCTTGTGCCAACCATCCTAGCTGTGAATGCAAAGAAAAAGTTCTTGAAGGAAGTTAAAAGTACTATACCAGTGAACACACGAATGATAAGAAAGTGAAACAGCCTAATTTATGATATGGAGAAAGTGTTAGTGGTCTGGATAGAAGATCAAAGCAGCTACAACATTCCATTAAACCAAAACCTAATTCATAGCAAGGCCCTAACTCTTTTCAATTCTATCAAGGCTGAGGGAGGTGAAGAAACTGAAGAAGTTGCAAGCTAACACAGATTGACTCATAAAGTTTGAGGAAAGAAGCCATTTCTATAACATAAAGGTGCAAGGTGAACCCACAAATCCTCATATGGAAGCTGCAGCAAATTATCCAGAAGAACTGGTTAATGTAATTGATGAAAATGGCTACACTAAATAACAGCTTTTCTGTGCAGATAAAACAACTTTCTAATGAAAGAAAATGCTACGTAGGACTTTCAAAGTTAGAGAGCAGATGTCGATGCCTGGCTCCAAAGCTTCAAAGGACAGGCTGACTCTCTTGTTAAACACTAATGCATCTGGTAACTGAAAGTTAATGCCAATGCTCATTTACCATTCTGAAAATCCTAGGGCCCTTAAGAATTATGCTAAATTTACTCTGCTTGTGGTCTATAAATAACACAATGAAGTCTGGATGATAGCACATCTGTTTACAGCATGACTTACTGAATATTATAAACCCACTGTTGAGATCTACCAGTCAGAGAAAAATATTCTTTTTAAAATGTTACTACTCAATGGTCAGGTGTGGTGGCTCACGCCTGTAATCCCAGCACTTTGGGAGGCCAAGGCGGGCGGATCACGAGGTCAGGAGATCGAGACCATCCTGGCTAACACGGTGAAACCCCGTCTCTACTAAAAATACAAAAAAAAAATAGCCAGGCTTGGTGGTTGGTGCCTGTAGTCCCAGCTACTCGGTAGGCTGAGGCAGGGAAATGGCATGAACCTGGGAGGCGGAGCTTGCCATGAGCCGAGATGGCGCCACTGCACTGCAGTCTGGGCAAAAGAGCAAGACTCCGCCTCAAAAAAAAAAAAAAAAAAAAAAAATGTTACTACTCATTGTCGACGTGCTTGATCATTCAAAAGCTCCAGTGGAGATGCATAAGAAGAGTAACACTGTTTTCATGCCTGCTAACGCAACATCCATTCTGCAGCCCATGGATCCAAGAGTAATTTTGACTTTTAAGTTTTCTTACTTAAGAAGTACATTTCATAAGGTGCAGTATATAATTTTCCTCTGATGGAACTGGGCAGAGTAAATTGAAAGACTTCTGGAAAGGATTTGCCATTCTAAATGTCATTAAGAACGTTAATGATTAATGAGAGGAGGTCAAAATATCAAGAGACGATTACAATCCCAAAAGATACAACCCTGACTGCAATAATTCTGATATTGAATTCAAAAGATCAAAATCTCTGAAGTCTAAAATCCTGAAAATCACAATCCTGAAACATCAAAATATTGAAAATACAATTCTGAGAAAAACACTTTAAAAATTATATAATTTTATTGTTAATCAGACAGCCTCATGAACTAGAACAGGTTCAAAGAGACTCCCTAAAAATGATTCCACTTCACACAATACAATAGGCAATAATAACATATGGTTTTGCAAATATAAAGACTCAAGTATATTAATGACACTTGCATGAATATAACAGTTCTGAGTGGGTGAATCATATTCATAAAGAAACAGGTCGAAAAAGGAAATGAATAAATTCATACCAATATGATTGATAGTTGTGTGCACTCAGCTTTATAATTGCAGCCATTGGAAATACTGTGATGAAAAACCTAAGTCTTTAAACAAGATCAATGGAAAACCATGATGGGTCACCACCACATATGCAGTCACCCAAAGAGCTGAGATTTTGAAAAATTTCATCCTTCACAAATGCAGATGTACAAAAAGGACATCTCTTCATTTACTGAGGAAGTTTCAACATCTTTAGATACATGCAAAATGATTACACACAGTCAACATTGTGATAATGCACTTTCATAGAGTAAAATTTGCAAAAAAAAAATGTATAAAACACCTCCAAACGCTCTAAAAGTCTCCATACAATTTATACCTCCAATATTGGAAATTATGGGAAGACAAAATATATAACATAGCAAATTGTGAAAAAGTAATGCTGACAGTTAAAAATAGTGAAAAAATAGAAAAAAGAAAAAGAAACAAAAACAACACCCCCAAAACTAAAAAGAAAATTCAACACATGAAAAAGTGTATTACAGAGATAGATTATGGGTAATTGCAGAAGATAATCTATAAGACCTGACAGACTTTCATGATCATTAACTGTATTTTTAAGTCTTGCATCAAAATGAGTAGCTTTTTTCTTTTAGGGTATGCTTCTCCTAGGAGGATAGTTTACATTCACTTTCTATGTGGCACCGCTCTCTTTGAAATTCTTATATGATTCAATATATGCCAACGTGAGCATTCCCTACTAAATTTTCCATCTTCTGTGTCATGTTTCTATGTAGTTTTGTGTATGTGGAAATCCATTCCACATGCATTTATACACAGACTGCAAATTTAGCAGAAACAATATTGGTGATATAACAGCAACACCATTGTGCAAGTGTATTCTTATTCTATCATGCACATAATTATTTTTCAGCCAGTCAGTGACTTTGCTGTCTTTTTCAGGCATGTGTGGCTTTAATTCATTAAAAGCTCCTGGAAAGTCATTAGTTGGAAGGAATTTCAATGTAGGCAAATGATCACTTTTAAACTGAGGTATTCATTGTTGCCATAGCATGTGGCCAAGCTACTTATTTGAACTTTCCACCAAATGCAAATAAAAAAATTATAAGATAATAGTTTCACCTAACATGATGTGACTGTCCTGTGATAGTTATTTGGGGGGTTTTAGATGATAGGACTTTTAGACTTTAGAGACATAGACTTCAGAGATTTTGAACATTCAGGATTTCAACATTTGCGATTAAGCATTCTGGACTCTGTCTTTCAGGATTATCATCCAAATTCAAAACATCAACATTAACAGTGATTTGGAGGAAGTTGATTCCAACCCTCATGAATGACTTTGAGAGATTTAAGGCTTCAGTGGATTAAAATCACTGCAGATGTGGTGGAAATGGCAAGAGAATTAGAATTCAAAGTGGAGTCTGAAGATGCAACTGAATTGCTGCAGTCTCATGATAAAATTTGAATAGATGAGGAGTTTCTTCTTATGGATGAACAAAGAAAGTGGGTTTTTTTAAAAAATGGAATCTACTCAGGAAGATGCTGTGAACATCGTTAAAATGAAAACAAAGGGTTTAAAATAATATGTAAATTTATTTGATAAGGCAATGGCGGGGTTTGAGAGGATTGACTTCAATTTTGAAAGAACTTCTTTGGTACGTGAAAGGCTATCAAACATATCTCATGCTATAGAGAAATCCTCTGTGAAATGAAGAATCATGTGGCAAACTTACTTTTTGTCTTATTTTAAGAAATTGCTGTAAGTCAATAACAACTTAATTATACATTTAAAAATAACTAAAAGAGTATAAATGGATTGTTTGTAATACAAAGGATAAATGCTTGAGGGGATTGATACCCCATTTTCAATGATGTGATTATTATGTATTGCGTGTCTGTATCAAAACATCTAATGTACCCTATAAATATATATACCTACTATGTACCCACAAAGATTAAAATAAATTTAAAAAGATTAAAAAAAATGTCACAGTAACCCCAACCTTTAGCAACCACCACCCTGATCAGTCAGCAGCTATCAACACCAAAGCAAGACCTTTCACCAGCAAAAAGATTATGACTTGCTAAAGGCATTTTTTTAGCAATACAGTATTTTAAACTTAAATTGAGACATAATCCTGTTGCACACTTAATGGATGACAGTATAGTATAAACATAACTTTTATGTGTACTGGGAAACTAAAAATATCATGAGATTCATTTTATTGTGATATTTACTGTATTGCACTTGTCTGGAACTGAACCTGCAATAACTCTGAGGTATGACTGTACTTAACCTGAGAGGTGGTATTGTATAGTCATCAGGAGTTCAGACTCTGGAGCTAATAATCTTCTTGGGTTTGAATCCTAGCTCTGCTACCAATGAGCTGTGTGACCTTTGGCCATTTACTTAGTTTCATTATAATATCAGTAAGTGCCTCACAATTTTGCTTCAAGAAAAATATGATAGAATTCATATAAAATACTGAAGACAGTGCCTGAAGTAAAATGCAACAAATATAAGCCATTATTACCATGATTATACCGGATGGATCATTTTATACACAAAACTTCTTTTGGATAAACCACTGGTCCAGGCTATAAATGAACACGTCCAGTGATAGCAATGCATTCCTCAGTGACTTGGTCCATTCTGTTGATAGACAGCTAAGTTGTTTACAAGATTTTGTTTTTATTATTGTAAAATAACTTTCTAGAGTTAATAGTCACCTACCAAGACTAGGCCCTTGCTTGGTCCTTTAAACATATTATTTTTATTCTCATAATATCTGAAAGCTAGGCACTGATTTTTCCCTTCCCAATTATAGAAGCGGACATTAAATTAGACAAATAGTTTGTCGAGAAGAAGATACACTCTCATCCTTTAGTTGTAGTCCTATTCTCTGGCTATAATATGAAATAAAATGAAAGTTATCTCTCTACTTGAACTATAGCTTCCACATGCCCCTTATAATCCCCTGTGCAGTGCACTGTACATTGAGATTTAGCTTTTGTTTAGACTGCCTGTGAACTTAAGAGTGTCCTCTTTCCTCTCTTCTTTCTCTTTTTATCTTCCCCATCTTTTTGGTACCATTTCTCACCTTTTCTATGAAGTCACTGCTCATTGTTTTTGGCATAGTGCCTAGCCCTTCAGTGAAATAATAGCATGTGAAGCCTATACCACATTTACTTTGATTTTAATTTAAATGTATGATCATTACTTTTACTTCCTGTGATTTTATGAGTTAACTTAAAATTAGTTTATAAATTACTTTCTGGTGTAGATAGTGTTTTATAATCCTGTATCTGCTGTCTTCATCCCCCAGCCCCCTCACACACATGCACTGCACATGGATTTAGGAAGATCATAGATTTTACTTATATATTTATATATTTTTTTCAATTTTGCAGACATTCAAAAGTTAAGCAAAATAGGAGAAAGAGCAAATACTGAAGAATCAGAATAAATGATAAAAAATCACAGAAGGAAAATATAATATTTGTTTTCAACACAATCTTTGATTGATTACTCCCCATAGGCTTCTTCTCCCTTATGATTAATCTTAATCTTAGTTTCCATATCTAGTCTTAAGGGTCCCTCATCAGGGTGATGTTCTAGTTCTTTTCTTTGTAGGCTGTGTTTCATGCTACTTGTAAGACCTCTTTATCGTGTATACATGTTCTGGTATAAGCTTGGATTTTTTCTTAGATACTCTTATATTCTCTTGGATATTCCTTATCATGTATACATTTTCTTGTGTACTCTTGTTTTTTTTTTTCTTGGATACTCTTGTATTTTATTGGATCATATTTTGGTGTACTCTTCGGTGGTAAGACCAGTTATAAGGTATGCATTATAGAAGAGAAAGTGGCATCTGGGACTTAGGATAATCTCTTAGGTTATTGAGGGTGAAGTGTGTCTTTATCTCGACCTTACTAGATAGAGGAAAAGGAGAAGAAGAAAAATATTTCTTGTGAAGTTCTAGATGGGAAAAGTTTCTTGGGGAGAGTCTTTTAGCCAGTCTTTTTGGGGTAATGAGGAGATATAAAAATAGTAGTGGTGGGTAAATGTTAGATTATGGGCATCCCATAGGCTTTTTGTAGTTTTTTTCTATGTGAAATTTTATTAAAAATGACGTGGTATAATAAAATAGTTATTCAAGTATATAAAGGAGAGATAATATCACATATGGGCTACATAAGACAGTGTGAAAATCTGAAAGCCCTATTGGTATATCATCTAGGTCTTCCACAGTGTTATCTGGGTCTTCAGCAGTGTGGATTTCGATAGTTTCAGGTCAGTCATAGATGACTATTTTCCAAGATTGGTTTGAACATTCCCTTTTTTATTAAGCTTTTACAGGATATATTTCAACCTATAGTTGGATAACTATTTTATTTCACTTCTCACACCTTCACTTGCGGTGTACCCTTTATATTTAAAGAAAGCTCTTAAAGCACACATATGAAGACACAGGGCCACAGACTGACCAAATTGCTTGTACAAAATTACCTAATTGTCTAGAGACTCACACAGCAAGAATCCAGTTCTTCTGCCTTTCAGTTTAGGAATTTAAAATGCTTTCTAGGTTTTCAAGGAGAGTCAATCTTTAAACACAGCCAGAGGTGACATGAGGGAGATTCCACAGCACACATAGAAATACAGTTTTGAGGGACGTAGCGTAGTTTTTGCAGCAATTTATCCTAGGTGGAATGAATGTGTCACTTAACTTGAGCAAACTGGAAAAAAAAATATGGTTGATTCCCACTGCAGGACTTGCATGACAATAAAGGAGGATTGCTGCTAACAAAGAAATAGCTTTCATCTATCACCAGGGGAATGAACATGACCCTTCTCAGATGAGCTACTGATTTTCACCTTCCATCATCCATCTCACTAATGGTGGATACCAAGATGCTTCAGCAGATGCAGTGATATTGGTAGATTATTAGGGATAGCTTTGTCCCTTCACATTTTTGAAATTTTGAAAGGTCAAATGAGGAGACTTTGACAATCTGGGGTGATAAAAGATATACTTTGTGGAGAACATTTAGCTTTTGAAAGCAGAGATTTTTCATCTATCTTACTCATTAGTCTCTGCCTGGATAATATTTCTTAAATCATACATTTACAAAAATGTTTGTGTAAAGACAAAAGGTCCCTATAATGAAAGTGGTTTTAACATCAGACCACAATAGCTGCTACAGTTCTATGATAATAGCCATTGTGGATTCCTTTTACTTGTCTCAATTGTTTTTAACATATAAAATCAGTATTTCATGGTGTAGTGATGAGGTAAAAACACATTTTGTAAATGTTTCTGACAGGCTTAGAGTGGGAAACATTAAATTTTGAGAGTTACATTTACCGTGTTAGGATTAAAGTTGTGACACTCTGGAGGGAAATGGCATTGCAGATCAACTTGTGCTGCCCTTGAGGAATGGGCCCTCAGTCTTCACATGAAAATGTAGTAGGACTAATTGCTATCACATATCAACCAGGACGGTTAGCCGCTGTGTCAGGCACAAACTGAATTTGCTTGCGGAAGTTCATTATTTACATGCTTTGAATAATGTGTCTCCCTTATATTAAAATATTTTTTTTCTAAAAAAATAAATTCAAGGCCAGGAATGGTGGCTCACACCTGTAATCCCAGCACTTTAGGAGGCCGAGGTGAGTGGATCACCTGAGGTCCAGAGTTCGAGACCAGCCTGATCAAAATGGAGAAACCCTGTCTCTACTAAAAATACAAAATTAGCTGGGCGTGGTGGCACATGCCTGAAATCCCAGCTACTCTGCAGGCTGAGGCAGGAGAATGGCTTGAAGCTGGGAGGTGGAAGTTGCTGTGAGCCGAGATTGCACCATTGCACGCCAGCCTGGGCAACAAGAGTGAAACTCCATCTCAAAAAATAAATATATAAATTTGATAATCATCTGTAGAATGATTATCATATGCCAGACATTTGGGACATATAGGTATAGCAACCTTAGAGTTTAGGTTTAAAAATTGCCATTTCTTTGAGGCATTCCTTAACACTCAAGTAGGAATATATTCCCACACCATGACTCATAATGTTGTTGCAGACAAACTTCATTCTTTCTTATATTATTCTTAGTCATTTTCATATCAATCTCTTCTTCTGAACTTCTTGAGGAAGATATCTACATTTCTCATAGTGCATCCTAGTGATTTGATTTAGCATGTGAACCCAATGAATGAAATAAATATGATATTTGCCTAGTAAGAGAAATAAAAATCTGTGAGTTGCATCATATACAGGTTTAATTTATATAATCAGAATAGCCTTAATTCTGAAGATGTCAGAATGTTTAGATCACAAAGCAATGTTGACATGAAGTAAAAAAGTAAAATTTTGATGGCTGGTCCTTTTAAAAATTTATTTATAGACTAAGTTAAATGTGTTTGCCCTCCTTAGAACTATGAAAATACTCCACTTTGTTCCTTGGTTTTATCTTTAATGATCTTGTGAAGTAAATGAGGCCATGAGTTTTTTTACATTTTATTATTCTTAATAGCAAAAATCAATAGAATTTGGCTAAGTTGTGACAGATGCATTGTATGAAGAAACTATAATTTGTTTTAAACAGCTCATTATTAGCTTTGTGATCACAATTTTACATAATGCATCATACCTTTTTCTTTTGTACTTTAATACATAAAATCAGGAAATATTTCATTCCTAAGTGGTTTAACAACTTTTACATAGCTTTTTCTTTTGTTACTTTTGTAACAAATCTCCAGTGATTTAGAGTTTTTTGAGCCATTTCAAAAATGGGTGTTTAAGTCTCAAGACAAAATTTTAATATGTATATTCCTTTTTAGTTTAATTCACAGGCTGTTATTTTTGTTGCGTGAAATTAGTAGATCTCTGAAGAATTGATGTAAATTTACACGCAGAGTTTAGTTCTAGTTTCTTCTGTTTTTCTTTCTCTCTGGTAGCCAGGTGGGAAATCAAAAATCTCATCTCACGAGATCAGCTCCCATTAAAAAACGTAAGTAAGCCCATATCTGCTTGAGATTCCCACATTTTCACTATTACAGAAATTGGATTAAAATGCCTGCAACAAACAGAAAAAGATGGCCTCGTTTACTTCACAAGATCATTAAAGATAAAACTAAGGAACAAGGTAGAGTGTTTTCATAGTTCTAAGGAAGGCAAACACATTTAAGTTAGTCTATAAAGAAAGGAATAAAATACATTTATTCCCTTAGAATAGTATTTCTTTCTATTTCAAAGAAATGCTGTCATTATATTTTTCCTTGTTGGAGTTAACTTGTTTTGATTTAGGTAGAAATGTGTGTCGTAAGTAGCAGTAAAAAATATTTACCAGATACAGTCTATTTCTGTGGAATCACTATGGGCTGAAATATTCTTATGAGCAATACATTTTTGTGTTAATATTAGAGACAGCCACAGAAATGATTTAAAAATTACTTTAAAAAAAGGAATAGAAAGTAGCTGGTAACATTTAAACATG
>NW_012116788.1:1165050-1168718 GCF_000951035.1 Colobus angolensis palliatus | reverse complement strand
CGGCCTCCCAAAGTGCTGGGATTACAGGCTTGAGCCACCGCGCCTGGCCGACTTATTCTTAATAAGTTATGTGCAGATTGAATTTGTATTTATGGAAAATATTGTAAATTCACTGGACAAATTTGTTATTTAAAAGTCATCCATTCCACAAATACTTATTTTGGAACCTACTATGTGACAGGCACTCTGTGATTGTATAGATTAATTGTACTCTAATGTGAATCATTTTTGTTTAAATGTTCATATTTGAGTTTAATAAGCTAGACTATTTCTACAAGCAATTTAAGCAAATATTGTTAGGATATTAAATGTTTGAGAACAACTTTTTGTAATCAAAGATCGTGAGATTGAATGTAATGATCTTAATGAATACATTTTAAAGTTTAGAAGTGTAATTCTTCAATTTAAATAAACATTATCTCTCAATCAGATTCTTAGATTAAATGAACCATCCCTATTGCTATCCCTTGAATCACAGATTTTATATTATGGCTGAGAGGATTTAATAAAAAACTAGGTTATATCTTGTAAGACAGCATCGAAACCTCACAAAGTATTATCTTCCAGTTGACACTGTTACTGAGTCTTTAAAACATAAATTCAATATTCCATAAGGCCACATATTTCTGGGACAGAAGACCAGCAAATGCCATGAACACTAACCCATTGCCTTATTATTATTTTTTTTTTCATTGTAAATTGAGCTTTCTTAGTCAGAAGGAATATTGTTTGGGTTAACTTGATGATGACCAGACATTCAGCAGTCAACAGATGGTGTTGCTGGCAAAGCATGGCAAGCAGAGAAGGCAAATCCAAATCCAGAATAAGTGTTTATTCCAGTAAGAAAAAATCCACTGTAGGGGAAGGGCTCCAAAATAATCAACTTGCTGCCAAGTGACTGTCTGATCTACTCAGCATATAAGAGCCTATATAGGGCTCAGGGATGGCTGGTATTGCTGAAAAGTTACGCACTCAGTAGTGATGATAGCCAAGTCAGCACTGCTGAGGAGAAGTCCATTTGTTGAGCCTATTTAAAACCCCTTATGACACTATGGCTGCTATTTAAACAAGTCTGTTGAGTAAACATTACTGGAACTGGGGGAAAAAAGCCTGACTGGCATCTACATGTTAGAACAACTTGTCCCCCTAATTACTGAGAGCATCCTCTTCAGTGGGAACTTTCTGCTACACTTTTGCATAGTACAAAAATACTTTCAAATTCTAAGAGTTTTATCCAAACCTCTTTGTCTCAGACCATCTGGTCAAACCATTAGTCATTGCCTTTCAATTGTTCCTCATGCAAACTCTCCTTCCAGTGGACCACAATATGTACCACGCTAGTTATGCCCACTGGAAGGATTATCTTTTCATCATCCCTCAGCATCACACCAAGTAGGGCTGTAGGGCCACAGCAGTCCATTTTAAAGTAGTACCAGCATATTGGGCAGAGCTTTCTATGAACCAGGCTTGAAAAGTTTCATAAAGTAGTCATAAAGCGTAAACTTTCCATGTGGTCGTGGGAGTGGGTTGAGGAAGTGATGACACTGCAGTGAGAATAACCACAATGAGCAATTGACCTACCTGCTCAGGAAAACCACTTGTGTCCTCAGGAACTGCATTTGCTTATAGAACATTGATGGATATACCCAACTTAACAACTTGAATGTTCAGTGCATAACAGGCAGCCCATGCTGTGGTATGTCCTGGTGTATTAAGGTCTACTATTCAGCCTGTAATATAAACCAATATACAGCCATTTAAGACTAAACTCTAGCCAAAGAAAACATAATTCCTCTTTAACACCTAAGTTGCGGTTTTCTTACTGGGGCTTAATTTCTACAAAGCATTTGAGCTGTCATGGACACTTCAAACATCATTGGATCTGTTGGGTCATATGGGCTAAAGATTTCCTTGCACTGAAGTCTGGACTGGCTGGAGAGTCAATCCTAACTGTAGCTCCATTTCAAGTTATTAACATGTCAGGTTATTTACCAAATGGCAAACAGCAGCACATAAAACATGGTTTATAAGGTTTTTCCCATTAAATTTTAATGAGAACTGGCAAGTGTCATGTCTGTTTCTTAGAGGTGAGAATTTTGAGGTGCAGAAATCAGTTTTCAACTGCCCCTAGACTATTATATCCCCCCAGATTTATGGGAACAGAAGGTTTCTAAAATTTCATAAGATTGCTTTTTCAGCCAATAGCCTCCATGTTTTTTCATGGCATTTAAACTACTTCATTTTGTTTATCAGGACCTAGATATATGATGTTCACTATAGTGGACAGCATGATGTTCTATGAAATGATGAGAAAGAAAAATCTTTTACATTAAATTATGACAGAAAGCCAGATAGTTTATTTAGCTCAGACATAAGACAGTGAAGGTTTACTGTTGGTCTACCCTAGAATAACAAATTGCTTCTATATTCTCTATTTATTGGAATAGCAAGAATGAAATATTTGTCAGACCTGTTTCATGGACTAGAAGGCAAGCAGGGGCAGTGTTTATTTGCTCTCCAAATGAGGGAAAACCTTGGATAACCACTGCAATAGGAGAAATTGCCTGGTTCATTACAAAATAATCTTTGTCATTCATCTGGGAGAAAATTTGTGGATGTTTTCCAGTTACTGAGTACAACTATTTCAACCATACACGTTGGAACTGTATTAATAGTCAAAGGATGTGTGACAAATTATATTTTCTTTTGTCTGTCAAAGTATGATCTGTCCTGGAGGTATCTTTTGAGGTGGGTGTCTGATTACTAGGTCCTTAGAATCTAAGTAGATGTTCAACTCACTTGAGTCAGTTCACAGACTTAGTGTACCTTTCATAAGGTGAAATCATGTATAATTGGGGGATTTCCTTAGGAAAACGTCAACAGTGCCTACTGTAAATCTTACTGTGTAGCATATCCAAAGGGTCTTGCAGCCAGTAAGCAGGCAAACTGTGCACTGGGGAAGAGGATGTAGACAGAAATCTTGGGGATTATGAGATACTAGTTTTAAACTCAGTTCCCAAAGGCACAGAACATTGTCCACTACTGTTAAAAATTAGTTTAAAAAAATGAGTTATGATCAGACCCCACTTGGAGTGGCTCTGACAGAACTTTTATCCCATCTGTTTCAGTAACAAACTGTCCCAAAACACAGTGGTTCACTACAGTGATATTAGTTGTGCTCATGCATTTGCCACTTGGGCAGGACTTGGCAGGGAAAGCTCATCTCTGACGAGTGGATGCAGTGATAATTTTGAGTTTCACATGTTTTTTCAAACTGTGTTCTCTATCATGAGGTAAAATCTATATTTCCCACTCCTTAAACTCCTTAAACTTAGTGAGAACATGGTAACTGCTTTGATAAATAGAATGTGGCAAAAATGTCACTTATTGTTTCAAAGGCTGCATTAGAAAAGCAGATACAGCTTCCTCCTGGCTCTCTCTCTTTCTTGGGATGCTTGTGATTGGAACGTAACCATCGTTTTGTGAGGAAGCCCAGTCTACATCCAGTGGCCACGTTCAGGTCCTCTGGCTAACAGCTCTGGCTGAGTAAGGTTCCTGTCAACAGCAGCATCAATGGCCAGACGTATGAGTAAATAATGTTAGAGATGATTCTAATCCTCTCCTTTGAGGCATCCCTCTTGATGTTAAATAGAGCAGAAATGAGCTTT
>NW_012116788.1:1152011-1165000 GCF_000951035.1 Colobus angolensis palliatus | reverse complement strand
GCTAGTAATAAATAACTCTCTGCTGTGAACTTCGTGTCGGTGATCCTTCGCGACGACCCCTGCCCAGGAGGGAATCGAGAGTTCGGTTCCAACAGATATGCTATACAGTAAGACTTACAGTAGGCACTTTTGACGTTTTCCTAAGGAAATCCCCCAATTATACATGATTTCACCTTATGAAAGGTACACTAAGTCCGTGAACTGACTCGAGTGAGTTGAACATCTACTTAGATTCTAAGGACCCAGTAATCAGACATCCACCTCAAAAGATACCTACAGGACAGATTATGCTGATAATCATATCGACTCCATTGTTTGTTAACATGACCACGCCCTCACTTCTTTCTCTGTTTACAAGTCACTACTTTATCTGCTACCCAAATGGTACATCATAAACATTGCAATAAAGAGCCCATTTAAAAACCACCATATCCATGTATTTTCCCAGCCAACAGAGAATAGCCATCGTGGTATTTTAATTTTTTTGAGATGTGGTCTTATTAATTTTTATTTCTTTACGTATTTTTTGAGATGGGGCCTCACTCTCCTGCCCAGGCTAGAGTGCAGTGGCACAATCTTGGCTCATTGCAGCTTTTACCTTCTGAGCTCAAGTAATCCTCCCATCCCTGCCTCCCAAATAGCTGGCACTACAGTAAAGCACCATGATGCACAGCCATTTATTTTTATTTTTATTTTTTGTAGAGACAGGGGTCTCACTATGTTGCCCAGCTGATCTCCGACTCCTGGACTCAAGTGATGCTCCCTCCTCAGCCTCCTAAATAAAGTGCAGGGATGACAGGTGTGAGCCACTGTGCCCAGCCAGCACTTAAAAAACATATTGGTGCTCTCCAAGGCAATGCCACTCTCAGTGCCTTCATGAAGGGCTTGTTTCTGGGCCTTCTGAAGTGACATGGTTTGGGTTTTATAGAGATACCATGGAGGTGAAGAGTGGGTAACCCATGATTAATCTACTTCAATTTTTCTAGCTGCTTAAGATATTGGGTTCCTTCTACATTATACCAATTATTCCTTACCCCTTACCTTCGTTTACCACCATCAATTTATGTTTTATTCAACCAACCTGGCAAACATTTAGACCTCTGTTTTGCTGTCTAAGCAGGTACAGTAAATCTCTGCTAAGAAATTTAGCTTGCTTTAAAAAAATTTCATTATTAATGTAATATCAGAATCCTTCCTCACACATATTCTCCAGGTCTTTATTGACATAAACCAGCAAAATTTTGCAATTTTCTGGTGAGTAATGTTTCTCCAACTGTGAGTGAACCTGTGGTTGCTCCTGCATCCTTTCTACCCCAACAGAGTAAGAGGGTCTGACACTGATGCTTGATCTACAGATAATGAAGGGTGGTGTGAGAATTCACTTTCTTTTATATGATGAGGGGGTTGGTTTAGAATATTAACAGATTGACAGATGTTTATATAGGGTACCACTGCCCAGGAGAAAGGGAAGAGAAGCTGCTTCCACTGGTAAGTGAGGCTATGTAAGAATTGTAGATCTGGAGTACTCAGAAATATTTGAACCCTCTCACATAAGTCCTTTCAGTTTTCAGGGCTCTACTCCTTCCCAGTCAGTGGTCTGAATTTCACCTAAGAGACCTGGCAAGCATTTGTATTCAGATGATGTCATTTGACAAAATTTAATTAATTTGATTACCTTAGCGCTGTGACTATAGGAGACAAATACTTTTAGCCTAGTCATAGAAAGTTCTCACTGTACTTTGAATTGAGAATTTGGGATTTTGAGCTTATAATATCCTTTTTTGGTAATTCTTTAGCATAATTAGTAGTTGACTGTTTACCCTATGGGGTTTATATTCTATATGTCCTTCACACTGTTCTGTGGCAGTGGGTACTCAGTCTTCTGAAGCCAGCCTGTAACTCATCCTTCATTCCAGTTAATCATAGGTGATAATTTAATTAAATGTTCAATCACCGTGTTTTATGGGCTGCCAGAGGCCGGATCCTTACTATTTCCAAATCCAATCTGCCCATATAACGAATCTCACATTTCTGTTTTCTTGGGGATATGGTATTTTCAGCCATACCTGCAATTAATGCAGTATCTGTCAGGATTCTGGTTGGAACCAAAAGAAATAACTTAGGTTATTTAAACAGCAAAAGAATGTGTTAAAATATATTAGGTGGATTACATAACCTCTAGGAAGGTTAGAGATCTAGACTGTGAAACTGTACAGCCAGAAAACCTACACACACAATACCAGAGTGCTGCTTCAGCAAATACACCACTGCTGTTGACACTGGGAGATAGTGCAGCTTGTACTGTAAACACTGGACACAGTAAAAATTGTGTTCATGTTACTTCCCAGAGTTTGATTTTCCTCTTACCATTCACAGCAGAAGATGGAATCCTTATCATAGTTGCATCTTATTGTTGCTTCGTTCCGAATTGAAGTTTTCTGTGGATGTATCTAATTGGCCTAGCCTATGTCACATACCAGTGTTCTCTCTGTAAAGGTAGCAGAGAACGAGTTCTAGCTTCTCTAACTTTGAGAGTGAGAGGTAGGGGTTAATTGTCTAAGACAGATTTCCTGCAGGCTGGTCTACAGGAAAACTTACCTCCTTCCTGTAGGGTGGAATGATTTAGGATGTTGCTCCATGCTAACTGGCCATAGCTCATTGCTTGAGGTAATCATCCTTGATAGAGTGCTGAGGTGGTAAGTCAGGTCTGGGGGCCTGGATAATGCTATATCCACAAGGCTTGCATCCTTGATTATGCCAGTGAATGGGTTGGTTCTCCTAATGGTGCAGCTTAAATGCCTATGGCATGAAAACCAAAATCCTTTTTCCAAAGTTTAATGTCTGTCCTTGCTAAATCCCAGTAAGCTACTGTAGCATATGAAGGCAAATAGAGAAACAACTCTCTTACTATTGTCTCTGTTAGTCTGAGTTAATAAATACTGTCCTAGAGGATCTAATGTATATTATTTCTAATTATTTCCTTTGGGTTATGCACTGCACGTTGGCAGATCTCATTAATACTATGAAAAGATGTGCAGCTACAGGCTTAACAAATTTCCACTGCAGATAAATAAACCAATCCATAATCTGATTTTCTTTATATTGAAACAAAGACTCATTGTTATTACAAATAATTGGCTAGAATGATGGGGTTCTTTTTACTAACTGTAGAGTTGAGATACTTGATTTGATATCTTAAGTTGGGTCTATACTATAAAATTTAGAAGGTATAAGGAAATAGAGAAATTTAGAGCAAAAGCAAGTAAAATATATAAAATAACATATTTCTCTGGTTCCTATTTAGCATGGTCTGGCTTCAATTCTGCAAAAGACAGGCTAATTTTGCCACAAATTATTATTTTTTGAAACATGTTTTAAGAATGCTGAATATGGCCACACTGCCTTAGAGAACTGCAGTGCTTTAGCTGTACTATCTGATCCAAAAATCGGAATGGCCCTGGCTACAGCTTGTAAGTACTCTCAATTATTTTCATACTCTATATGTGATATAGTTTGGGACTGTGTCCCCACCCAAATCTCATCTTGAGTTGCACTCCCATAATTCCCACATGATGTGGGAGAGACTCGGTGGGAGATAATTTGAATCATTGGGGTAGTTTTCCCAATACTGTTCTTATGGTAGTGAATAAGTCTCACGAGATCTTATAGCTTTGTCAGGGGTTTCTGCTTTCTCATTTCCTCTTTTTCTCTTGCTTCCACCAGACAAGAAGTGCCTTTTACTTCCCACTGTGATTCTCAGGCCTCTCGTCATGATTCTGAGGCCTCCTCAGCCATGTGGAACTGTAAGTCCAGTTAAACTTCTTTTTCTTCCCAGCCTCCAGTGTGTTTTCATCAGCAAGATGAAAACAGACTAATACAGTAAATTGGTACCATGAGTGAGGTGTTGTGAAAAGATACCCGAAAATGTGGAAGTGACTTTGGAACTGGGTAACAGGCAGAGGTTGGAACAGTTTGGAGGGCTCAGAAGAAAACAGAAAAATGTGGGAAAGTCTGGAGCTTCCTAGAGGCTTGTTAAATGGCTTTGACCAAAAGCCTGATAGTGATAAGGGCAACAAAGCCCAGGCTGAGGTGGTTTCAGATGGAAATGAAGAACTTGTTGGGAACTGGAGCAAAGGTGATTCTTGCTATGTTTGGCAAACAGACTGGTGGCATTTTACCCCTGCCCTAGAGATTTTTGGAAATTTGAACTTGAGAAAGATGAGTTAGGGTACATGGTGGAAGAAATTTCTAAGCAGCAAAGCATCCAAAGTGTGACTTAGGTGCTATTGAAGGCATTCAGTTTTATAAGGGAAGCAGAGCATAAAAGTTCAGAAAATTTTCAGGCTAAAAATTGGTAGAAAAAGTGGTAGGAAAGAAAAACCAGTTTTCTAAGGAGAAATTCAAGCTGGCTACAGAGATTTGCATAAGTAACGAGGAGCCAAATGTTAATCCCCAAGACAATGGGGAAAATGTCTCCAGGGTATGTAAGAGACTTTTGCAGCAGCCCCTCCCATTACAGGCAAAGGGGCCTAAGAGAAAATGGTTTCATGGGTTGGGGCCTGGGTCCCAATGCTGTGTGGCTCTTGAGACTTGATGCCCTGCATCCCAGCTACTCCAGCCATGGCTGATAGGAGCCAATGTAGAGCTTGGGTTGTGGCTACAGAGGATGCAAGCCCCAAGCCTTGGCAGCTTCCACATGGTGTTGAGCCTATGAGTACACAGAAGTCAAGAATTGGAGTTTGGGAACCTCCGCCTGGATTTCAGATGTATAGAAACACCTGGATGCCCAGGCAGAAGTTTGCTGCTGGGGCAGGGTGTTCATGAAGAACCTCTGCTAGGGCAGTGCAGAAGGGAAATGTGGGGTGGGAGCCCCCACATAGAGTCCCTACTGGCGTACTGCCTAGTGGAGCTGTGACAAGAGGGCCACCATCCTCCAGACCCCAGAATGGTAGATCTACCAACAGCTTGCACCATTCATGTGGAAAAGCTGCAGACACTCAATGCCAGCACGTGAAAACAGCTGAGAGGGAGGCTGTACCCTGCAAAGCCACAGGGGTGGAACGGCCCAAGACTATGGGAACCCATCTCTTGCATCAGTGTGTCCTGGATTTCAGACCTGTAGTCAGAAGAGATCATTTTGTAGCTTTAAAATTTGACTGCGTCACTGGATTTCAAACTTGCATGGGCCCCATAACCACTTTGTTTTGGCCAATTTCTCTCATTTAGAAGGGCTATGCTTATCCAATACCTGTACCCTTATTGTATCTGGGAAGTAACTAACTTGCTTTTGATTTTACAGGCTCATAGGCAGAAGGCACTTGCCTTGCTTGTCTCAGATGAGACTTTGGACTGTGGACTTCTGGATCAATGCTAAAATGAGTTAAGACTGGGGGACTGTTGGGAAGGTATGGTTGGTTTTTAAATGTGAGGATATGAGATTTGGAGACGCCAGGGGCAGAATGATATAGTTTGGCTCTGTGTCCCCACCCAAATCTCATTTTGAATTTGACTTCTATAACTAGCACATGTTGTGGAAGAAACCCAGTGGGAGATAGTTTGAATCACAGAGGTGTTTTCCCCATACTGTTCTTACGGTAGTGAATAAGTCTCACAAGATCTGATGGCTTTGTTAGGGGTTTCCACTTTTGCCTCTTTTTCATTTTCTCTTGTCACGACCATGTAAGAAGTGCCTTTCACCTCCTGCCATAATTCTGAGGCCTTCTCAGCCATGTGGAATTGTAAATCCAATTAAACCTCGTTTTCTTCCCAGTCTCGGGTATGTCTTTATCAGCAGCATGAAAATTGACTAATACAGTATGTCTGTCTGTAAATATTAACTAGTCCAATTTGACGTTTAAGCTTTTCTCATAATTTGCTGCAACAGAATAAAATGGAAAATAAATAGAGATAGAGAAGCAGAGAGAAACAGAAATGTTTGTGAGTTGTTCAGATGATGGGTTTCTCAGGAGAGTGGATTCATCAGACTTCTTTGAGTTGTGTATTAATGTTCAAATATCCTAGATATCACCACCTTGTGAATTACTTTCTTTTCAGTGTTCCTATACCTGTGGTGTGAATCCTTGATTGCATAAAGTCTGGGATTGTACTTGGTTCACCTTCCCAAATATTTATGAGGATTCTTGGGTTAAATACTACTTTTGATATTCATCATTCTTATGCTTTTCTTTATATTTTTATTGCACATGGATGCATTTCTAAGTAGCATATGGCATATAATTATATGTTGGAAACTTTAAGTAAATGGTATCATATTATCCATATACATTTATGTTTAATTTGATGGCAGGTTTATTTTTTTTGAAATATATTTGTATATATATGTATACATACATCAAATTTTATTTTTACAGTTTTATAGTGTTTCATTACTTAGGAATGCTACAAATGTTTATTCCTACCTCCTCTGATATATATTTAGATTGTTTCTAAATTTTTACATTATAAAAACTGAACTTATAAACTTGTGTTTTGGGCATGTGTCTTTGTAAAGTACATAAGCAAGAATGAAATTGCTGTGTCTTCAACTTGACAACTGTTAAACTGTTTTCTAAAGTGACAGTGCCAAATTATGCTCATGTCAATATGAGATTATTTCTCAGTCCCTATTCTACATTTTGCCTCCCTAACTACCACTGATGTTAAATGTCTTTTATTATGTTTATCTGACCATTTGGATTTTCAAAATAAAGTGTCTTTCATAAACTTTGCTATTTTTCTCTTGGGCTATTGTCTTTTTCTTATCTCTTGCATTAATTCTTTATATTACTAAAACTTGTATTTGTTTACATGACTCATAGGTATCTTCTCACAATGTATGGCATGTCTTTTCACTATTTTTAAGAAATAATGTTTAATTTAGTGCATGTTGTGAGATTTCTACTGGTTGGTCTTCCTAAGATATCTATTTCCACAGCTTCTGGTTTAAGAAAAGGGGCATGAAGTCGGTGATATTGTTTGGCTGTGTCCCCACCCAAATTTCCTCTTGAATTGTAGCTCCCATTGTTCCCACATGTTGTGGGAGGGACCCGCTGGGAGACAATTGAATTCTTGTTGGGGTATTAGCAATCATATAGCGTATGCACATTGATATTTTAATTTATTTTTTCTCTTAATCCTAACTTTGATTCATTTGTATTGTCTTGTATAGGCTGGGACATTTGACACAATGTTAAACTGAGGCAACAAAGTATAGAAGCAATAAAGTCAGTATATTTCTGCCTTTAATGAAAGTGCTTCTAAAGCTTCACTGTATAATAGGCCCAAGATAACCATTATCGGGTTAAGAAAGATCTTCTCTATTTATAATTTGAAAGATACTTTTCCATGAATAAGTGTTGAGCTTTTACTAAGTGTATTTTCTCTTAAGGTCATCATGATTTTTTTCTTTTAATCTGTTAATTTGGTGAATTATATTAATTATATTAATCAAGTTTCTAATGTAAAATTACCTTTTTTATTTTCCCAGAGATTTTGCTTTTGCTTTTGCTAAGACCTCAAAATGTTACCATTTGGGGAATATTTTACTGATACATTTTCAGCTTGGGGCTTCTTGGACAAGGTGAGTTATGTAAATGTGAATTCCTAAAGCTGTATGATGGCTCATATCTGGTTACTAATTTTCTATGAAGTATTTTCTTCTTCTTTATTCTATTTTCACTAATAGCACTGGCCCTGATAGATGAACATTCTTTTTTCCTTTGCTTGTTGATATATTTATTCTTGTCAAGTGTTTCACTGAATATATAGTTCTTTGGATTCTTCATTGAAAGTGAACTTTTTGATACCCCATTTTCTTCTTTCCAAAGATTCTAGATCTGGTCATCTCTCTTTCTCTGTTGCATTAATGTTAAAACCTTTTCATTACTCTTTGGATACCTAAAATGTTTAAGTGTCAATTTCAGCTTTCACTTGATGTTGAAGCTCTGAGTATTTTTCCTTCCTCCTTTTGAGCTTTATTTTAATATTTGTTATATTTTAACCAGTATTTCCAGTTTTTTGGCGTAGGGAATTTTTAGGCTATGTAGTTAGCCATACAAAAAAAAATTATCAACAGAACATTTTTGGAGTTAGATAATGCTGGTGACCTTGAGTCTGGCATGCTAAAAATGTTTGTGTGTCTGTTTTCTGAGTCTTAACTACTTTCTGACATAATTTGTGCAATTTCCTTTCAAATCCCAATTCCTTCGTATTTTTATGTCTACTTGTACACATTCTTTTGATCTCATATAAACAAAGACCTCGACTTGCATTTATATGTGTGCTTGATCCTTGACATAACATTGGTTCAAATCAATAATTTGATAACATAATGCTGATTTGGGCCTATACAAATATCTTGGTCCTTCCCTGAGGGTGCTGCTGCATTGTATTAAATTGTAAGTTCAAGTTGTTGCCTTTTTTCTCTTCTCAGAAATATTCATATTAATAAGCCTTTTGCTTTATGTCAAAGTAGAACATTTTTAGTGAAGGAATCTTAATTTGAATTGGCCTAGTATTACTAGCATACTCCTTTAGAGAGATTTACAAAGGGTCAGTTAAAAAGAATAAAGCTAGTATTTCATGATACATAATTTGCAGTGTTTGATAGCACTGGAAAATAACATTTTCAAGTATATTTAAATCTTTCAAGTATATTTAAATATTTATAACTGTGTTGTACATCAAAGCTATTTGAATTAGGGAAGGAGTTTACTTTTAACATAAATTCAGTGCATAATAATAAGAGCAAGCTTATATTGTAGTAACTATATGCAGGCATTGTTTCAAGTACTTTACATATATTTACTCACTTAATGTGCACAATGGCCATCCTATAAAGTAATTGTTATTAACCTTTCCAGTTTACAGTTGTGGACACTAAGGCATAGTGAGATAAAGTGTCTTGTGCTAGTCACACTACTGGTTAGAACAGAGCTTAGAGAGTAAAACTCAGTCAAGAATCCACAGTCTAGTCCCTTAACTACATTATATTACTTCCTCTTCCTGGCTGCAAAATATATTTCCTATTATTTCTATAGTTTATTCTATATTAAATAATGTATTAAAGGGGTATAATGAATTTGATGCTCAATTAGCCAGTTTTTGAAGAAAACCTATATAGTTTTTGCATAGCAGGTTTATATTCAAAATTGACATATAAGCTTTGAAAAATCTTTGAAGACACCCATATTTTGTATTAAGTGTCTCATAAAATTATTTAAAGATATGTATGTAACTTGTACTGTCTTCCTTAATAAATTTCTGAATATGTCTTGGCTTATTTGGCTTTTGTAAATCTTATTACCCATACAAGATGCAGATCATCATAATATATTTTAGATCGATCAGGTTAGTATTATTGACCTGGAATGAACATTAGAGATTATCTTGCACAATCTCTGCATTTTGAGGATGAGAAAGCAGAAGTCCAGAAGAATGGAAACTACATATAGCAGAGCAGAGGTGAAAACTTCTATCTTCTTGCTTTTAGAACAGTGGAGTCATATCTTACATAGGTATTAAGTTCTAAATTTATTTAGTAAGAAATAGTAAACATGGCAAAAACTATCATTTAAAAATCCCATAGGAAGAGGTATACTATTGAATCTAGTTTTCTTCAATATTGAAACATTTGGTTATTTCTCCCTGGGATATCCAGATTATTTAGATGGTTCATGTCTTCCTTAGACTTGGCTATCTATACTTTTGTGGAAATAGGCTATAAAAATGGTCTCAAAATCTTGGTGGCTTAGTTCAATTAAAGGTTATTTTTTCTGTAGTTAGAGTCCAATGTTGGGTTGGTGGCATATCTATTCTGAGGGTCCCACGTCATCCCATGGTCCCACCATCTCACCATTTTGTAGCTTCAAGGTCACTCTAGCATTATCCTTTTGGTAGAATAAGGAGGTATTTTAAAATTTGTAATTGTAGCATCTTACATAGCTTACATTTAGAGACCATGTTGTACAGCAACTACATGTATTTAAGCATTAGAATAATGCTCTGCATGAGAGATGCTCATATTCTTAAAGGCAAGTAGAGATGGCAAGTTAATTTTTTTTATATCATGCTCACTACAAGTCATATCTAGTAAAATATTTATTTATTATCACTCTTTTTTATGCTTTATTGAAGTATTTCAGTAACTATTAAGGAAAGCATTGAGAACACTTTTTTTTTTGAAGGTACAGTTCCTGCTTGCCAGGGATTAAGAGAACAGTAGCAGAAACAGATACACATTAAGCTGTAATACAATGTGTTAAGCCAGGAAGCTAGTGTTTTTAAAACAGAGTGATTAATGCCGAAACCCAGTGACCACGTTTTGTTATTTATCCATGCTCTTATAGGTGAAATTCTTTCTACCTGAAAGAAGGATATTTATTAACTTAATTCAAAATTATATGGTACTCTTAAGTGTTAGGAGTAAAAGTATTAAAACATAATACATGCAGATTCAACATAAAGACCTTAGTGAGTGAAAGTAAAGTAATTGTTGTACCTTCCATAAGCACAACTTTTATAATGAAATTAAAATAGAATTAAAGGGTAAATCTGGGTATTTTGAACTTTACTGATCACATAAAAAATCCTCTCAAAAATTATATTTTGTGTAGGATTTTATATATAGGCCTAATGAAATTATGTAAATATTCTGTGAATAATTTGGGGCTGGATGTGGTGGCTCATACCTGTAATCCGAGCACTTTGGGAGGCCGAGGCAAGAGGATTGCTTGAGCCTGTGTGTCTGAGACCAGCTTGGGCAACATAGTGGGAGTTCATCTCTGTAAAAAAGAAAATTTAAAAATTAGCCACGTGTGGTGGCATGCACCTGTAATTTCTGTTAAATCATTGTTTCTGAGTGTGTCTGTGAGGGTATTTCCAGAAGAGATTGTCATTTGAATCAGTGGACTTAGTAAAGATTTGCCCTCATCCAATATGGGAGGCACCATTCCATTGGCTCAGGGATCAGATTGAGGGGGAGACAAAAAAAAAACAGAGGAAAGGTGAGCTCTCTTTCTTGTGGCCCTAGGACAACCTTCTTCTGCTCTTTTATAACAGGACTCCAGATTCTCAGTCCTTTGAACTCCAGGACTTGCACCCTGCCTGCCCTGCCTACCTTCCCTGTACATCCCTTCAGATTTGGCATGAGAATTACACTGTCAGCTCCCCTAGTTCTGAGACCTTACTTTACAAAAAACATTATACTTGCCTTTATCTATATTCTTTTCACATTTGAAAATATTATTTTGAGTTGTTTCTTTATACTGGTCTGTATTTGTTTATTTTATTTTATTTTTAGTTGATGCATAATAACTGTATATATTTACAGGATACAGAGTAAAATTTTGGTATGCATGCATAATGTGTAATGATCAAATCAAGGTAATCAGCATGTCCATCACCTAAAATATGTATTTTTTTTGTGTTGTGAATATCAATATCTTTTTGTCTAGCTTTTTGAAAATACACAATAAATCATAGTTAACCATATTCATCGTACAGTAGTGCAAAACAACAGAACTCATTCTTCCTATCTAGCTGTAATTTTGTGTCTGTTAGCCGACCTTTCTCTGTCTTCTCCTCCCTCACTCCCTTTTCAGCCTGAAATATCCACAATTCTACTCTCTACTTCCATGAGCTCAAAAATTTTTTTAGCTCTTACGTATAAGTAAGAGTATGTGTTATTTATCTTCTATGTCTGACTTATTTCACTTACTATAATAACCTCCAAGCTCATCCATCTTGCCACAAATGACAGGATTTTATTCTTTTTTGTAGCTGAATAGTATTTCATTGTGTATATATGTCACATTTTCTTTACTTTTCAGTCTGTTGATAGACATTTAGGCCAATTCCATAGCTTGACTACTGTGAATAATGCTGCAATAAACCTGGGAGTGCAGGTATCCCTTCAATATATGGATTTCCTTTTTTTTTTTTATTATAAATACCCAGTAATGGGACTGCTTGATCACACGGTAGTTCTATTTTTATTTTTGAGAAACCTTCATAGTTTTTTCAATGATGGCTATACTAATTTACATTCCCAACCAATAAAGTATAAATGTTCCCTTTCCTTTATCCTTACCAGCATTTGTTACTTCTTGTCTTTTTTTGATAATAGACATTCAACCACTTTTTAATGGCAAAAGGCTCACTTTTACCATTAGATGCATTTAAAAACACATCTTCCAACACAGTTTATTTTATTCCCACATTTTTTATTTTGATGGTTCTCTTCAAGAATATCTTTACATGTAGTTTATTTTACCATGTCCTAGTGTGTCTGCCATTTAAGAATTTTGATTCAGGTGTGGTACTGTCCTATGTGTATCTAATGTTGGATGATATGATAGCTGATCTGCTGCTGTAAATTTAAGACAACTGAGTACTTCTTTTGAAGCATGCCAAATTGAGAAAAAAGAAAAAAAAAGAAACTCTGAAACCAAAGCAAACATTTCTTGGACATATCTGTAGATGTGTTGTGCTTCTTTGCTTTCATTTGAAATGAATGGTCATCCATGTGTGAGGAAATAAATTTGAAAGGTAACTGAATGCTCTGGCCCATGTTTCCACGTATCTCCTGCATCATCTGGACTTCTAAATTTATTATATCATAAATGGATGACTGGATTCTCCAAGTAAAGTTGACAAGAGACAATTCTTTCATGTTTGTGTTAATCTCAACTCACTGAGAAGGCAGCTGCTTTTGTGCAGAGTTTTACTGAATTTACAAACTCTTTTGTTTTCAGCAATTTCTTCTTTACTCTCAAGTTCTTGTCGAGATTCTTTCTTCTTCACGGCTAACAGTCATTTGCCTTAAGATACAGAATATGTAAATGAATTATCAAATATCAGATTACATTTGGGAGAAAATGAAGCTTGAGCATATTCACAAAAAATAATCTGGAATATTCTGCTTGTTGGAAGAATTACCCTTCTCTCTGCCCCAACTCTCTCTCTCTCTTTCTCTCCCTCTCTCTCTCTCT
>NW_012116788.1:1143839-1151886 GCF_000951035.1 Colobus angolensis palliatus | reverse complement strand
GGTTTATGCCATTCTCCTGCCTCAGCCTCCCGAGTAGCTGGGACTACAGGCGCCCGCCACCTGGCCTGGCTAGTTTTTGTATGTTTAGTAGAGACGGGGTTTCACCGTGTTAGCCAGGATGGTCTCGATCTTCTGACCTCCTGATCCGCTGGTCTCGGCCTCCCAAAGTGCTGAGATTACAGGCTTGAGCCACCGCGCCCGGCCCATTTAGGGGTTTAAAACAAATCTGAATTTTGTTACTGTCAATGTGAAATACTAACAAAGTCATTCAAGCTTGCTCACATCAATTAGTTATGTTTGAGAAAATACCTACAAATTAACACAGTGCTCGTTGCTCACCCTCTTTTTATTTACTTACACATTAATTTCCATTTGAATGGAATATTTACTGACAATATTTACTTACACATTAATTTCCATTTGAATGTATTTTGCCACATCAATATTCTCTTCTTAGAAAGATAATGAACAGAGCACATATTTTCATTCTACATATTGAACTGAATTGACTCACCTCAGTATAATGTGTCATTTTCACATTGTAATTGTTTGAGGTAATGAAATTGAGCTCAATAGTAGTGACATTTTAAACATTAAAAAATGTTTCTAATAATAAAATTTGATGTATGATTTAGAATTTTCCTCAGAATTAAAACTAAAAGTACATAATGAATTGAACAAAAAAGAAATTCTTAATTTTATTAAATATTGTATTTTAGAAGATTAGTTTCAAATTAATGAATGTTAAAAACAACTATATTGACACAAAATCAGAATACATGGTATAAAAAGCCCTTTGGTACATGGTATCAAATACGTGGTATAAAAAGCCATCTTTTCCAATGAGAAATAATACAACAAAAGCTGATTGACAAATTGTCTTAACTTTGTATTAAATTGGCTTTAAGAAATTAGTCTTGGTATAATTTTTGAATTGCTTGCAATTATAATTATCCTTGATTCTTTAAAAAATCTATTTTATTACTATTAATTTGTCCTCATACATATTATGCCAGACTTTTTCCACACAGATATCTTAATTTTGTAGAAATTAGTGACTGTTCTCAAAACATTTTGGTCCTAGCATATTATTTTTTGGCCTTCTGGTAGGTTTGCCAATATATTTGCCAAAAGTAGTTATGATAAATTTCTGTTTGTAATGTCGATAAAAATATAGCTTTCCATTCTTAAATATTTCTATCAACAAGCTCAGTACTATATTTTGTGTCAATAGCTTCTGGTTTTCTTAAACTTTTTCAAAGAGCTGCAAAGGTAATGTTAAAATAACATTATGGTTTAGAGCATCAAAAAATAAAAAAAGGTAAGGGAAATTGACCCAAAGTCTTAAATTTCACGAAAGCATGTTTCCTATCATGAAGTAATAATTTAACACTTTCGTAGTACTATAATTTTGACACGGAGACAGGATGGGGAGAGGACTAAAGGAAGAAGGGTAAAAATAATTGCTTTTTTTTTATTTTGAAATTTCTCCAACTATGATGTTTATGTTTTGAAAAAAATTTCAAACTTTCAGAAAAGTTGCAATAAGTCCAGTACAAAAACCTTTTTTCTCCTGAACTATTTGAGACTAAGTGGATGATACATTGTCCTTCACAAATGTGTTAGTGAATATTTCCTACAATGTACAATTCTTCTACGTATTGCAATAAAACCATCAAAATCAGAATAATAGTATTGATACATAATGCAACCTAGTTCTCAGACCCTGTTCAAGTTTCACTGATTGTCCCAACTATATCTTTGATAATAAAATGATTCAGTGCAGAATCATTTGCATTTAGTTGCCTCCTTCTCATTCTGGAACAGTTCCTCAGACTTTCTTTGACATTCATGACCTTGATACTTTTGAAGTGTATACCCAACTAGTTTGTAGAATATCCTGCAATTTCAGTTTGCTGACTTTTCCTTACAACTAGAGGCAGGATATGCATTTTTACAGGAATATAATAGATGTGTTGTCATTGAATCCTATCAGGTGTGTGCAATTTCAATTTGTCCCATTGCTGATGATGTTCACTCTGATCATTTGATTATAGTGGTGTCTGCCAGGCTTCTCGTCTGTAAAATTATACTTTTTCCCTTTTGTTCTCATAAATTTTGTGGGGAGGTAACTTAAAGCAATATAAATATCCTGTTTCTGATTAAGCTATCAATTTACTTATTTACTTATATGTTTCAGCATGAATGAATGATTTCCTGTGTTATCCAGTGGTTTATAATCTGTTATTATCATTTATTTTGAAGCTCATATTGAGTCATTTTGGCCAGTGGGAGTTCCTTCAAGTTGGCTTTTTGTTGTTGTGGTTGTTGTTCTGTTGATGTGTCCCCATTAATCCTGAAGCACTTTCATACTTCCTGACGGCAGAGCAATACTTCTTTTGCACCTCCTATACCAGAGCCTTGGGATCAACTTTTTTTTTTTTTCTTCTGAGGAGCTCTGATTTCTTTTAGTAGGAAATGGCATTTAGAAACCAATATTTTTATCACTTTTGGGTGTCACTGCTCAAAGAGTTAGTTAAAGAAACACACACACATACATATGCTTGTAGGAGCAATAAAAATTTCTCTCTACCTTACAAGATTCTTAATTGGGATAGATCTGTATACCAAAAAACACATTATCAGGAGAAAACCAAACAGAAATTTAATAACATATATACCTCATGTATACATGGGAGATACCCAGAGAAATGAGTAAATCTCTAGGAGGTGGCAATGACTTCAAGCTTAAATACATTTGTCCAATGAAACAAAGAAGAAGGCTTAGGGGAAGCCCAGCAGTGGAGATTTGACCAAAAAAGGGCACAGTAAACAAGAGCAAGGTTTATTATGCAGACTTAATCAGTGCTATCTTCACCTGTTTGAATATCTAGCATTTTAGAGTCATCCTTCTCTTCCTGCTACAGAGAGACATCCTTACAAGTGGAGATTTCCTTTATAGATGTAAATTTCACTTACAGAAGAGTAACTTCTACTCTATTTTTATAACTTCTTTTATGTCTGTAGTTTCTCAAAATAATCAGCCAAAAATAATCCTTATGACAAATAGACATATTTTAGGGTATCATTCTGGTCTTCTACATATTCACACATTTATTATGGATACACACACACACACACACACGGATTGGGTTCAGAGGACACTATGTTAAAACTATTGCATCTTGGCATTTGAGAAAATAGCAGAAGCAGGAAGAAATCTGTTGCCTTCCCCTCACCCTCCTCCCTTGAAGCAAGTCATAAACCCACCCCATTTGAGAGGCACCCTGCACATACATGGAGGAATAGAACATCCTTTTCTCTGAAGACACAGAAAAGAATCCGAACAAACAGGCCTTGCTAAACTTCCCCCAGTTTATTACAATCAGACTATACTATTTTATTCTTCAATTATATTCCCTCATAACTGTTCATTCTTCGTCAAACCTAAGCATAAAAATACACAGATTTTCCTGTTTCTTTGGGTCCTCATTTCTGAAGGCTTACATGTCACATAAAATTTATATTAAACACATTTAAGGTTTTCTATTGTTCATCTGTTTTTTCTTATAGAGGCCACAGCCATGAACTTAGTGACTGAAACAAAAATTTCTTTTCTCCTACAATATATACAGATTGATTTACATCTATATTTATTTCTGTGTCTATTACTACATACCAAAAACATGTTTCCCCTAATATATCTGATGAAATTCAGCATCACAGGGTTCATTTTGAATTTTTCCCTTTCTATATTTTTAATGTTCTTTTCTAACAGTGAGAAACTTATTTCCACTATGTTTAATATAGTGACTTATTTAATCAACCTTGTATGTAATCCATCTTCCATTTCTACCACCACTCCCTTATGGGGACAGAACCCCTCCCCACCCAGCTCTGACTACCCATTCTGGGATATCCGTTTTGGAGACTCTATCTAACCATTGTGCACTGTGACACCCACTATCAATTCCCTCTTTCTACCTTAATTGAATGCCTTCCTCACCTTACAGTGGCTCTGATACCTCAAGTTGCCCTGTACGCATATCATCGTCAACCCAGTGCTGGACCACTTTCCTACACAAAAATCTTCCTTGTGCTTTCTGGGCTCCCGCAGTCCTCTCCAGGTCACCAGCCAGGCAGTTTCCCTGCTCATACCCCTTAGTTCTAAACCCTACTCCAGCAACTGTGGCTGCATCCCTCTTTCTTGCCTAGTTACTTTGCTTGGATCTATTGGAGTTTGGCCTTCAATTGTTCACGAAGGGAAGGAAGACGAAGAGAAGAAAGAAGAGATCTGCATTTTAAAAATTCTTTCTTAAATGTGCTTAGTATGTTTCACTTCCCAAGTGGAAATCTCAGAATATTTACAAGAAATCAGGCCTAAGAACCTTTTTACTATGTAGTGGCAAGTGAGTGCTTTTGACATAGACAATAAATCCTTTGGAAGTAAACAAAATAAAATACCTTCCACAGTATCAGGCATCAACTTTTGCATTAAAAATGATGTATAATGTTGTGCAACTGACAGCAAGAACAAATGTGATATTTTAATTTAATCTTTTTTTTTGAACAATTTCTAATTTTTTTTTTTTTTTTTGAAATGGAGTCTTGCCCTTCGCCCAGGCTGGAGTGCAGTGGCGTGATCTCGGCTCACTGTAAGCTCCGCCTCCCGGGTTTACGCCATTCTCCTGCCTCAGCCTCCCGAGAAGCTGGGACTACAGGCGCCCGCCATCTCGCCCGGCTAGTTTTTTGTATTTTTTTAGTAGAGACGGGGTTTCACCGTGTAGATCAGGATGGTCTCGATCTCCTGACCTCATGATCCACCCGTCTCGGCCTCCCAAAGTGCTGGGATTACAGGCTTGAGCCACCGCGCCCGGCCTTTAATTTTTTTTTTAATGCCAAGTCACACATTTCAACAAATGTTCTAATAGGGAAATTTGAGAGAGAAAATAAATATTTCGAGGTAAAGTGAATAGTATAATACTCCAAGCCCCTTACAGTTTGGCAGGACAATTGAAGAATAGAATGTATAACCCTTAGCCTAGTTTGGCCGTAACTTAAAAACTTCAGTTTGTTCGTTGAACTTTAGATAAAAAAGAAAATGAGAGTTTTTTTTGAAAAAGAATTAAGTATATTGAAGAAAAAGCAACTAAAACAAAATAGAACAAACAACTGATAATAAAGACAAACCGCACATCACAAACCGTATAACACAAACAAGTTTTAATAAATATTAAGTTAATCTCAATTGAGAATAACACCACTAGTCGTTAGCTTTACAATTTTGATGTTATATTTGTGCATTAATGAACATGCTCTCAGTAATTTGATCATGGTTACTGTGTTTCGTGTATCAGATATTTAGAATAAAATGAAGACCAGGGTCAATTTTATTGGCAGTATATCTGGGAGTTACCATAGCAACTTTTGCCATGTGATGACTGTGGTTGATCTTAGAAAAGCATTTGTGATTTCCTTCTGGGGCCCCTAGGTTTTATATTAATCTCCTCTATGTCTAAAGGCATGTTTTAAAAAAATGTTTTCAGTTTTCTTAAGATAAAGATAACAAGAACAGATTATCACTTTAAATGGCACTGTACTCTCCAGTAAATTGTAAAATGTCATTTATTCATTTCTTTCAATAATTATAATTTCCAAGATCAGTTCATTGCTAGCATGTTTGGTTGTGTTTTCATCATAGGAGATTATCTGCCTCATATAATTGTAGATTCTGGTTGTTTTAGCAACAACATCTCTGCTTTAAATTTAGAAACTCATTTAATTTCTGTCACTTTATTCTTTACTGTTAAGGAGACAAGCTGTTTTCTGTTAAATAAAAAATAAAAAGAGTATAATGGGTGAATTCTCAAGATCTGTTCTTGGCTTCAGTTAAGTTAAGGGGAGAAGTAACAACCAATTTTGATGAAAAGCAAAAGATTTTTATATATAGATAGGCACTATAATAGAGAAGTAAATGCAGTGAGGAAACAGATTCCTTAGTTATAGATTTCATGGAGATGTGATCAATGCCATCTATGGAATTTATTTTAACAAGGTGGAGCTTTAGAAATGTAGAGAACGGGGCTGGGCACAGTGGCTCATGCCTGTAATTCCAGCACTTTGGGAGCCTGAGGCAGGTGGATCATCTGAGCTCAGGAGTTCAGTACCAGCCTGGATTACATGGTGAAACCCTGTCTCTACTAAAAATAGAAAAATTAGCTGGGCATGGTGGCAGGCCCCTGTAATCTGAGCTACTTGGGAGGCTGAGGCATGAGAATTGCTTGAACCTGGGAGGTGGAGGTTGTAGTGAGTTAAGATCATGCCATTGCACTCCAGCCTGGGCGAAAAGAGTGAAACTGACAAAAAAAAAAAAAAAAGTAATGTAGAGAACTGGTAGTGGGTTTTGCTAGTGCTTCCTTAAAGAAAGGAGTGTCCTGCTTCTAAAAGGTCAGTTTCTAAACTGTTAAAACATAGCCTCATAGAAATAGATAACAAACATGGCTTAATCTTTAATTTAACTCATCAGTGAGGTAACAAGCAGAGTAACAAGGATTGTCTTTGTGGAATCTATGAAGAACTGGGATTTATATAGTCAATAAGGAAAGAAATAATGATATAAGGCTTATGTCCTATAGGACAATGCTAGGTAAACAATCTCTACCAGGCAAGGTAGAAAAATCACCACTTATCAGTTTTCTACAAACTAACCTCTACCTTTACAGGGCTGTAAAATGCTTAGACCTCATTCATTTATGGATAGTATGTCATACAAAGTTACATTTCCTCAAGAGAGTAAAAAGAATTAACACAATGGAACTATCAGAAAGTGCTCTTGGCATTAATATTAACAATCATCACCCTTATCATTCTGTCTTATTTCTAACTTTTGGATATTTTTTCTGCCACATTTTTACACTTTGATACTTCCAATAAATCCAATAAATGTGTTAGAAAAATGAAGTTACTTTTCTAAGAAAGTTATCAGGAAAATAAGAATAATGTTGAGGTCTTCAGATTCTTTAGAGGATTACGTAGATATTAGAGAAGAATCATATTCTAATGTCCTAAGATCAACAAACTCAACTTTTCCTCACCTTCTATTGGTGGATTGGTTTGTGTGATTACTGTTTAGTGAGAGAACTTGAATATAAAATCTGAAAGGAATGTTAGCAAACATATATTTACTTTTGGTACAGTTAAGAAAACTGAGGTTCAATAAATTACAAATTGCCTAAGAGTTCATTGCAAGTTAGTGACTAAATTGTTATCTCCTAACAACCAGCAGTGGATTTTTTTTTTTTTATTCTGTTAACTCATTTGTCAACTTGAATGCCATAAATAAGTGCTCCAGAGTACTTATTTATTGCCAAGAAAAAAGGAAAAATGAAAGCGATATCTTCTAGGGAACTAACAAAACGTTGAGAATAATGGTGATCTTAAAACAAAATAGTCTCAGTATGCAAAGTTGACTTCTAAATTTCAATTGGCTGCACCCAGCACTTTCTGGAGAGTATTTTCTTGGCAGAAATTCATGATAATTTAAATAATATATCATCTACGGTAAGCATTTTCAAATAATAAATGTACTTTATTAGAAGTCAAAATGGGAACTTTTCCTGGGCGTGTGGGAATGGGAACTTTTCCTGGGCATGTGGGAAAGGCTAAAGATGACAATTTGAAGTTTCTTGCATTCTGTAGCAAGTAAAGATGGATGGCAAAAGCACAAAAATATAACTGAATACATTCTAATAGAAAAAACTGCAAAGTAAAAGTTATTATTTTTTGAGGAAAAAGGGGAAGTTTTATCTTAACTTTTTGTTTCCCAATTGTTAAACAAGACCTATAAGCCAAGATACTCTTTAGCTTCAAAATGCTACAACTCTAGATATAAATTGTTGTATGTAATTAGAAATAAGATGGCTTGGCCAGGTGTGGTGGCTCATGGTTTTAATCCCAGCACTTTGGGAGGCTGAGGCAGGTGGATTGCCTGAGCTCAGGAGTTTGAGACCAGCCTGGGCAACATGGTGAAACCCCGTCTCTACTAAAA
>NW_012116788.1:1137723-1143554 GCF_000951035.1 Colobus angolensis palliatus | reverse complement strand
TTTATACGGAGTGAGGTATTTCCTGTCATCATAGATTTGGTGATCCTATTATCTAAACTCACAGAGTCTCTTGAAGGGCGCTTTTGCTGAGAACAAGGATTTTGGACAAGCATCCCCTTGGAGTCATTGCCAATTCTCATCGCTGAGAAGGGAGAGAACTTTGGTAGTGAAACTTCCAAGCCCCCCAAACAACCTCCTGTTTTTAATCTGTGGACTAATGTCTAACACATCTACTTACCTCAGAGGCTCTCCTCTTTCATCCCTCTCTGGGATAATCTGTCATAATTTCCTTAATAAATCTAGATTTTCAGAAACAAAGAGTGGTAACTGTTCCTTAGACAACTTTAGATTTTAAACCTGGATAACTTTTTAAAACAAGAAAGAAAATTACAGGCAGAATTAAATACAAATAATAACTCAATAAATTATTCTTCCATTGTAATTTTTAAAAATTATATATAATTCAGAATTTTATACAGTATTGATGTTGCTGTAGCAAACATAGGTGTCATAGATTAGTTTTCAAAAAAATATATAAATTAGTAAAGCCCAAAGGACTTAGACATTAGGTTTTGTTACTGTTAAAATAACCTTCTACATTAGGGATAACTTGAGTGTTAACTTTCTTTTGACTTCTACTTCTATGAATGGTTTTACTACATTTATTTTATTCATGAAGTGTGATTTTGTTTTGACCATTATAAATTGGCAGGAATGATTATGACTTTATAATATTGATTTATTCCTCTGGTTCTCATCATTTTCTTAGAAAATTAGAGTATTTCAGTGCTTAAGATGTGGAGAGAAAAATCCCAAATCATCTTAAATAGGGTCATTTTTACTCTATTTATTTTTATTAGAGTGACTTTCAAGGTTTATCTCAGAGAATCTATTAAAGCATCTTATCACAACACATTCATTATCAGATAAGTTATTTGATTTTAGCTCTCTTCTTTCTAATTTCGTGCAAATATAGCAGAGAAGACTCCTCTGGGTTTTTCAGCCCCTTTTCACATGTTTGTACTTATTCAAAGGAAAGCAAGATATATTTGACCTCAGTTACCTTTGTCTTCTCCAAGCTTTCCCACAAAACCATCTGGTTTTACTGCTGTACCCACCTCCCTTCTTTTTGTACTCAATGTTTACATAAAATCCTTTTCCAAACCAGTTTATATGACAGTTGCTAATTTGCTGCAACATGAAAGTTGGAGAACAAAGAACTTAATGCCCAATGTTCAAGTTATTTAGAATTTCTGTATTTCAACACCAAGAAGGATGAACTAGTTCTCAGCCCAAGTGTTGCCAAATCAGATCATCAGCACCTCTGTATTACGATAAATATATTTCTAATATAGTCTTGGAAACATTTTAGCGTTATTATAACTGGAGGACTGGGGGAAATTGTGTTTGTATGTGAAACTCTATAGTTCAAGAAATGAGATTCCTCTGTACCAAAAATAGTTTCTCTAAATACCTGCTGCAATGTCCGTTTTATAGTTTATGTTTGACAAACTACAGAGATGCTCCAGTTATAGTGGAATTAAGAAACTGATCTGCACCAATTCATATTTAGACCTATGCTAACCTCTTCATTTTCTTAATCAGAATTAGACCTTTTATTTTAACTGATTTTATTAGGTACCTTTGTTTACAGATTCACCTCTCACTTCTTCCTTTAAGGAGTTTTGCTTACTCAGTACTCCTGCCGAAAACTGCATCTGAAGTTTTTGGCTTTTTAACTTTGGCACATTCTTTCTAAATTCATCTCCTTCATTTTTATCTATTGAACTATTACTTATCCTATGTGTTTCAACCGAAGTTCTGTCTCCATGAGACATCTCTTCATTATCTCAGTTGGTTCTGTCCCCTCTGAATTCATATAGCATTTCGGTTCCTCTTCTACACACTTTGAATTTGAATTTTTTTTGAATATAAGTAATATCTGCCTGACTAGATTCTAAGAGTCCTGGTAGGCAAGAGAGTCTGTTGTGTGTTTTGGAATAGATACTACTCCAATTTCAGAAACACAGTGATCATTCAACCAATTTATTGGTTGAATGAGTGGTAAAGACTACATATAGCTATCTCTTTGAAGGCTATTTCTCATCTAACAGTAGCCCCTATCACATAAACAAAACAAAACAAAAAAAAGTAGAGTGATTGAAGACTAAACATTGCCAAACAGGTTTCTATTTTTCCTTGCTTCAGCTGCTTTTCTGCTTATCTGTATTCTCTTGACCCCGACTTCCTCTTTTTCATATCATTCCCACCTTATGCAAGAAGTATGTAAAATCAAGGGCAAGAAATCAATGTCTTAGTATTAGGGTCAGTCAGGATTTTTCTACTTGCTAGTCTCCCACATCAAGCTACTTACATATCTGCATTCCTGATTCTTGCTTTTCCTGGCCTTTAATTGCTAGTACTGTCTTCCACCTCAATGGGCATTATTAATCTTCATCTCTCTCTTGACAACAGAGGGTAATTGACTCCCAGGCTGTTTTGTAGGCTCCTTTCCTTCTCCAAGACTTTTTTTAAAGAAGATGTCTTCCACCCAGCCTTATACTTACCTCTCACTCCCCTGACAAGTCATGTATTGCTGCTTCTACTTCAAAATAAACCAATGGGTGAGGGTGAAAAGTTGAGATAAGGATTGAGAAGGAAGGATCAGTGATAAAAATGGGAATTAAACTGTAAAACATATTATATAGGTGATATCACCGAGGCTCAAAGAGATTGATGCAGTAACTTGCCCAATGGCACTCAAGTGGCAGAACAGTGAGTTGAGCTCCCTGTACCCTTAGTAATTAGATAGAGAAAAATTGTTGAACAAGTAGAAATGATTTTAACTCAAATATAGTAACTAGGTTGCTGGGTTTTCCCAATTTTTATAGGAGTAGCTGAGATGATTGTCTTCAACTGAGATTATGGAAAGGGACACTGGGACTGGGTAAACATGTCACAATGGTAATGTCTACGTGTCATCTCAGAAATGTTTCCGGAACATACGTTGTCCAGGGGAAAGAGAAGAGCCTTCACTGGTAAAGTTTAGGCGATTTTATGAGAGCTTGTGTGATATGCACAGAGATTTTTTTTAATCTCAAAAATACTATTGTCTCTTCTGCAGGAGATTGGGTTTTATCTGAAGATCATAGGTCGTCAATGTTGTGGGTGGTATACCTTCCAGGAAGTTTGTGTGTCTAATCATAGAAATGTGCCATTTAATCATCCTTTCTTTGTGCTTTGGCACAGCTACCAAATTTCAAGATGAACGGGGTGGATTTTTAGAAGGGTCAAGGGGAAACTTTCCTGTAGTCATATATGGGCAAGTGGGCAGATGGTTTATTATAGGGATGTCATGATGGGTATTATTTGCTATGATATGTTATAGCAAAGGTTTTCAAGACAAACTGCCATCAACCAAATGTTAGAAAAGCTTGCTTTTCATGTTTGTTCCCTTTGATTTTCTTAGTGTTGACAGTGAGTTTACAGCGCTGAATTCACTGTTGCTAGCATATAATTTTCTTGGTCAATACTAAATTTCATTGGGTAAAAGATAGCCAAGTGGAAAGAATTCCATTTGCATGTGTAAAATGATTTACAGTCCAAAAGAGAGAATTATTTAAGAAATACTATTTCCTTAACTATTTTCTGCAACATGGCAAGTTAGGAAAGGCAGAAAAAGCTACTTTATCTTATGTATTAAGAAACTGAAGCCTAGATAATCATATGACCTACCTAAGATAGCAGATCATGTGAGACAACGAGGACAGGAACCATACTACCCGTGAAGACTTCTCAGCTCCTTCCCACTTCTTCTAGACTGTAAGCTCCATTAGGACAGAAATCTTATCCCTAACTTTTTCAATAGAGTACTGTCAGATCTGATTTTTATGATCATTTGTTGAATAAATTCTCCCCAACTACAATATAATTAACCATTCATAACCATTCATGTTTCTTTCAAATAAAATATTTTCCTTCCTTCTTCCCTCCCTCTTTTTCTCTCTCCTTCCCTCTCTCCATTCTTTTTTTTTTTTTTTCTTCTGTTTCCTCTCCCCTTTTGTATTAGTCTGTTTTCACACCACTGATCAAGACATACTGGAGAATGGGCAATTTATAAAAGAAAGACATTTATTGGACTTACAGTTCCACATGGCTGGGGAGGCCTCACAATCATGGCAAAAGGTAAAAGGCACATCTCACATGGCGGCAGACAAGAGAAGAGCTTGTACAGGGAGACTCCCATTTTTAAAAACCGTCAGATCTATGGGGCTTATTCACTATCATGAGAACAGCATGGGAAAGACCTGCGCCATGATTTAATTACCTCCCACCAGGTCCCTCCCAGAAGATGTGGGAATTCAAGATGAGATTTTGGTGGGGACACAGCCAAATCTTATCATTCCACCCCTGGCCCCTCCAAAATCTCATGTCTTCACATTTAAAAAACAATCATGCCTCTTAGCAGTCTCCCAAAGTTTTAACTCATTTCAACATAAGCTCAAAAGTCTACAGCCCAAAGGCTCATTTGAGGCAAGTCAAGTCCCTTCCACCCATGAGCCTGTAAAATCACACCTGTAATCCCAGCACTTTGGGAGGCTGAGGTAGGTGGATCACCAGAGGTTCAGGAATTCATGACTGGGCTGGCCAGCATGGCAAAACTCCATCTCTACTAAAAATACAAATAGTTGGGCATGGTGGCATGTGCCTGTAATCCCAGCTACTCAGGACACTGAGACAGGAGAACCACCTGAACCCAGGAGGTGGAGGTCACAGTGAGCCAAGATAATGCCACTGCATGCCAGCCTGGATGACAGAATAAGACTCTATCTCAAAAAAAAAAAAAAAAATTAAAAATAAAAAAAAATCAAAAGCAAGTTAGTTACTTCCTACATACAATGGGGATACAGGTATTAGGTAAATACAGCCATTCAAAATGGGAGAAATTGGCCAAAACAAAGGGGGGGCACAGCCCCCTGAAAGTCCAAAATCCAGTGGGGCAGTCAAATCTTAAATCTCCAAAGTGGTCTCCTTTGATTGAATGTCTCATATCTAGGTCATGCTGATGCAAAAGGTGGGTTCCCATGGTCTTAGGCAGCTCTGCCCAGGCTTTGCAGGGTATAGCCTCCTTCCTGGCTGCTTTCATGGGCTGGTGTTGAGTGTATGTAGCTTTTCCATGCACACAGTGCAAGCTGTCAGTGGATCTACCATTCTGGGTTCTGGAGGATGGTGGCCCTCTTCTCACAGCTCCACTAGGCAGTGTCCCAGTGAGGACTCTGTGTGTGGGCCCCCTCCCCACATTTCCCTTCTTCACTGTTCTAGCAGAGGTTCTCCATGAGTGCACTGCCTCTGCAGCAAACTTCTTCCTAGATATCCAGGTGTTTCTACACATCCTCTGAAACAGTGGTTTCTAAACCTCAATTCTCAACTTCAATGCACCCACAGGCTCAACACCACATGGAAGCTGCCAAGGCTTGGGGCTTATACCCTCTGATGACATGGCCTAAGCTGTACCTTGACCCATTTTAGTCACAGCTAGAGCAGCTGGGACACAGAGCACCAAGTCCCTAGACTGCACACAGCACAGGGACCCTGAGCCCAGCCCATGAAACCAATTTTTCCTCCTAGGTCTCCATGCCTGTGATGGGAGGGGCTCACGCAAAAGTCTCTGACATACCCTGGAGACATTTTCCCCATTGTCTTGGTGATTAACAATCAGCTCCTCCTTACTTATGCAAATTTCTGTAGCCAGCTTGAATTTCTCCTCAAAAAATGGGATTTTCTTTTCTATTGCATTGTAAGGCTTCAATTTTTCTGAACTTTTATGCTCT
>NW_012116788.1:1135060-1137576 GCF_000951035.1 Colobus angolensis palliatus | reverse complement strand
AGATGGAGTCTCACTCTGTCACCTAGGGTGGAGTTCAGTGGTGTGATCTCAGCTCACTGCAAGCTCCACCTCCCAGGTTCATGCCATTCTCCTGAGTCAGCCTCCTGAGTAGCTAGGACTACAGGTGCCTATCATCACACCCAGCTAATTTTTTGTATCTTTAGTTAGAGATGGGGTTTCACCATGTTAGCCAGGATGGTCTCGATCTCCTGACCTTGTGATCTGCCTGCCTTGGCCTCCCAAAGTGCTGGAATTACAGGTGTGAGCCACCACGCCCATCCAATCATTTCTCTTAAGTTCAAAGTTCCACGTATCTCTAGGGCAGGCACAAAATGCTGCCAGTCTCTTTGCTGAAACATAACAAGAGTCACTTTTGCTCCAGTTCCCAAGTTCCTCATTTCCATCTGAGAGTATCTCAGCCTGGACTTTAACGTCCATATCACTACCAACATTTTGGGCAAAGCCATTCAACAGGTCTCTAGGAAGTTCCAAACTTTCCCACATTTTCCTATCTCCTTCTGAGCCCTCCAGACTGTTCCAACCCCTGCCTGTCATCCAGTTCCAAAGTTGCTTCCACATTTTCAGGTGTCTTTTCAGCAGCATCCACTCTACTGGTACCAATTTACTGTATTAGTCCATTTTCACACTGCTGATAAAGACACACCTGAGGCTGGGCAATTTACAAAAGAAGGAGGTTTATTGAACTTACAGTTCCACATGGCTGGGGAGGCCTCACCATCATGGTGGAATGTGAAAGACATGTCTCACATGGCAGCAGACAAGAGAAGAGAGCTTGTACAGGGAAACTCCCATTCTTAAAACCATCAGATCTCATGAGACTTATTCACTATCATGAGAACAGCATGGGAAAGACCTGCCTCCATGATTTAATTATCTCTGACAGGGTCCTTCCCAGAACAGGTGGGAATTCAAGATGAGATTTGGATGGGGACATCAGAAAGCCATATTACCTTTCTTTCTCTTTTTTTAAGAACACAAGATCTCAATTATTTCTCAATGCTGAAATGCTAGGATAGTGCCGCATATCAAACACACTTAAAGTTTATTGAATGAGGTAAACAAAGAAATTGAGTCCCATGTCCACAATCCTTTACACTGGATGATACTATATCCTGCAAACATCCAATTTCTAACTAGCTACATTTATTTAATAACTGTGTCTCCTTCTGTGAAACATGCTATAACAAATCTCACAGCTCTTTACTAAGATATAACATAGATCATGTTGAGGTGAATGTTACTCAATCAGCTACAAGGAAAAGATCATTGAGGAGGACTGTCCCTAATGCTGCCCAACAACTTTGGTTCTTTTTTTGGAGCTGCTGCAGCTTGGATTAATTTTCCTGCAAATCATCTGAAGTAGCCCCCAAAGAGTTAAATAATCTGTTAATTCTGTGCCTGTAATACTTGCTAGGGAACTACTCAAAAGACAACATGAGCCATGACAAACAGTTGAAATCTTATTTGGGAAAGTAATTATGACTCATCTTATTGGTAATTGTTAAGTATTGAAACAATCTTCCTTTTGACATTTATTCTTCCTCTGAGTTCCTAAGGTAATTTATTGTCTGTAACACTTATCTGGCGCTTATTTGCTGCTTTAAAAGTTATTTAACTTTTCCTGCTTTTTCTCTTCACAATTGTAATTTAGTTAGAAGCAGAACAAGTATGCTACTTAATGGAGGAAACGAAGTAAGGTGAGAAAAAGAAAGGATATGGGGTCACGTGGCATTTAATCTTATCTTCTTTCATTACTAGCTACTGGAATTTAGGCAAGTTATTATTATTTTTTTTGAAATTGCAATAATAATAATCCTACAAGATTGTTGAAGGATTACATGATGAATTGTAAAATGTACAAAAAGAAACTAACAAAGATGGAAGTGCATCTCTAAATATCAAGCTCCTGAGAGGGGTGAGTGTGTGTGTGTGTGTGTGTGTGTGTGTGTGTGTGAATTTCCCTAGGAGTGGCAATGGCCTTGGAATAGTGAGGAAGAGAAGTGTGCCCCTCCTGTGAGCTGAATCAGAGAAACTGTGGTAGTCAAGTGTCTGGGTTGTCATGACACCTAGTCCATGTAGAAAAGGAATGGATCAATAAGTGGTACAAATTCGTGGGGAGGTATCTTTCTACATGTATAGACCAGGGTGCAGCAATACCCTTCTTAATGAAAAGACTGCTAAGGTCAGAGCAGCAACAGGTGAGCCCATGGAAATTCTGCTGTTGGTCACTGTTATAGGCTCCACCATGGGAGAGGAGAAGAAACTTTGAAGGAAATCTGAGAAGAAGGTGGTGACTTGAAGAAGCAGTCTCTGGGACAAACAGAGTACAATGATTTTAGTAGAGCCTAAGGTTAGCATAATGGCAAAAATATCCCTAAAAATAAAATAAACAAACATTTGAAGTCACCTACCTATTAATTTAAGAAACTATTTAGCTGCAACCAACAGAAAACATGACCAAGAATAACTTTGAATACTAAATATTTATTTTTTTG
>NW_012116788.1:1131812-1135010 GCF_000951035.1 Colobus angolensis palliatus | reverse complement strand
ATAATAATAATCCTACAAGATTGTTGAAGGATTACATGATGAATTGTAAAATGTACAAAAAGAAACTAACAAAGATGGAAGTGCATCTCTAAATATCAAGCTCCTGAGAGGGGTGAGTGTGTGTGTGTGTGTGTGTGTGTGTGTGTGTGTGAATTTCCCTAGGAGTGGCAATGGCCTTGGAATAGTGAGGAAGAGAAGTGTGCCCCTCCTGTGAGCTGAATCAGAGAAACTGTGGTAGTCAAGTGTCTGGGTTGTCATGACACCTAGTCCATGTAGAAAAGGAATGGATCAATAAGTGGTACAAATTCGTGGGGAGGTATCTTTCTACATGTATAGACCAGGGTGCAGCAATACCCTTCTTAATGAAAAGACTGCTAAGGTCAGAGCAGCAACAGGTGAGCCCATGGAAATTCTGCTGTTGGTCACTGTTATAGGCTCCACCATGGGAGAGGAGAAGAAACTTTGAAGGAAATCTGAGAAGAAGGTGGTGACTTGAAGAAGCAGTCTCTGGGACAAACAGAGTACAATGATTTTAGTAGAGCCTAAGGTTAGCATAATGGCAAAAATATCCCTAAAAATAAAATAAACAAACATTTGAAGTCACCTACCTATTAATTTAAGAAACTATTTAGCTGCAACCAACAGAAAACATGACCAAGAATAACTTTGAATACTAAATATTTATTTTTTTGCATAGTCATAATTCTCAAATGGACAGTCAAGGATTGGTGACAATGTTCAAAATGCCATGAGAGAACTGGCTATTTTCTGTCTTTCCACCAAGACATTCTTTTTGACCTTTTTCCTTATGGTTTTAAATGGATGATGCACCTGCAGATTTCACATTAAGATTCTGCAAGGTGGAAAGTAGAAAAGCCAAAGTCATTCTTTCTCTGAGGATTTACTATTTTATTCAAGAAGGAAAGCCCCTTCCAGAGACATTCACTTACTTGAAGAACTGTACAGGACTATCACATGACTACCCTGACTATAAAAGCTAAATTAAATGTTTGTATTTCCAGGCTCTCTGACACAAGATAGCAAGAGAGAAACTGGTGGTTTTTAGTGGGCAAGTTACCATGTCTGGCACACAGCCCAAACATTAGCAATCTACATAGGACAATAGGACAAAGTACTTGGTGGGAAGTGATATGGGTCAAGATATTGTGCTGGTTTGGAACACAGAATTAAAAAAAAACAAAAAACAAATAGTTCCATTACCACTGGGAATGGATTCCCGTCACTTGTCTATTGCTTTGCTGATTAATGACTCTATAGATGCTGTCTTCCTACTTACATGGTTACATATCAGCTATAAGGCATAAACATACTGATCATAGTACTTGATACAAAGTAAGTGTTCAAAACAAATCAGTTTTATTCATCTCTGTTTTTTATATTCCTGATCCCCTTTTCTACTCAGCGTACTTTTGATGGCTAAGAAAAGAGATACACTAAATTAACTTAAGGAAAAGTGAGGGTACTCATATTTTCTCTCTGCTCCTTTTTCTCTTTCTCTCTATTTGACTGTGGACAGCTTTCTCTATGCATGGAGTCTTCACAAGTTTGGACCAGTGTGGCAAAGCACCATAGACTGAATGGCATATAAACAACACCAATTTATTTCTGACGGTTCTAGAAACTGAAAGTCTGAGCTCAGGGTGCTAGAATATTTGGATTCTGGTAAGGGCCTGTTTTTGGTTGCAGACTGCCAAGTTCCAGTGTGTCCTCACACAGTGGAACATAGCACTCTCTGAGAGATCCCTTAAGAGGTGCAAATCCCATTCATGATAGATTCACCCTCATGACATAGCACCTACCGAAGGCTCCGCTTCCTGAAACTATCATATTGAAGGTTAGGATTTCAACATATGAATTTTAGGAAGGATACAAACATTCAGTCCAAAACATGTAGATAATATTGGTTTCCAGTCAGGTCCCTATTGCACAACTTTTTCTTTGACAAAATTAAAATTCTCTCAATAAAGTGAAGGTAATATATATTCTTTCTTCTTCACATGTGATAATTAATGTGTTATTTTTATAAGTGTAAAGATTCATCCAAATATCTGTCACATGTGCTAGCTGTCTACCACTATTCATTCTCCTTTTTCTCTTTAATAATAACTTGTAGTTTTAGCTGGGCTTATTGTCAATGATGTAAAAGTCTACACATCCCCTTATCCATTACAACCAATGCCCAGCCGTGGGACAAAGTTTTAGCCTATGAGTTACAAATTATTGTACTGTGTGTGACTTTTGGGAAAATCTACTTAAAGGAAAGAGGTAGGCCATTTGAGACCTGGAATAACAACATGGTACTTAGAGTTATGGCAGCCATCTTGCACTAAAAGGATAAGGGTTTACCTAAGGGATATGGGAGAGAAACTTGGCAAGGAGCAGGAAGGGCATCTGAGGAAATTGTGGAGCTGGTATAACAGTTCATATTCTTAAAATTAAAAGGTATTGTTATATAAGTCCAGCTGGAAATTCTCATTACTAATCGAATTGACAGCCTAATAAGTAGTACAGAAATTATAGAATGGTCAGCATCTCTACTCTAAAGCTAGAGAATTTTTGTCTGAGGCAGGAGCAGCTGGTACCACTGCATCTGATGTTGATAGTGATGAGTGGTGTATAATGACAGTGTAAGACAAGATGCTCCAGCACAGTGAAAAGAAATACTGTAAATGTGAATCCCTTGGCACAAAAATAAGAACTTAAAAACCTAACCTTTACAGCTGAGTGAAAAGGCAAAAATTCTGGCCTGTCATTAATGCTAGAGATGAATCATAATCTTAGGATTATATTGAACATTAGATACTTTATTTTTAGGAATGTATATCTAGCATCATCACTATAATTTTTGAAGTAATGTATAATTTAGAAAAGATTGAATTCATATCTTTCTTATTCATTATGATTTTCATGATTTAAATATGTATTTGGCATAAAACACTTTGATGTCCTAGAAATACTTTTATTTTTAAATTCTCTAAAGCTTTATATCTTAAAAAAAGGAAACTGAGACTTTACTAGGAAAAAAATAAGTAAAAGTTTTAACATTTTGAAACATGATATTTAAATGAGTTTTTTTTTTTTTATTTTTTTTATTTTTTTTTTATTTTATTTTTTTATTATACTTTAAGTTCTAGGGTACATGTGCATAACTTGCAGGTTTGTTACATATGTATACTT
>NW_012116788.1:1125727-1126132 GCF_000951035.1 Colobus angolensis palliatus | reverse complement strand
CCAGTACCTCAGTTCAAAATGCAGAAATCACCGGTCTTCTGTGTCCTTCGCGCTGGGAGTTGGAGACTGCAGCTGTTCCTATTCGGCCATCTTCTTAAATGAGTTTTAAATGCAGCAAAACATTATTTTATTTTTGATTGAACTGATATATTCTTCAACTACGGACTTAAGTTTTTGCATCTTCATGTATCTAGGAACTTTCTTTATATTTAGATACACACAAGGTAATTATTAGATGCATATTTAAGGACATAAGAAAAGGTTATATTTGTGAAAATACTTAAATCATTTTTCATAAGCCCCTTCACTCCTGAGCACCTAGATTAAACTAGGAATATTTCAATCCTTCATTATTTATTTATTTATTTATTTATTTATTTATTTTTATTTTTATTATACTTTAAG
>NW_012116788.1:1120278-1122377 GCF_000951035.1 Colobus angolensis palliatus | reverse complement strand
ATGTTGCTGAACAGCAAGTGTACCTGTCTGATTCTTACTTTGGAAGCTTCCTCTCAGGGGTGTACTCCACCCTGTGAGGTGTGGGGTGTCAGACTTCCCCTAGTGGGAGATGTCTCCCAGTTAGGCTACTCAGGGGTCAGGGACCCACTTGAGCAGACAGTCTGTCCCTTCTCAGATCTCAACCTCCATTTTGGGAGATCCACTGCTCTCTTCAAAGTTGTCAGACAGAGTCGTTCGCATCTGCACAGGCCTCTGCTGCTTCTGCTGCTTTTTTTTCGCTCTGCCCTGTCCCCAGAAGTGGAGTCTACAGAGACAGGCAGGTTTCCTTGAGCTGCTGTGAGCTACACCCAGTTCGAGCTTCCCAGCGGCTTTGTTTACCTACTTAAGCCTCAGCAATGGCGGATGCCCCTCCCCCAGCCTTGCTGCTGCCTTGTGGTTAGGTCACTGCAGAGTGCTGTGTTAGCAAGGAGGGAGGCTCCGTGGGCGTGGGACCCTCCCGGCCAGGTGTGGGATATATTCTCCTGGTGTGCCAGTTTGCTTACAGCGCAGTATTGGGGTGGGAGTTACCCGATTTTCCAGCTGTTGTGTGTCTCATTTCCCCTGGCTAAGAAATGGCATTCCTTTCCCCCTTGTGCTTCCCAGGTGAGGCTATGCCTCGCCCTGCTTCAGCTCTCACTGGTCAGGCTGCAGCAGCTGACCAGCACCGATTGTCTGGCACTCCCTAGTGAGATGACCCCAGTACCTCAGTTGAAAATGCAGAAATCACCGGTCTTCTGTGTCGCTCGTGCTGGGAGTTGGAGACTGGAGCTGTTCCTATTTGGCCATCTTGCTCCGCCACAATCCTTCATAATTTAAAGGAAATGATTTGGGATAGAGGAGTCCATGGCTGATACCCTTTTTGAATCCGCCTTTACCCTCCTTGAGACTTCAACATAGTGCTAGTAATAATAACTGCAGAGTATTACTTATTAAAATAATTATAAATGTTTTACTGCTAATGTTCTAGAAAATGATTTGTTACTGAGAGATTTTATACATATATAAAATAAAATTTATATGCATGAAAATATATAAAAATTTATAAGTATATAAATATCATAAGTATGTAAATTTTAATATATTTATATATTTTATAAATTCAGTAAGTTATATGTTTTTATATATTTATACATTTTGTGAATTTATATTATATATATATATTTAATGTGATACTGCCCCCCTGTTCTCTCTTAACCAATGCATAGCTCTAATTCTATGTAAAGGAAATGATTTGGGAGGGAGCAGTCCATGACTGATACCTTTTTTGTATCAGAGGTTACAAAATGAGACACTTTATTCAGTTATTCAGCACTAAATTATTAATACTGAATCTCAACTACTGAGGAATAGGCTGGTATCACTTTATATGGTATAAACTGTGGATTTGTGACTAGATTTTAAAAAAAATCTTGCTTTACTGTAAATTCCCTAGCAACAGTCATTCTATTTTGTGTGCTACAGTATCCTCAGCAAGAAGAATATTATCTAGTTCACTGTGAGTGCTCAATAAATATTTGTTAAATAAATTAATAAGGCAATTGGATATTTTGAGTTGGAAATAAAAGAAATCCATGTCAAACTAAAATACAAAAGGGGTTGGAACAAAGAATTCAACCAAGTGAACAGAAGGAAGGCTGTGAGTGGGCCCCAGGCAGGGTTAATTCTAGGCTTCTATAGCACTGGAAGGTGATTATAGTTAGCAATATTGTATTATATAGTTTCAAAGAGCTAGAAGGAATGTTCAATACATGTAATACAATAATGTATTATATAGTTTCAAATAGCTAGAATTGAATGTTTGCAACACAAAGAAATGGTAAATGTCTGAGATTATGAATATGCTAATGACCATGACCTAATCAGTACACATTGTATGTGTGGAAACATCACTGTATACCCAATAAATATGTATACTAATTACATGTCAATTTAAAAAATAAACTGAAGCAAAGTGGCCTGAGCCTATAGTTCCAGCTACTCTGGAGGCTGAGAGGAGGATCCTTTGAGGCCAGGATTTCAAGGCTGTAGTGTACTATGATCATGCCTATGAATAGCCACTA
>NW_012116788.1:1104149-1112428 GCF_000951035.1 Colobus angolensis palliatus | reverse complement strand
AAAGTACTACTAATAATTATTATTAACAATCTGAGTGTCACAGATACTGACCAATCAGTATAGTTGCATGCCCAATCAGATTAGAGCTGAACCATAAACACTTGGTGCAGCCATTGTGAATATTAATTAGCCCAAGCTCCAGAAATGACTGGAAATACAGCTTTAGATGCTCTTGGCAGTGTCTCCATCTCTTGCCATTTCTTTAACTTTGTTTTTCATTTTCCTCATACTGGAGTGGCTTAATCCTTATGGCTGCTGACAGCACAGGAAGCTTCCTTACAAAAACAATTGTTAGACTAATATTCTTACTTTCTTTTACCAAAAAATACAAGTGAAGGAAGACAGTATTGTTGAGCAGATTAAATAATAATGTCCATTACTAGGTTTGCCATTAAAATTTTGGTAATGTATTTCCCCCCAACATAAAAACACCTAAGAGAGAACACCTAAGAATCCAAATATTTGTTTTACACATAGCTTATTTTGGAAGAGGTAAATCACATGGCAATATCTATTTTTTTTCCTCTGCATTTCCCAGCCTGCTTTGCAGTTAGATTAGAAACATGTAACTAGACTGGATCAGTGGATTATATATGGATGTGCCTGTGTGACTCAGGACATCGCTAAAAACTAGTACACATTCTTTATCTCTCTTGTACCTGGCCACAGAGATTTTGGAGTCCAAGTGTATAGTTTCAGTTTGGAGTAAGATGACCTGTTCTACATTAGTCAGCATTAGACTGTACAAAGGTAACAAAGTTCTACTTAAGCCCGTGAATTTTTTTTCTACTGTGACAGCTAGCATTAATCACCCTGATAAATCTTTTTAAATGTCTTTTGCTTGATAAAATGAAGGCTTTGGATATAGTGAATTTAGATTAAAATCGAAGTTATACCATTTACTGTGATGTATTCTTGGGCCAGTCTTTTGGTTTCTTTGAACCCCGGTTTTCTTATCATTAAGATGTGGATGCTAATGCTACCTATCCTATAAGATTGTTGTAGGCAGTAAATGAAATAATGTATACAAAACACTTATCTTGGTGCTTGGTATAATAATAGCTAGTATTTCCATGGATCAGGCATGGCAAGGTAAATTCTGTATTTATATAGGCCTCAAAACAGCCTTATTTTGTGGGCATTATCATTATCATCCTCATTTTAATTGAGGCACAGTAAGGTTGTATGACTTACCTTAGATCAGCTTATAAAAATTTGGCCCTAGGCAGTTTGGTGTCATAGTTGACCCTGAAAATGACTGCCTCTTAGAGAGCATTTTAGAATTAAGTAATGTAACTGTTTTTACTCACAGTACTCTGACAACAAGTGTGTGGGTTTCTTTTTTTACACCAACAAATTCTCCAACTCTTCAGATACTAACCGGGTGTCCCAGAATTCAATTCAATTCAAGGTTGACATTAATAACCTAGCATGGGCACAGACCCCACAGGTTAAGGGTTCAGTCATACAAGACTGCTCCCACTTCAAACACCAGTCACAAGTCCCAGGTTTCTATCTATATTTCTGACCAAAATGCTGTAAATTACGGATTCCAGTTACCCCCTCCTCATGTCCAGTAATCTGCTAGAATGGTTTGCAAAACACAAGGAAACACTTTAGTCATATTTATCAGTTTATTATAAAGAATTCAACTCAAGAACAGGCAAATAAAAAAAAAAGCGTAAAGGAAGGTATGGGCTGGGGGTGGTGCAGAACTTTTGTACCTTCTCTGCATGCACCACTTACCCAGCACCTCAATGTCTTCATCAGTCTGGAAGCTCTGAGAACCTTGTTATTTACTGGTTTTAATGGAGGTTTCATTATGCAAGCATGATTAATTAAATCATGGCTCATGGTGATTAACTAAATCTCCAGTTTCTTGTCCCTTTCCAGAAGTCAGGAGGTGGTGCTGAAAGCCCCAATCCTCTAATCAGACCTTGGTCTTTCTGGCTACCAGCCTTCATGCCAAAGCTATCTAGGAGCCTCCAGCCACCAGTCATATCGCTGACATTCAAGACACTCATCACTTGGGAGATTCCAAGGGTTTTAGGAGCTGTGTGCCAGGAACTGGGGAAAAACCAACAACAAATATTTGTTTTTTTATTAATATCACTATAATATTATTTTCTTAAATTTTGATAATAGTAGAAGTATAGTGAAGAAAATACTTTTGTAATAAACTCTGCATTAGAATCTTGTTTCTAGCATGTACTAATCAAGTGACAGTTGAGTAAGTTAATCAAACTATTTAGCCTCAACCTCTTCATTTGAAAATGCCTAACATCAGAATGGTACCTACTTTAGATGACTATTTTGAGGAATCAGTGAGGTTATGCATATTATATATATAAAGCATCAGGAATAATAAATGGTAAGAGTGGATATTGGATTCCTTCATGTGGTTATTCTTTGATTTGTGCAGTAAGAACACAGAACGTGTTGGCTCCTCCTGGAAGAATCAGTCGCATTAAGAAAAAATAGTGTATGTCTTTTTACTCATTAAGTGTATACATATTAAAAGATTCCTTTATTATTCATTTCCACTAGAATTCTTCCTCCATTGATGTTGTTGCATGCCTGAAGAATCATTTAGTTACCTTAAATAGTCAACAGAGACACAAAATTTATTTTTTAAATAAGCCTGACATAATGCAAAGGAGGCAACTTGTCCTGATGAACAAGTGGCTCTTAGTAAAGAGCCTCTCATCTTTCTTTCCTCTGTATTCTTGTTCTCTTACACACAACTTTCTTTATAAGTTTTGATACTTTAGTGCAAAAGAATTACATAGAAATAGGGATCTAAACTCTAGAAGTGAGGTTCTAGATTATCTGGCCTAATGTCATCTAAAGAAGAGAAAGCAAAGGCCAAGTAACTTGTGAGTTGCCTAACAGAAGATGGTTAATTAGCATGGCGGTAAACACCTGGTCTCCCATAGTCCCGTGTTCTCTTTGGAACCAAATTTTCTCCTGTATTGGTAGCTATTTTAAATGCTTTTTCAGGGTAAATATGCATATAAATAGTGGTACTTAGAGATATTTTAAAGATCAGAGATTTGTCTATTTATTTATTTGTTTATTTAGGTTCACAGGGGCCCACATGAATTCCTCTTAGACATTAGTTCAAAATTCTATCAAAATGTATTAAATGTCTAAAAGCCGGCCTTTACTGAAAGCTGGACATACATGTAATATGAGGCTAAATAAATGATTGCCTGCATCTCTCAGGCAGTCTGGAAAGATTTCCATTATGATATCCAGTCCCATATCTTTACCTTCTTAGTAGGTGTCTTTATCAAGTAAACATCTTGGTTTTGGTGATACCCAGAGTCAATAGGTCTAAATTAGAACTCTCTTTTCTTTCCTAACAGCTCCCCTCTGATCTGTCCTGTCTTCCTTACATCTGTCAACAATATCATCATTTCTCTAGCTACTCCAGCTGGAAACGTTCATTCTAACTTTCACGTCTTTCTGCTTCAGTCACATTTAATCAATCAGGATATTCAACTACGTTTCACAACCAATCCTGAATTTTTTATATTATGTTAGCAATATCCTTACTAGATTTACTGGCCTCAGTAATATTGCCTTTCTTGAAAGCATCTGAAAATGGTCTTCCAGTTGAACTTTGTCCTCAGTAATAATTACAAAACTATTAGTCGCCTCTTGCTTTTAAAAGAAATTCAGAACTTGAAAATAATCTTCTAGAACATGGCCCCAAGTTCCCAACTTATCTTTCTAATTTTGCTTTTTTGTTTGTTTGTTACTGATCTTTTATTCCCAACAAATTGCTTTACTGATTAGTCCTTAAAAGCTATGATACATTCCCAGCTCTGGATTCTCATTTGTATTTGTTATTCCAGGAAGATATTCTTCATCCTTCTCTTCTATCCTATCCTTGAGATTCAGCTTTTAAACTCTGCTTCTGCTTCTGCTGCTACTGCTGTTGCTTTTTTTTTTTTTTTTTTTTGACGAAGTCTTGCTCTTGTCCCCAGGCTGGAGTGCAATGGTGCAATCTTGGGATCCTGGCTCACTGCAACCCCTGCCTCCCAGGTTCAAGCGATTCTCCTGCCTCAGCCTCCTACGTACCTGGGATTACAGGCACCTGCCACCATGCCCTACTAATTTTTGTATTTTTAGTAAAGATAGAGTTTTACCATGTTGGTCAGGCTGGTCTCAAACCCCTGACCTCAAGTGATCCGCCCACCTCGGACTCCCAAAATGCTGGGATTACAGGCATGAGCCACTGCACCTGGCCAAATCCTGCCTCTTCTAAAAAACTTTCCCCAATGGCTCCAGGACACATGAGCTATCTTTCCTTTGAACTACTTTGGTATGGCTGCTGTGTTCTACATGTTTAGCACTTATGTACTTATCTCGATATTTTGAAAGTATCTTGATTACTCATCAGACAACTAGCCAATTTCCCATGGGCCAGGTCTTTGAAACAGCTACTCTTTTAAGTGTAGGATCCTGTCTGTAGTACATGCCACAAAATATCGATTGACCATTTTATAAAACAAAAACCGCACAAATCATAATGAATTAGTTAAACTAAAAGAATAAGAGGTTCTGCATGAAAACATAGAAGACTTTAGAGAGCAAGACAATTGTAAGTTGAAGTACCATTTTATTTCAACATGTATTGAGAATCTAGGATTTACTGGCCACTGTGCTGGTTACTGAGGACAGAGAGATAAATTAGACACAGTCTTTGATATAAATGAAAGAAGGGAAGAAGGAGAAAGCTTCTAAACATGAACCTGAGCTTGTTTGGGAGTGGAGATGGGTGGCAGAGTGAGGTCATGTGAGGGTTTTGGCAGAGAGGTAGAAGATATTTTCCTTTATAAGGTAGTCATCCCAAGTTTGATTTGGTTTCAACATGGAGTAAAATGATACAGTATGAGGGTGCTATATGCATCTTTATCCATCTCTGGGCTGTGCCTGCAGTTGATGGCAGCAGGCCTAGTTTTCCATTGTTTATAATAACAAATGACTTTAAATAAATAAAAATCTCCTAAGTTCTGTTGATAATCATAATAAGGATAACAAACAAGCAAAATTATCATTAGGTTTGTTGTACTTGCCCATCTGCAACTGTAGCCATATTTCAGAATTTTATTGCTTAATTTAGAAATAGGTAATCTCAGCTGCCAAAAACAACTGAGAATGTCAAATGTAGGGGTACCAAACGTAGCATATGGGCTGTAGTTGTGCATCCTGGAGAATGACTTTCATTGCTATGCTCCTTTCCACTGCCTGAGAGTTCAAGGTCTGCAGCTTATGGCAGTGAATAATTTATCTGCAGTTAAAAAAAGTTTATTCATTGTATGTATTTGTTGCTTTAATAAAGTTATAAAAATCATTCAGGTATAAAATTTCAAGAGGAAATGTATCACATTGATGGAGGCAAATATTTAATATCAATGTTGACTGATTAAGCAAATAATAATAATAAGAATAACAACATACTGGTAATCGTGGTCATTCTGTCTCGCAATACAGACATAAACTGCCATAATGAATACAGAATTAAAACTTCCATAATACAGACAACCAAATTTATATAATTCTAGGACTCTTCTAATACCTGTGAGAGAATTAAGATCTTTTTAAGTCCTAGTTTCCTTTCTACTTCAGCTGGGATTATCCTCTTGGTTTTCTTTGCTGACTTTCCCCTTGTCTATACTTGTCCTTAATGTTGCTCTATCCAAGATTTGTCGTTAGTTCTCTACTCCTCTTGCTGGGTAATCACATTCAGTATCTAGGCTTTAAATGCCATGTATTTGCCAATGATATCCAAATTTATATTTCCAGCTCTGACTTCATCACTGAACTTCAGAGTTATATTTACAACTGCATCCCAGACACCTCCAGCAGAACCCAAGATTTCTTTTATCCAGAATCATTCTTCCCTCAAGTACCAATCTTTTAGGTGGCTTGAGCCACCTAAAAGATAGCTTGAATTTCTTTCGTTTGAACTTATTATTCACAAGTGCTGTAAGCAGCCTGAATTGGCTCATTTTTCTCCATCCCTACTGCTATAATTCCAGTCATGCCACCATTGCCTCTCATCTGAGATCCTGCCATGGCCTTTTACCAGTTCTTTCTGTTTTCTTCCTGGCCTATCTACAGTTCATTCTTTACACAGTTGCCAACAGTAGGTTTTAAAAATGCTTATGAAATCGTATCATTTGCTTGCTTAGAGTTCTCAAATGGTTTTTGTTTATACTTAAATTATAAAACTTCTTACCATGGCCCAGAAGTCCTTCTATGATGCAGACCCTACCTTCTGCTCCCTTCACCTTCCCTCCTTCCTATACCCCAATAAACTATGCTGCAGTCACACTGGCCTCCTTTCTGTTCCTGGGATATACCGAACCTATTCTTGCTTTATGGTCTTTATATTTACTCTCTGCCTGAAATCCCTTATCCCTTGACTCCATTTTCATGACTGGCTTCTTCTAGGTATTCAGGGATCAGCACAGATGCTACCCTATCCATGAGGACTCTTCTGACCATCTATTCTTATGTGGTACCATTCCTCTCAGTCTTTATCTTTACTCCATTTAATTCTCCTCATGGGATTTGATATCACTCTGTTTATTCATAACTAACATATTATTAATTTGTCTGTCTTTTCCCACCTAAAATAATTTTTTCATAGCCTTTTTTTACATTATAGCACATCTAGGAAATGGCAATACAATTTATTCTCATTATTTGTTATAATATATCCTATAAAGTCATTGTGGACACTGAATTAGCAAATGCTGACCCATTGCTAATGGAGGAAATGCAGAGTCAGGATTTTACAAGCCTCTGGCCCAAAATTCTCATCAGCTCATCAATGTATAACTTTGTTCTAGTCATGCCATTCTAGTTTCTGTTTAAAGACACTTTTAAAAATATATATTGGTCATTCATTACCACTGAGCTCATGGCCAATAGCACTATAACTCATGTCTGAATAGAGTTTTTCTATGCTGGTGTTTTTTAAGCTCTGTAAGGCATATCACAGCCATCTTGCAGTTAGGAACATTAGACACAACTTTGGTGCTGTGCTTGGGAGTAATACTAAACAGCAAACACACCAAAAAATGGACAAAAATGTGAAAGATGTGACCCTAAATAGACTTCCTGCTTATAGGACAGAAAGGACACTTGTTTATAGTATGAGAGCTGTAATAAGAACACAGATTGTCATCTTGTTCAGTCTCAGCCTGGAAAGCACATGTCAGAGAACCCAAAATAGAACCCAAAAATGCACCTCTCTGTGCATGTGTGTGTGAACTCCCATGAAAACATTGTGAATATTGGTTCTGGGGTTACAAATAAATTTTGACAAGTAGGTAAATTGACTGTGTTTGTAGCGCACACAGGGAGAAGTGGACTAGTGGCTTGCATGCCTAATAAACACCAGATAGTGATGTCCAGTCTAGTACATAATTGGATATGTAACTCTAGATTTCAGTGCTCCAGAAAATTCAGACCCCATCTCAACCACCTAAAGAGCTGAGGGGATTGATATCTTGGTACATACAGCTCTAGTTCATTGATTTAATCCAAGTCAAAAAGATAGACTTTCTCTAGAGTGTTATCCTCAGGAGACATTGCCTTCACTATTGTTATCCTATTGCCTAAGACAAAGACTGGCACATAATGTTTATTGAATAAATAAAATTGGGTTGAATTCTCATTCTTTGATGCTGAAACAAAAATAAGGAATATATACAGAAAGAACGTTTTTGTGTACACATCTATGCATTTATTTGTATTGCACCTTTTGGAAGAATTGAGATAGCTTAAAATAAAATTATTGACATTATAGGTTAAAAGGCCTTAATACTAAATGATAGACAAAAGCAAAGTAACAAAATGAATAGGCAGGAAGAGGAAATTTTACCTAGTGATCAATCTAATCTTCCTGTAATCTGTCTATCAATATAGCAGACTGGTCAATATTAAATCAATTTATCTTATATTAACACCATGATGGCTCTCTTTCTTTTGAAGCTTAAGTGTAAGAAATGCTTCCCACTTTGGGAGGCCGAGGCAGGTGGATCATGAGGTCAGGAGATACAGACCATCCTGGCTAACATGGTGAAACCTCGTCTCTACTAAAAATACACACACATACACACACACACACATACACACACACACACACACACAAATTAGCCGGGTGTGGTGGCAGATGCCTGTAGTCCCAGCTACTCAGGAGGAGGCTGAGTCAGGAAAATGGCGTGAACCCTGGAGGCAGAGCTTGCAGTGAACCGAGA